>NW_020954619.1:15987795-16118711 GCF_900497805.2 Vombatus ursinus
TCTTTCTTTCTTTCTTTCTTTCTTTCTTTCTTTCTTTCTTTCTTTCTTTCTTTCTTTCTTTCTTTCTTTCTTTCTTTCTTTCTTTCTTTTTCTTTCTCCAGAGAAAGAATTGATATTGTCTGAATACAGACTAAAGCATGCTATTCTTTACTTTCTTTAATTCTTTTTTTTAAAATTTGAGTCTTCTTGTACGAAATGATTAATATGGAAAAGTTTTATATGATTGAACATGTATAACCTATATCTTATTGCTGACTATCTCAGGGAAGGGGGAGATCATGGAGGAAGGGAGGGATAGAATTTGGAATTCGAAACTTTAAAAAGAAACATCTGTTTTAACATGTAATTGGGGAAAAATAAAATATTATTAAAAAATGAAAAAAAAATCCATCAATCATCATCAGAAAGAGATCCCCAAATGAAAACTCCCAGGAATATTATAGCCAAATTTCAAAACCCCCAGGTGAAAGAAAAAAATATGTTTTAATAAGCCAGAAAGAAATAGTTCAAATACCATGGAGCCACAGTCAAGATCACACAAGATTTAGCAATTGCTACATTAAAAAAGTGGAAGGCTTAGAATATAATATTCTGGAAGGCAAAAGAGCTGGGATTACAGCCAAACAAAGCTGAATATAATCTTTCAAGAGAAAAAAATGGATATTTAATGAAATAGAATATTTTCAAGCATTCCTGATGAAAAGACCAGAGCTGAATAGAAAATTTAACTTTCAAATATAAAACTCAAGGAAAGCATAAAAAAGGTAAACATGAAAGAGAAATAACGAGGGACTCAATAAAGTTAAACTGTACCTTTTTATCCAGGAAGATGATACATGTAAAAAAAACTTTATCATTACTAGGGTAGTTAGAAGGATTCTACATGGAAAGAAGGTGTGGGAGTGATTTGACTATGTTGACTGATACAAAAAATGGATAAGCAAGAAAAAGAGATCCCCTAGGAAGAGGGGGAAGGGATGAAGGATGGAGAAATTTACCTCATATAAAAGGGGCTCACAAGGAAAAACTTTTACAGTGGAGGGGAAAATGGGGGGTTAGGTTGGGCAAAGCTTGAACCACACTCACATCTAAATTTTTTCAAAGATTGAAGATGATATATCGATAAATAAATAGATAGATACTAATTTGGTAATAGAAATCAAAAAAGATTAAGATATTGATCACAGGGAGATCCCTTTTGATTTTTCTAGGAGTATAATTTAGGTGAGTGATCAAAGAAGGAATTAAGTAATTATTATGTAATTATTGTTCTATTTATTGAAATAGAATATTAAACCCTAATCTATAATTTAACATATTGTGACCTTTTTTCTTCTTCAAGATGGCTATAAATCAAATGGTATTGGGTTTGTGAGAGATGTCTGAGGACATTGGTAGACTATATCAATTTGAATATTTCTTTCTTTAAATTGGAGATGCATAGATTTAGAACGATGTTAAGTTAATCAAAGTGTTTCTGACAGACCTGTGACCAAAACACAGAGTATTCATATCTTTTCTTTAACATTCTTTAACATTATGGATTATTTCTTCCATGCCAGAAATATCCAACTAGAAATTAATACAGAGCATATTTATTTATATTAACATTTTATATTATATCACAAGATATATTTTGATTAGGTTAATTTTGAGTTATAAGAAGTCACTCCTTTGTGACTCTCTTTATTGGTGATAATCAGGAAGGGCATTAATGTATTAATTTTGCATCTCAGAGGAGACTTATGAGGCACTGAATAGTAAGAACTAATAGGAATATTCTTCATCATTACCCAAGATTTAAGTGTGTTCTTTCCTAAACAGTTCCATAGAATCAGCCACCTAAAGAAATATGGCATCAGAGAGATGTCAGTTCTATGAGCCAATGTGGGTTCACAATTGGTAGGGTGAAATGCTTCACATCCATTGTCCTTAACCCCTTAGTGTAAGTCATTGAAACCTTAGGGGGCAACATCCAGTTGCTTCCTCTCTCTAGTTTACATTCCAGACTAATTTTCCCATGTAAATAGAAAAGCTGTCCATTTCTAAAGTAGAGGTGTTCAGGTATGCTGGAAAACCATGATTTTAATTGTGGAATTATTTTAATGGGTAGAGAAATTAATAAAATAACTTACCTTAACTCCAGATTTCTTTAGTTCAACACGTAAGACATCACCAAATTTTTCCAATGCAATTTTGGATAAAGAATAGGAGGCACTTCCGAATCCTTTAAATGCACTTATACTAGACATGAAGACTAAACGTCCTAAAAGAAAGATCACATCTATTATAATCAAATCAACAAATTTACCAAGCACTTATTATGGGCAGGATACTACATTGCTCATTGTGAAGAACTTAAAAGAGATATACAATATGTACTAGCCCTTCAGAAGCTTTTAGTACATCTAGAATAATGAGATTATTAACAAAAAGTTATTTTTATATTTTATTAGATAAACAAAAGATATATAGATATATTATATCTATATATCTCAAATAGAGAATAATTTAGAAAGGTATATAGTAAGGGTTAAAGAGTTTAAGACAGACAGATAAATATTCTTCCTTTTTTTTTCTATCACTGTATTCCCAATGATCAGCCAATCTTGGGATTTAGGGCCAATTCATTTTATCTTAGTGCAGAAAGTTGTTCATCTATTCAATTGATATTTATGAGTTATGCACTACACTATGGGAGATCTATTACCTAGGGATTCCTTATAAGAACCGTATCATGACATCATATTTGACCCTCTGCTACTTAGAGAAGACAATGTAGGTGAGGCTACCTGTGTGTATTCTCCTACACTATGCTAGTCCAAGCTGATATTTTGTGGACTGGTTGGCAGTAGCAAAATCAAATGGATAACGGGGCACAGGGAGTTTTAAGGATACCTATAGTTGGGGTGCTATAAAAGTGTATCCAAATTCTTTCTGTGTTGCTGTGTTCAAGACCAAAATATTAGAATCTTTCCAACAAAGAAATTCTAGGAAAGGATATGTCCACTCTGGCATTTTTTTCAAGATTTATTCACAGTCACATTAATTAAAGTGCTTGTTGTATTTGGAGACAACAGTGAAATAAAGGGAAAAAATATTTGAATGGTTCTATTAACACAAATGATTTGACTAGAAAGGTCAAAGGTGACAAATTGCTTAAGGGTTGGCTGATGGTAATAATTTGAATTTCACATTACATTTGGATAGTTTGATGTAAAATAATCTGTTAAACAATTTATTTATCATTTGCTTTGCTGACTTCCAAAGTGATTTGAAGTAGTCTACAAGGTTATGTCTACAGTCTACAAGTCTACATAATAGGAAATAGCCTAATTTAGGATTAGAAAAAAAAGAGGAGAACATTCAAAAAGAGCAGAGGGAATAGATTCTTCTTGTTGTCCAGTCATTTCAATCATGTCTGACTCTTCGTGACCTCATTTGGGTTTTTCTTGGCAAAGATACAGGAGTGGTTTACCGTTTCCTTCTCTAGCTCATTTTACAGATGAGGAAACTGAGGCAAGCAGAGCTAAATGACTTACTCAGGGTCACAGAGCTAGTAAGTGTCTGAGGCCATATTTGAACTCAGGAAGATGAGTCTTCCTGACTCCAGGCCTGACACTTTTTCCACTGTACCACCCAGCTGCCCTATAGATACTAGCAGACATTAGAAATGAGCGAATTAGAAGCAGGCCCCATATTCAGACTCAAGTTTGCTGATACGTAAGGAGTCTAACTGTTTATTTAGATTACTTTGAGTCAAAGACTAAAACAAAACAAAACAAAAAAAAACCCCAAAACAAAACAGCAACAACTAGAAACAATGTTATCCTCTTAAAATAAGATGCTCATCTTCCTATTTCCTAGAGCAAGAAGATATGTATCTAATTTTCTAAATAGTTGTGCCAAAGGGTTTACTGTAGTAACAAATTTTTAAAAAATTTTCTTGACACAACTCGAGAATGTTCCTGCTTCTTCCACAAAACCATTGCATGATTTTTCGTTATGATTTTAGCAGTGGTGTTTTGATGGGAGCATAAAAACTGTAGCAGCCCAGGAACTGATATTAAGGTTTTGCAATTTGTGATAAATGGTCAAAAGATATGAACAGGCAGTTTTCAGATAAAGAAATTAAAGATATCTATAGTCATATAAAAATACTCTAAATCATTATTGATTAAAGAAATGCAGATCAAAACAACTCTGAGGTACCACATCACACCTATCAGATTGGCTAACATGACAAAACAGGAAAATGATAAATGTTGGAGAACATGTAGGGAAATTCAAACACTAATGCATTGTTGGTGGAGTTGTGAACTAATCCAATCATTCTAGAGCTCAATTTGGAACTATGCTCAAAGGGCTATAAAAACTGAGTGCACCCTTTGACCCACAATACCACTTACAAGTCTGTATCCCAAAGAGATCATACAAATGAGAAAGGGATCCACATGTATAAAAATATTTATAGCAACTCTTTTTGTGGTGGCCAAGAATTGGAAATTGAGGGTATGCCCATCAGTTGGGGAATGGCTGAACAAGCTGTGGTACATGAATGTAATAGAATACTATTGTGCTATAAGAAATAATGAGCAAGTGGACTTCAGAAAAATCTGGAAAGACTTACGTGAACTGTTGCTGAGTAAAGTGAACAGAATCAGGAGAACATTGTATAAAGTAAGAGTAACATTGTGCGATGACTAATCTTGACAGACTTAGCTCTTCTCAGCAATGCAATGATCTAAGACAACTGTAAAAGATTTATGATGGAAAATGCTATCCACATCCAGAAAAGGACCTATGAAGTCTCAATGCAAATTGGAGTATACTATTTGCTCCTCTTTTTTTTTCTTTTTTGTTTCTTCCTTGTTGTGGTTCCTCCCATTGGTTTTAATTCTTCTTTACAAACATGACTAATATGAAAATATGTTTAATATGAATGTATATGTGTAGCCTATATCAGAATGCATGCTGTCTTGGGGAAGGGGGAGAAAAGGGAGAGGGAGAAAATTTAGAACTCAAAACCTTGTGGAAGTGAATATTAAAAACTAAAAATAAATATTTTTTTTAAAAAGGGAAAAAAAGGTTATGCAATTTGACCCATACATAGCTTGTAGTGGTTAAAGACTCATGGTAGATTGATAAATGAAGTAAAGAAATGAATTGAATAGAATGAACTTACATATCTCAGCTCTACCTCCCAAGTTTCAGCTCAATGAATATAATATTATTTTTGGAGTAACAGCATATGAAAAAGCATAGGATGGAATTTGATCAGCTCTTGGTTAAAAAAAAAACTTTCCCTGTACATGAGACAAGGCAATGAATAACGATGTGTATATTAAAATAAGGCATTGTAAAATATTAATCACCAGGGCAGCTAGGTAGCACAGTGGATAGAGCACCAGCCCTGAAGTCAGGAGGACCTGAGTTCAAATCTGACCTCAGATCAAACACTTGACACTTACTAGCTGGGTGACCCTGGGCAAGTCACTTAACCCCAATTGTCTAAAAAAAAAAAGGAAAAAAATATGAACCACCTCTGACAGACAAAGTGGAGAAAGGTTTGGATCATTGACCCATCTTTTTAAAAACGAACTAAGCTAAATCCCATTGACTAAGTGATATCAACCATATCTTTTTGTTGACATTCTCAGTATTAAATAATATGGAAGAAAGGTCAATTACAGTAGATGCTTTCTTTTCAGGTAGGAGAATTAATAATCAATGGATAGTTGTAGTTTAAAAATAACCCAGGGTACCAGACTTGCATTATCTAGCTGCCAATAACAGATTGGGAACTATAAGTTTCAAATTGATTTTAAGAATATCCCTTCCTCCTATCATCTTTTTGAAAAAGTCCTATAAAACTCAGTGCCATATTTAGTTTATGTACTGATTCAACTACTTTCCATGATGAGGTCTCAAAATTCAGAAGAAAGATTGTCATTTATGTGGTTGATGTTCCAGGTAATAGCTGGAGGATCTTGATTCTTTATTTTCTGACTTAACTGAGATTTCTGTGATACTTGAATGTATATAGAGCTTTTTGACCACCTGTTATCTTCTGGATCTCCAAGGAGTGCCCAGAAATGGGAGAGTCTAAAGTCAAAAATAATAGTTAAAAATTTAAATAATCAAATCTCAAATACTATAAAACAAATCAAACACACATATACACAAAACAACAAACATACAAAAACATAAAAAGAAAAAAGACTAGCATTTTTTTTCTAGTGGGATCAGAGGAAGTCTAGCTCTGTGATTTCATCCATTTAGGAAACTCCCAGTGTGGAAACTATCTCCACTGATGCAGATCGATCATTTTTTGGCAACTTATAGTCTTAGGGAGTTGTCTGGGACCCTGAGAGTTTAGATGATCTGCCCCTGATCACAAAGCTATTGTGTATGAGGCAGGTTTTGAACTCAGGTCTTCAGACTCTTAATTTCACCACCGTGCCATAGACCTGTAACTAACAATTTTGGCATCTAGGGAAAGTGACATTACTTAATGTTGTAATTTATGATCAACTGATGAATTGACTAGCATTTATGGAGTACCTACAGTGCATAGGCACTGGGGATATAAAGACAAAATGAAGAAGTCACCTTCTGGGAACTAAGATGGCAGAGTAAGAAGTAATTCACTCTCACCCTCCCTTATGGACCTTTGAAAGCCCAGAAAATATTGCTCCAGAAAAACCCTGAAACAGCTGAACCAGCAGAAAGAAATGGTGCAGCAGTCTTGTAACCCAGGAAGCTTGGGGGATTAACGGAAAAGGCACAGGGAGGGGGAGCAGTACAGAATGGGAGGCATGCCAGCAAGCCCGCAGACAGCCCCACCTCAGCATACCAGGGGAGATCCTGAACCCCAGGGTGGTGGAACAGGCAAGCACCAACACCAGAACCCCTAAGTGCCTAAGTACAGGCAGGGAACCTGTAGACCCCAGCTCAGAAAACCACCCTGTGTGATGGCATTCTCCAGCAGCCAAATCTTCCTGTGCCTCATGAAAACTCTGGGAAATACAACTCAAGAGGTAAATCTCCTGGCTTACAGACATCCTCTAGCAGTGAAACATTCCTGTGCAAGGCCCTGGTGAGCAGGACCCAAAGAAAGGAACACAAGGCCCAGGTGAGCAGACATCCCTGAGAGACTAGACTCCCCACCCTTACCCCTAGAGCTCCAGTGTTGCTGATCCCAGCCCAATACCAGGAAAGCTGCCAGAGCCCTACAGTTTCCAAATGCCAGTACCTGGGCCCCCAGCACACAAAGCCAATGACCAGGCCCTGGGCTCCCAGCACAAGAAGCTTGGGTCAGTGCCCCCTGCTCTCCAGCAGGGGAGCTCAATTTTTTTTAAAAGTCAGGAAATAAGCAAACACCATGATCAAAAAGAAATGGACAATGACCAGAGATTCTTATTATGGGGAGAAGGAAGATCAAGGCAGAAATTCAGAAGAGGACAATGTTGTTAATATACCCACATTGGAAACCTCAAAAGGGAATATGAATTGGTCTGAAGCCCAAAAAGCCTTCTTGGAAGAGCTCAAGAAGGATTTTAAAGGTCAAATACAAGAGGTAGAAGAAAAATTGGGCAAAGAAATGAGAGGTATGCAAGAGAGAGTCAATAGCTTGGAAAAGGAAGGACAAAAATTAACTGTAGAAAATGAGTCTTTAAAAACTACAGTTGGCCAACTGGAAAAAAAATACACTGAAGAAAACAACTCCTTAAAAAGCAAAATTGGCCAAATGGAAAAGGAGGCACAAAAACTTACTGAGAATAACTCCTTAAAAAGTAAAATGGGCCAAATGGAAAAGGAGGTACAAAATCCAATAGAAGAAAACAATTTGTTAAAAATTAGAATTGGGCAAATGGAAGCTAATGACTCCATGACAGAACAAGAATCAGACAAACAGAAAAAAAAGAATGAAAAAAAGAAGAAAATGTAAAATACCTCATTGGTAAAACAACTGACCTGGAAAATAGATCCAGGGCCGACAATCTGAAAATTACTGCTCTACTTGAAAACCATGATGAAAAGAAAGAGATTGGACAGCATCTTACAGGAAATCATCAAGGAAAAGTGCTCTGAAGTCCTAGAACCAGAGGGAAAAATAGTCAGCGAAAGGATCCACTGATCACCTCTTGAAAGAGATCCCAAGTTGAAAACACCAAGGAATAGTGTAGCCAAATTCCAAAATTACCAGGTCAAAGAGAAAATACTGCAAGCAGCCAGAAAGAAACAATTTAAATAGCATAGAACCATAGTCAGGGTTACACAGGACCTTGCAGCTTCTACAATGAAAGATCATGGGGTGTGAAATACAATATTCTGAAAGGCAAAGGAGCTTGGATTAAAACCAAGGATGAACTATCCAGAGAAATTGAGCATAATCTTTCAGGGGTGGAGATGGACATTCAATGAAATTAAGGACATACAAACCTTTCCGATGAAAAGACCAGAGCTCAACAGAAAATTTGATCTTCAAATACAAGACTCTAGAGAGTCATAAAAAGGTAAACAGGATAGAAAAAAACAACATGTTATTGATAAGGGCAAACTGTTTACATTCCCCTAAAAGGGAAGATGACACTTGTAACTCTTGAGAATTGTACTGTTATTATGACATTTAAAAGGAGTATACACAGATGAATGGGGTGGGCATGAGTTGACTTTGATGTAATGATAAAAAAACTAATTAAGTGGATTAAGTGGATCTGATTAAGGGATTGTGCTAGGAGAAAAGGAAAGAAGGAGGCAGACAAGGGTAAATTACATTGCATGAAAAGCCACAAAAACCTATTATAGTAGAGGGAAAGAAGAGAGGGAGATGAGCATTATTTGAAACTTACTCTCATCAGATTTGCTTCAAAGAGGGAATAACACAATCAGTTAGGTATGGAAATCTAACTTACCCTATAGGAAGTAGGAGGGGAAAGGGAAAAGAAAAGGAAGGGAGTGAATAGAAGGGAGGGAAGAAGTAGTAAGGGTAAAAGGGAAGAAAAGGGGGAGGGGCTAATAGAAGAGAGGAAGACTGAGGGTGGTGGCCAAAAGCAAAATACTAGTGAGGAGGGAAATGGAGAAAGGAGAAAGAAAAGCATAAACAGGGGAAAATAGGATGGAAAGACACAGATAGTAATCATAACTGTGAATGTGAATGGGATGAACTCTCCCATAAAAGGGAAGCAGATAGCAGAGTGGATTAAAAACCATAATCCTACAATATGTTGTTTACAAGAAACACATTTGAAGCAGAGGGGTATGCACAGAGTAAAAGTAAAAGGCTAGAGCAGAATATATTATGCTTCAGCTGAAATAAAAAGAAGCAGAGGTAGCAATCCTGATCTCAGACAAAGCAGAAGCAAAAATAGATCTGTTTAAAAGAGATAAGGAAGGAAACTACATCCTACTAAAAGGCGCCATAGACAATGAAGTTATATCATTACTAAACGTATGCACCAAGTGGTATGGCATCCACATTTCTAGAGGAGGCATTAAGGGAGTTACAGGAAGAAAAAAATAACAAAACTATACTAGTAGAGGAACTTCAACCTCCCCATCTCAGAATTATATAAATCTAACCACAAAATAAACGAGAAAGAAGGTAAGGAGGTGAATAGAATTTTAGAAAAGTTAAATATGGTTGACCTCTAGAGAAAACTGAATGGGGATAAAAAGGAATATACCCAGGAGAGACAATTTGAAAATTATTGGTCTACTTGAAAACCACGATGAAAAGAAAGAGCGTGGACAGAACTGTTCAGGAAATCATCAAGGAAAACTGCCTAGTCCTTGAACCAGAGGGTAAAATAGTCAGTGAAAGAATCCACCAATCACCTCCTGAAAGAGATCCCAAATTGAAAACACCAAAGAATATTGTAGCCAAATTTCAAAATTATTTTTTTTTTGGCAATACATGGAACCTACACAAAAATTGACCACATACTAGGGCATAAAATCCTCACAGTTGATTGAAGAAAGACAGAAATATTAAATGCATCCTTTTAAGATCATGATGCAATAAAAATTACATGCAATAAAGGGCCATGGAAAGATAGACTAAAAATTAACTGGAAATTAAATAATTTAATCCTAAAGAACAAGTGGGTCAAACAAGAAATCATAGAAACAGTCAGTAACTTCATCCAAGAGAATTACAATAATTAGACAAAATACCAAAACTTTTGGGATGCAGTGAAAGTGGTTCTTAGGGGGAAGTTTTATATCTCTAAATGCTTACATGAATAAAATATAGAAAGAAGAAATTAATGAATTGAGCATGCAACTTAAAAAGCTAGAAAAAGAATACATTAAAATTCTCCAATTAAATACCAAATTAGAAATTCTGAAAACCAAAGGAGAGATTAATAAAATTGAAATTAAGAAAACAATTGAACTAATAAATAAAGCTAAGAGCTGGTTTTATGAAAAAAAACAATAGAATAGATAAACCTTTGGTTGATTTGATTAAAAAAAAACAGAAGAAAAACAAATTACCAGTAAAAAAAAATTGAAAGGGTGAATTTACCACCAATGAAGAGGAAATTAAAACAATAATTAGAAGCCATTTTGCCCAACTGTATACCAATAAATTTGACAATATTACTGAAATGGATGAATATTTACAAAAATATAAATTGCCCAGATTAATAGAAGAGGAAATAAAATACTTAACCCCATTTCAGAAAAAGAAATCGAACAAGCCATCAATGAACTCCCTAAGTGAATGCTACCAAAAATATAAAGAACAACTAATTCCAATACTACATAAACTCTTTGGGAAAATAGGTGAAGAAGGAATCCTACAAAATTCTTTTTATGATACAAATATTGTGCTGATACCTAAACCAGGAAGAGCCAAAACAGAGAAGGAAAACTATAGACTAATTTCTCTAATGAATATAGACACAAAAATTCTAAATAAAATATTAGCAAAGAGATTACAGCAAGTTATCTAGAGGATAACACACTATGACCAGGTAGGATTTATACCAAGAATGAAGGACTGGTTCAATATTAGGAAAACTATCAGCATAATTGACCATGTCAAAACGAAATTAACAGAAATCATATGATTATCTCAATAGATGCAGAAAAAGCTTTTGACAAAATGCAACACCCATTCCTATTAAAAACACTAGAAAGCCTAGGAATAAATGGAGTATTCCTTAAAATGATAGATAGCACTTATCAAAAACCACCAGCAAGCATTTTATGTAATGGGGATAAGCTAGAAGCATTTCTAATAAGTTCGGGGGTGAAACAAGGATGTCTATTATCACCACTGTTGTTCAATATTGTACTAGAAATGTTAGCTTTATCAGTAAGAGGAGAAAAAGAAATTGAAGGAATTAGAATAGGCAAAGAAAGACAAAGCTATTACTGTTTGAAGATGATATGATGGTATACTTACAGTAGACACTATAAAATATTTGGGAGTCTACCTACCAAAACAAACTCAGCAACTATATGAACACAATTACAAAATACTTTTCACACAAATAAAGTCAGATCTAGATAATTGGAAAAATATCAGTTGCTTGTGGGTAGGGTGAGCTAATATAATAAAAATGACAATTCTACCTAAATTAGTTTACTTACTCAGTAATAAGTAAATTAATACCAATCAAAGTACCAAAAAATACTTTTATAGAGCTAGAAAAAAACAATAACAAAATTCATCTGGAAGAACAAAAGGTTCAAAATATCAAGGGAACTATTGGAAAGAAATGCAAGGGAAGGTGGTCTAGCTGTACCAAATCTTAAATTGTATTATAAGGCAGCAATCATCAAAACTACTTGATACTGGCAAAGAAATAGACTGGTGGATCAGTAGAATAGGCTAGGTATGTAAGACACAAGAGTCAATTACTATAATAATCTATTATTTGACAAATTCAAAGACTCCAACTTCTGGGATAAGAACTCACTATTTAACAAAAACTGCTAAGAAAACTGGAAAATAGTATGGCAGAAACTAGGCATAGACTAACATCTTACACCCTATACAAAGATAAAATCAAAATGGGTACATGATTTAGATATAAAGACTGACATTGTAAGCAAACTAGGAGACCAAGAAATTGTTTACCTATCAGATCTGTGGAGAAGGGAAGACTTTATGGCCAAACAAGAGATGAAGAACATTATGAAATGCAAAATGGATGACTTTGATTACATTAAATTAAATAATTTTTGCACAGACAAAGCCAATGCAACCAAGATTAGAAGGGAAGAAGAAAGCTGGGAAATAATTTTTACAACCAGTGTCTCTGATAAAGGTCTCCTTTCTAAAATATATAGAGAACTGAATCAAATTTACAAGAATACAAGTAACTTCCCAATTGATAAATGGTCAAAGGATCTGAATATGCAGTTTTCAGAGGAAAAAATTAAAGATATCTATAGTCATATGAAAAAATGCTTTAAATCACTTTGGATTAGAGAAATGCAAATCAAACAACTCTGAGGTACCACATCACACCTATCAGATTGGCTAACATGATAAAACAGGAAAATGATAAATGTTGCAAAAGATGTGGAAAAATTGGAACATTAATGCATTGTTGGTGGAGTTGTGAACTGATCCAGCCATTCTGGAGACAGCAATTTGGAACTATGCCCAAAGGGCTATAAAAAACCCTTTAACCCAGCAATACCACTTCTAGGTCTGTATCCCAAAGAGATCATAAAAATGGGACAAGGACTCACATGTATAAAAATATTTGTAGCAGCTCTTTTTGTGGTGGCCAACAATTGGAAATTGAGGAGATGCCCATCAGTTGGGGAATGGCTGAACAAGTTGTGGTATATGAATGAAATGGAATACTATTCCATAAGAAATGGTGAGCAGGCAGATTTTAGAAAAACCCGGAAAGCCTTGCATGAACTCATGCTGAGTGAATTGAGCAGAATCAGGAGAACATTGTACACAGTAACAGTCACATTATGAGATGACTGACTTTGCTGGACTTAGCTCTTCTCAGCAATGCAAGGATCTAAGACAATTCCAAAAGACTCATCGTGGAAAATGCTATCCACATCCAGATAAAGCACTGTAGAATCTGAATGCAGATGGAAGTATATTATTTGTTCTCTCTTTCTTTTGTTTTTTCATTTTGATTCTTCTTTCTCATGGTTCTTCCCATTGGTTCTAATTCTTCTTTACACCAAGACTAATGTGAAAATATGCTTAATAAGAATAAGTAGAGCCTATATCAAATTGCATGCCATCTTGTGGAGGGGGAGGGGAGGGAGGGGAAGAAAATTTGAAAAAATATTATGTAAATGAATGTTGAAAACTAAAAATTAATAAATAGTTTAATATAAATGGTTACTGCTGTTAAGGTATTATATGTGAAAGTAATATAAAAAATAGTTAAAATAAATTCAGTTCACTAGGCAAGAGATGCCCTTAGTAAGGTCAGGGTTTGCTGGAGCCAACTCTGACCAGTTTGAGAGAGCCAAATGTTAAATTACACTTCAGAAAGCAGCAATTGATACAAATCAATCTTTGATTTATTGTTCTATTGACTAGAACTAAAAATGTGTTAATAATGCAGATGAAAAAAGTCTCTATAATCTTTTTGAAAGTAGTATATTAGTAGTATATTATATGACATTTAAATTTTACTGTACTATTATTAAAATTACTAATATTAAATCAATATTAGCATTAGTAATTAATTAGTAAAATTAATATTAAAATTACTGATATTAAAATATGTTACATTGTAGCACTGATTGGGAATTTTATTTCATGTTAATAAATCACAATTATGTCAGTTTTTTTTAAAAGAGTGTGTCCATACACCCCCCTCATCCCTCTTATTGTTAAACATTTATCACACTTCTGTATTGCTCTATAAAAATTGCTTGAGCTCAGCAGAAATGCTCCAGACAATGAAGTCATCACAAGATTGGTGAGGCCTGGTGGCTATGGGCTAATAACACCTAATAACAACAATAACAATAACATCAACTGGCATTTATATACTACTTTAACATTTGCAAAGTACTTTCCACCAAGTATCTCATTTGATCATGACAACATTCCGAACTATGTTTATACATACATCAATACTTTTAATAACACTGATGATCTATCTGGTAGCTTCATATTTTAATTAATCACTCTTTCTAAGTAGGTGCTAAATAGAAGCAGTTTGGCATAGTGGGCAGATGGCAGGCTTAAGAATTAGGTGTGCAAGTCTCACCTGACACATAATGGCCATGTAACCTTAAATAAATCAATAGACCTTTCAGCAACTCCATGCATCTTTAAGACTAAGAATTCCAAAATAAGTTGATTTGCATTGGAAGAGGAGTTGGGTTTTTTTTTTCCTCCACCAGTAGATTCCTAAACCAATAACATCTCAAATCCAGGCCAGAAAGCAAACCAGGCACTAAATTCTGAGCTAGTATTTTTATACCAATTCAAGGGTTACATTTTTGGACTTTTAATTTTAGTGCCCTAGGGCAGAGTTCCTGTAGTGATGACTAATCCCAGTGATGGATCTGTATGCCAACAACCCTAACCTTTCTTCCCCAGAGATCTTGCTAGAAATGGAAGCAACTGGATCTTTTGAAAGCTGCAGCTGCTTCATCTCTGAGGTAGTCATTTTTTTTAAAGATCTAACTCAAGAATCACCTTTTAAAACAACTATTTGTTGTTACCTTACTCCACATTAATAATTTTCATATTTGTCATTCCACAGAATATTTGCTTGGCGATATTTTGATTCATTTTACTTGGTTTATATTGATGTGTCTTTTATGATTCTCTTCTTCCTACAATATGCAGGGCATCCCAAAAATCTTAGAGCAGTTTTAGGCTATTAAAGCTTAAAGCTACACTAAGACTTTTGGAACACCTATTAGGTGAAAGCTCTATGAAACCTGGGACTATGTTTCCAAGTCTTTTTAAATCTTCACAGCTTTTATTAGAATATAGTACAAACCAGAGGTCCTTATGCATGCTTTCTGAATATATATTGCTGGGGTAAGGAACCTGCAGCCTTGAGGCCACATGTGGCCTTCTAGGTCCTTGGGTGAGGCCTTTTAATTGAATCCAAGTTTTACAGAACAAATCCTTTTATGAAGAGGTTTGTTCTTTGAAGTTTGGAATCAGTCAAAGGGCTGCACTTGCAGATTCCCCACCTCTGTTATATTGTATGACTGTAATATTCATTCACTCTTGTGATCAGGGAATAAGAAACCAGATTGAATAGTTAATTCCTAACATTCATTGCCACAGCTGGTCACATATTTTTATGAACAGAAGTTCATCCAGGCTAGGCTGTGAAAAGAAGTATGTTGTTTTAATAATAACTGTTGAGCTATCATTCATGTTTCTGGATCTGAAAGAGTAAGCTCAAACACAGAATCTTGGAGCCTTGTTGACAATTTGCTTTTCCTATAGTATGGAATGTAAATGCTTGAAATTAACCTCTATATCATCTAAAGCCCTGACTAGGTTCCATTATTTGACAATAGTAAAAATATCAGACTCACCTTGACTCTTTTTTATAAGAGGAAGAAATTTTAGAGTTGTTCTGATGCTCCCCAAAATATTGACATCTAAAACTTTTTTTGATTCTTCAAAAGGTATCCATTCCATCTCCCCACACAATCCTAGACCTGCATTGTTTACTAGACCCCAGAGACCTAGAAATAAATAATATTATTTTAGAATATCAGTTATTACTGATTGAATAATGAATGATTGAAGAAGAGAACTGTTGTCTGCCAGAACAACACTATTAGCTATATTATAACACTCTGGTGAAAAGTCATACTTTTCTACCTTCTTTTTATTCAAGTTTTTGAAGGAGATGTCATATGATTAAGGAAATTAAAATTATTCTGTATCATTTGATAATTGGTTGTATTCTGTAATTAACCCCATTCTGTATTACTGCCCCATTTTGTATAATTGCTCAAGCCAACTTCTCAGTACGTGAGTTAAGTTCAGGAACACAGCTTTTCCTCTTGGCAAGGATATCGGAGTGTTTTGTCATTTACTTCTCCAGCTCATTTTACGGATGAAGAAACTGAAGCCAACAGGATTTAGTGACTTGCCCCGGGTCAAATAGCTGGTCTGAGATTGGATTTGAATTCATGTATTCTTGACCCTGGGCCGAACACTCTATCTACTGAGTCACCTAGCTCCCTTCTACGCATCAGGGAGTCTGCTAACTCAGGTCTACTAACTAGGCTTGTAAGATGCTGATAGGTCTCATAAAATAATTAACATTCATGTCAGAGAAAGGTGGTCACTAGCCCCACATTTGTATGCTAGCCTGCTTTCTTTAAAATAAGCAGTCATGTCACCACCCTTATGATGCTATATACCCTGGAAATAGAAAATAATCAGCAGAGGGAAGGCACTAGAAGTAAGAGGAATTGGGAAAGTCTTCCTATAGAAGGTAGGCTTTTTGCTGAAACTTGAAAGAAGTCAGGGAAGCCAGGAAGCAAAGAAGAGGAGGGAAAGCGTTCTATGCATAGGGGACAGTCAGTGAAAATGCTCAGAGTAAGGGGATGTTATTAGACAAAAACTCACAAATCAATCATGTAATTAAATCATTTAATCTCTCCGTGCCTCAGTTTCCTCATCTGTAAAATAAAAGATTTGGACTTGGTGACCTTGTTTTAGAAATGCTTGAGCTCCACCACCTACCAAATTATCTAACATTCTTCTCCATTCTACTTGGAACCATGCTGGACATTCATGGGAGATGAGGGGTGGGAGGAGATGGGGGAGGAAACAAGGGGAAGGGGAATGGCTTTATTCTAATTAACTTTCACTCAAAACTAGTTCTGGAAAAGATCAGTTCCTCACAGGATTATTGTGAGAAAATGTTCTATATGAGTTATTAGACAGAGACACATCAATCAACAAACATAAGGTGCCTAGTGTGTGTCAGAGACTGTGCTAGGCACTGGAGAGATAAGTGCCAAAAAATGAAACTATCCCTCCTCTGCAGAGAAAGTTTAAGAGGAGTGAAAGAGACCTGGTATGAAAGAGGCTCAGGGAGGGAAAGAAAATTTCTAGCATGTTCCACCACTCTTTTTCCCCTAGGGACAGGATGTAACTGAGAATTTTAAACTGGGAGAAATCCCAGTGGACTGTGCTGATACTAGGTTGCAGTCTTAGAAACTACTCCTTTCTCCTCCATACACCTTTCTCCCTGAAGCCTGGGATCCAGACATTAATTAGTCTTCACTCTTACCTATAGCAAACCCTGCCTGGGTGCAAAGCTAATACTCTTTGTGAGGGTAGGTGTCAGCTCTCAAGGTGTCCTGGGGACATGGAATAGCTGGGAGTCTGCTCTAAAGGAAGGGAAAAAAATACTGTTTTCAGGCAGATTCTTCAGGAGGAAGTCCTTGGCATCAGCCACATCTTGATCCTGAGTGACATCGAGTTTGAAAACATGCAGACGATGGCTAGTTCCTGCCTCCTGCCTCAGACTTTTTGCTCCTTCCCCATCTGGAAAAAGGCAAGTAGCAAATACAGTGAAGCCAAGATGGAATAGTCTTAAGGCCAGTGAATGCCCAAAGCCAGTATCACAGCCGGTGATGAGCACTGCTTTGCCAGTCAGATCACTTCTTTTCTGATGAGATGCTACAGAGAATGCAACTTTTCTCCAGGCTAGCAGTAGTAATCCTAGAAGAGTTATCCAGAACAGGTAACCCCAGCCATGCATTAACCCTAAAGCCATAGGGACAGCTAAGAGGGAGAAATTGAGGATTCCAAACATAGCCTGACTTCTCTTCTTAAAATGATAGAGTAATGTACCTTCTTTATACAATTTCCTACTAATGCTCAATGCCAACCAGAAGGACAGAGTAAGCCATGAGCTATCTCCTCCCTCACCCCTTCCTCAACAGAGAAGTGATTGTTATAGGCTGTGCTAGGAATGGAACGGCTATGCTGGTAAACAAATAGACTGTGGACTTTGGCTTACCAACGCAAAGCCAGCAGATTTGCTGCAGTCACAAATATTAAATAGTTTGACTAGGCTTCTCTAGACTTGCCCCTGGTATTGTTCATAACTTGGCCCAAATTAGGGAGAAGAAAAAACTGAATCGGGAGAGATGAGGAGGCTAACAGCAACGAACAACAACAATAATGCTTACACAATGGACAAAGAAGAAAAAGCAACAGAACTCTAAAAATGATTGGAGGTGGTGTGGAAGAATGTTGGCTTTGAAATTAGAGGAAATAGGCTCAAATCCTGGCTCTGTAACCTATCTGACTTTGGACAAGTCACTTCGACTCTCTGCTCTTTAGTTATTTCATTTGTAAAATGAGGGGTTTGGACTAGGTAATGTCTAAGATCTCCTCGAGATTTAAATCTGTAATACTAAATAATACTTCCCTCCCACAAGAGGGTAAACTCAGTCCATTTACCAACACCTAAAGTCAAACTCCACTTGTAAAATAATTCCATGGAATTTTGACAAATATTTATTTGACACTAGAAAATGACAGAGGAAATAAATGGTGAATGATTTTATAGGATCTTTCTTTAACCCACTAATAGATATTCACACACACACACACACACACACACACACAGGTTTTTCAAGGTTAAATTAATTACTATGAAATTTTTCAAGTCTATTAAAACATTCTAGATTCTCCTCCTGTGGGATAGTTAAAAAAAAAAAACCTGAAAACAAACTTGGTTAGTTCTGTCTTCACATTAGGTTCAAGAGAATTATATGTGACAGATTGTCTTACTATAACCTTATTACTCTTAATATAAATAGAATTGTAAAACACGTTAATGAACTATGATTTCTTTGGTGTGGGAATACCTTCTCTCATGATAAATCACATATATGTTGGGGGTGTGTGTATGTTTTCCATGTCGGTTACATAAATGTCCACATGGGCTGACTAAATGCAGCTCACAGTGAGGCTTTAATAAATATCTCAGGAATCTTGCTCACTCATCTCCAAGAGAGACTTTGACTCCTGCCTAGAGAGGGCTGGCTTCCTTGCTCTATTCAGACAGGTGGTACCACATTAGAATTATATTTTTCTACTCCCCTTCTTAATATTTCTAGTCTAAAGGAATAATTTTTTTCTTAGGTTCAAGACACTTTATTGGCTGCTATCCCCAAACTTATGTCTGAGGACTTGACTCCTTCCCACCTAATGCTAGTAACAAAAAAGAGCATAATAAATAGTGAATAGCAACTAAAACAATTTCTCCGAGCAGATAGCCAAGAGAAATCAGAGAAGTAATACTAGGCAATATACTAGACAATACACAGAAGGAACGAGCTTTCCTACTAGAAGTAAGATATCTCAGTTCAACCAAGAGAAATACCTCAGTCTCACTCAAGGGACAATTCCCTGAAGTTTCTAGGGAGGTAAGCTGGAAATTAGGGACATGTATAGATAGATGTAGAGATATAGAGATAAAGAGTAGCATGTATAGATATGCATATGTGTATACATATGTATACATATACATTTATACACATATATTTTATTTGAACATTCATTTTTAAATTTTTGAGTTCCAAATTCTTTCCCTCCTTCTAGCCTCTCCCCCACCCATTGAGAAAGTAAGCAATAGGTTATCAATTATACATGTGAAGTTACGTAAAAATTATTTCCATATTAGCCATGTTGCAAAAAAAAAGCAAGAAAAATGAAATAAGTGGGAGAAAGTATGCTTCATTCTGCTCAGAATTCATCAGTTTTCTCTCTGGATGTGGATAGCATTTTTTATCTTGAGTCTTTTGGAATATTTCTAATGTCATATAAAAATTTGTCTTTCACAGTTAGACGTCTTTCACAGTTGATCATCATTACAATATTGCTGTTACTGTGTACAACCTTCTCCTGGTTCTCCTGACTCACTTTGTCTCAGTTCATATAAATCATATAAACCATCCCCCTCATTGTTTCTTACAGCATGATAGCATTCCATCATAATTGTATATCATTACTTATTCAACCATTATCCATTTGATAGATATTCCCTTGATTTCCAATTCTTTGCCACCACAGAAAGAGCTGCTATAAATATTCTTGTACATCCTTATCAGAGGATTATCACTTCTAGGAATTTTGACCAAGAACTAACAGATGTCCGTATGATATGAAGTTTGAGTGAGTTGTACAGACAATGAAGATCCTAGCTGAAAGTGAAATATCCCTTCGAACGACCCACAAAGTGTTTCTTGTTTTAATTATTAACCTCCTAGAAAAGTATAATAGGATTAATGGGTTAGAGTTTCATGTTTAAATATTTGCCAGTGCATGCTTATGAATCTTTATTCTAAGAATTTATTTTGTAGTAGGAGAAATAACTAGCTGTCTTATACTTGGTATATACTACTTAGTACATTAACAATTTTTCTTTTTTTAAAAAAGTTTATTTATTTTTAGTTTTCAACAATGACTTCCAAAAGCTTTTGAGTTTTAAATTTTCTCCCCTTCCCTCCCTGAACAATTTTTCTAGGACTCTATAAATTCCTTTAGGAGAGAGCATAGACCCTAACCTTTGTGTAAGAGTTTCTCCGGGGATCCCCTGTGGAGCCAGAGAGCAGGGATTGGAAGAATTGATTCTCCCTTAGCAGTTCAGCTCTCAGGAGTCAGATTTCTTGCAGAAGACTGGCTCAAGTGAGTCCAAGGTTGGCATGCCTTTGTAGGCAGTGGCCTCCTGGGCACTGTTCAATAGAAGGATCATAAATACTCTATCCCATTTGAAAATAAAATCCAATTGCTTTTGCTGGTTTTCCTTTCACAAATAGGTAACAGCAAATAAACAAACTTTTAAAAATTTGCAAACTTTATTAATGCTACTTCATGAGAGCCATAAAAAGGAGGAGGGGGCTGACTAGGACTTTGGAAGAACAAGCATGGCAGTGCATGCTTCTTCTCTATCATAGTCCAGAGATTTGGTCCTAGGTGACACTTAGTCTGAAAATAGGTAGAGCCTGTCTTATGCTCTAGGCATTTTTCCTCTTCCCCTTCACTGTCCTTTACTGCCCTGTGAATGCCCTGAGATGGTACAGAATCCTTCTCTTGCTCAGTCTAGGCTGCCATTCCTAGGATTCCATTATTATTGTAACTCTCCCAGTATGATCTTTTTCCTTAACCATTTGGGCATGGATGGGACTCTGTTGGACTGTGCTCTATGTGTTGTCCCATGTGAAAGACTTCCTAGATATGACTCAACACTTCAATAATTTCTTTTTGTCATCTGAAATCATGGTGTCTCCATGAGTTTGCTTAATACCTTTCAAAGAATGGAGAAATCTCCCAGGCCCATCAATCCATAGTAGACAAACATGGCATTATTTTTGAAACACAAAAGGAGTAAAATGTTCTTTTAAATGACCAGCTTCATATTCCCTGTTCATAGGTCTCTTAATAGTATCACAGAATTTGGGAGATGGAAAGGACCTCAGCTATAGCAAGTCTAACCCATATTCAAAGGCATCCTTACAGTAATATACCTAACAAGTAGTCACACAGCCTATATTTGAAGAGTTCTGCAGGCATCTTATTCAATTTATGGAATAAATCTTACTATTAAAAATGTTTTCCTGATATTTGAGCTCAAATTTATTTCTTACTACTATATTAGAAGGAAGATCAGAAAATAAGCAACATATAGGATTAGAACTATACTTCCCTGTTTATCGGGTGTGGTCAGTCAGTCATGTGTTTAGGAAGCTGACATGTTTGGGTTCAAGACCTGCCTCTGAAATACCAGCTGCGTCACCTTAGGCAAGTCACTTAACCTTCTGTACCCCCAGACAATTTTCTTTTTTTTTTTTTGTTACAGACACATGCACATTCATTTTATTTTTTGTTTATTTTTTAATTTTTAAAAATAAATTATTTATTTTTAGTTTTCAACATTCACTTCCATAAGGTTTTTATTTTTAAATTTTCTCCCCTTCCCTCTACTCCTCCCTCCCCAAGATGGTATGTAATCTGATATAGGCTCTACTTATACATATACATATACATAATATAGATTATGCCTATTTTCATATTAGTCATGATATATAGAAGAATTAGAACTAACAGGAGGAACCATAAGAAAGAAGAAATAAAATAAAACAACAAAAGAAAAGTAGAGCAAATAGTATGTTTCCATCTCCATTCAGATTCCATGGTTCTTTTCCTGGATGTGGATAGCATTTTCCTTCATGAGTCTTTTGGAGTTTTCTTAGATCCTTGCATTGGTGAGAAGTCAGTCATCTCACAATGTGGCTGTTACTGTGTACAATGTTCTCTTGGTTCTGCTCACTTCACTCAGCATCAGTTTGTATAAGTCTTTCCAGGTTTTTTGAAGTCCACCTGCTCATCATTTCTTATAGCACAATAGTATTCCATTACATTCATATACCACAGTTTATTCAGCCATTCCCCAATTGATGAGCATCCCTTCATTTTCCAATTCTTGGTCACCACAAAAACAGCTGCTATAAATATTTTTGCACATGTGGTTCCTTTTCCTGTTTGTGTGATCTCTTTGGGATATGGACCTAGAAGTGGTATTGCTGGGTCAAAGGGTATGCGCATTTTTATAGACCTTTGGTCATAGTTCCAAATTGCTTTCTCCAGAATGGCTGAATCAGTTCACAACTCTACCAGCAATGCATTAATGTTCCAATTTTCCCACATCTTCTCCAACATTTGTCATTTTCCTGTTTTGTCATGTTAGCCAATCTGATAGGTGTGATGTGGTACCTCAGAGTTGTTTTAATCTGCATTTCTCTAATCAATAGTGATTTAGAACATTTTTATGACTATAGATATTTTTATTTTTTCCTCTGAAAACTGCTTATTCATATCCTTTGACCATTTATCAATTGGGGAATGACTTCTTGTAAATTTGACTCAGTTCTCTATATATTTTAGAAAGGAGGCCTTTATCAGAGACACTGGCTGTAAAAATTGTTTCCTATCTTTCTTCTTCCCTTCTAATCTTGGTTGCATTGGCTTTGTTTGTGCAAAAACTTTTTAATTAATGTAATCAAAGTCAACCATTTTGCATTTCATAATGTTCTCTATCTCTGGTTTGTTCATAAAGTCTTCCCTTCTCCATAGATCTGATAAGTAAACTATTTCTTGGTCTCCTAGTTTCTTATAGTGTCAGTCTTTATATCTAAATCATGTGCCCCTTTTGACTTTATCTTGGCATAGGGTGTAAGATATTGGTTTATGCCTAGTTTCTGCCATACTATTTTCTAGTTTTCCGAGCAGTTTTTGTTAAATAGTGAGTTCTTATCCCAGAAGCTGGAGCCTTTGGATTTATCAAATCAGATAATTTTCTAAGTAGCAATATTGGACCTCCAGCTCTAAAATCCAGTGTCCCTCTCTGTATAACTTTTGAGCTAGAAGGGGCTCTACAATTCATCTGATCCAATCCTTTCATTTTACAGATGAGGAAATTGAGACCCAAAGAAGTGAGAAGTAAATGACTTTGCTAAAGTCACAAAGCTAGTTAGTATGTGGCAGCTGGGCTTTAGAATCCAGGTATCTCAACCCTTAGTTGAATGCTATATAGCATCTAAGGAGAATTCAGAGACAGAGAGCTGTGTAGAATTTAGAATTTTGGCTGTATCAGTGTGGAAATAACTTGGTTTCATGATTAGGAAAATAACATAAGATAAATGATAGCAGGAGAGGCAATTGTCACCCCTTTAACCAAAGTAAATGGAAATGATGGGTGGCTCCACATAGGGAACTTGAGTGACTGTATTAAGCCAGAAAAAAAAAATAAAGATAATTCCATTGAGAGGAGGAGGAAAGGGAAGTGATAAAAAGAGGAAAAGAGGAAGGCTGGAATGCAGATTAGGAGTTAAGTTCTAATATTTAATTTTGAGACTGTTTGGCTGTCCAGTTTTATAAGGAACATTATATAACTACTTTGTTCTGTTCTTGTCATTCTTTACTTCGCAGTAAGGAGATTTCTAGAGTGGGTGTGTTGATAGTTTATTCTTCCCCCTCACCAGCTTTGTAGATTTTCCCACCCTTCCACAGAGAGACATACAGAAAGGGCCAGCAAAAGTTAAATGAAGTGTGTGAATGGTGCTTTTATTTTATGTTAAGTAATTAGGTCGAATAGCTGAAGTGACTTGGATTTTTTCAGTTTAGTCTAATATATTATCGTATTGAATATTTTTTCATAGAGGTAAGATAAGGTCTAAATTTATTTTAAACAATTTTGTCATTGCTCTGGCTTTGTGTCCAGAAACTATACATCATCCCTGTTTCCAATCTTGATTTAAAAAAAAAAACCTTGAATTAAGTAGGAATAGAAATTAATGGGATTCTGAGTTCTATTACTGGACCTGCTTCTGACTAGCTGAATGACACATGCCTTAAACCTCTTTGAATATTGTTTTTCCTCATCTGTAAAATTAGTTTATTTTTAAGGTCTCTTCTAGCTCTAAACCTTTGAGTTCAAATCTTTTAAAACCCTTGAAAAAGTCTTTCAGTAAAATCTTCCTCTATCTCTTTGTGCTCCTTTAATTACACTAATTTCCCTTAATTAAGTACCAGCATTCAATAGATAAATAGTTGCTTATTCATTTGTGTCTTCTCTGTATTACTGGAAATTCTACCAGAACAGGAAATTTTTCTTCCATTTTTCATCCTAGTTTCATCTACATTACGGGACCCTGAAACCTAAGCACCCCATCCTTGATCTTTGTGCAACATGTGGCATTGACATTGACAACTCATCCTATATGATCCTCTCTTGGCTTCCATGATGCTGATTTCTCTTAGTTCTCCTCCTATCTGTCTTTGCTCCCTCTCAGTCTCCTTTGAAGCTCCTCCTCCCAGGTCCTAAGTGTGGGTATGCTTAATGGTTCTATGCTTAGCCTTCTTTTCTCTATCTGTTCCTTCCTCTGGCTGTCTCAGATACTCCTTTAGCTCTGAAACCTTTTCACAGATGACTCACAATCTCTCCCCTGCTGGTTATCACCTGGCTTTCTCCCAGACAGTACAAATCTCACAACAAATTGTTGGAAGTTGTGTCCTCCCTCAAGTGGCTGATTCTCTGTATGTGTGTCTATTTGAAGTGTTCATCTCTGTTCTCTCAATTTTCCCTGAAGTCTCTCAAACTGACTCTCCAGCTGATAGTTAGAGGGTCTCCTTTAGGGCAATTAAACCTACTGCTAACCTGCATTGCAGATTGGGGTGGGAGTAGTCGAATCCCATCCACCCTCCATATAGAAGTGCCTTCTGTATGGAGAGATTGTATGCCTTTTCAAGACTTTGGTTAAAGTCTGAATGTAATAATGTAATGAATGTAATGGAATGGAGTGGAATGCAATGGAAACAAATGAATAAAGTCTCAGCAGTTTGGATGTTTCAAGCCAGAAGCTGCCTATGGAAGAGACTCCTGTATAAAAGGTGAAGGTACTCTCCTCCCCCCATCTGCAATGGAGTTAAGCAGCAGAACTATTCATCCAAAGGGAGCCACCCCAATCATCAGTTGGAGAATCAATTTGAGAAATTTCAAGGAACGATTTCGGGAGCAGACACAAACCCTCTAAATAGACACAGATATAGAAAGTCAATCACTTTGGGAGAAAGTAACTTCAAGGAGTAAGAACTGCCAAGATACTATTAGGAGACACCCTGTTTTCCAGAGCTAAGACCCAGCAAGAAAGCTGTGCCCTGAGCTTGGCATAACAACAATCCTTTGCACTCACCACCTGGATGAACTCAGCCACAGCAAAATTCCAGAATTGTTTCGCATAAGTATTGTATTACTTTGTCCAGCAGCTGTTGTTCTTTGAGCTGCAGTACCCATGTTCTGGTCATGAAGCCCTGCTATGAATCAAATTCGTCTCACTATTGCTGTTATCCCTCATTGCCAGGGCTACAGTTCACTGTATAGCCATTATTATATGTATTGAGATTTGCCTACAGTAAAGTGGGTCCCCCCACTAAGAGTTGTCCCAGCACACACGTCTAGTTTCCCTCCTATAGAAAATAAACTTCTGTCTTAGAATCTGCCCAGGATCAGACAGCTAATATTTCGGGTAGAACTTGAAATTAATTTTTTTTTCTGATTTCAACTCTAACACACTATCCATTGTACCACCTAGATGCCTCTAAAGCATCTAGATCAGGGGTGGGGAGCCTCTGGCCTCAAGGGCACATGTGGCCTTCTAGGTCCTTGGGCATGGTCTTTTGACTGAGTTCAAGTTTTACAGAACAAATCCTTTTATTAAGGGGATTTGTTCTGTGAAGTTTGTATTCAGTCAAAGGGCTGCATTTGAGGACCTAGAGGACCTCATGTGGCCTCGAGGCTGCAGGTTCCCCACCCCTGATCTAGATGTATCTAGACTAGTCCTCAAAAGAAAAAAAACATGTCCCTAAAATATACATTAACAAAAGCAGAAAAAGAAAGGATTAACAAACTAAATATGCAACTAAAAATAGAAAGCCAACATGTAAACCCAAAATAAGCAAAAAAAAGGAATCTTGAAAATTAGAAGAGAACTAAATTAGTAATCAAAAGACTCTGAACTTATCTACTAATCAAAATATTTCTTATATTAAAAAAACAAATATTTGGGAGGATATGCAGTACTCATATCTGTGCCATGCCAATGTAATAAAAATGACAATACTACCAAAATTAATTTAGGACGCATGGTAGATCAATCAAATGATCAAAGAAGTAGGTTTATAAGTCAGAGAAAATAATACCAAAACTCATGTGGAGAAAGAAAAATATATCAAGGGAAATAACAAAGAATGTAGAAATGAAAGGGGAAGAATATCTCCAGACCTCAGATTTATAAAGCAGTCATCATAAAATGTATTTTATGCTTCTTTAAAGTAGAAAAACAGATCAATGGAACAGAACAAAGAAGGAAGAATTAAAAAAAAAGAACTGAATTCATCAACCAAACTGGTGCTGAAGTGAATAGAGCATTGAACCTGCAGTCAGGAAGACTTAAGTTAAAATATGGCCTCAGACACTAGTTGAATGACCTTGGACAAGGTATAAAGCTGGAATGACAATAGCATATAGCTCATAAGGTTGTTGTAAACTCACTATCCCATTTTCCACAGTATCTCTCCCAAACCTCTTCATCCCTCCCCAAACCTCCCATGACTCCTCCTCCCCCTACTTTCTCAATTAAGACCCTGGTCTCATATTTTACAGAAAAAATTGAGGCCATTTATCATGAACTCCCTTGTCTCCCCTTTTCCCTATCTCCTATCTCTCAGATGCCTTTTGTCACTTTCTCCTCCTTCACCCCTGTTTCCCATGATGAAGTAGCTTTACTCCTTATCAAGGCTAACCCTTCACTTGTTCAAGTGATTCCATTCCATCTTGTCTTGTTTCAGTAGATTGCCCCCTCTCTCTTCCCCATTCTTTCATTTACTTTCAATCTCTCCCTTTCTATTGGCTCATTTTCTGCTGCCTATAAAAATGCCCATGTCTCCCCTCTCCTGAAAAAACCCCTCACTTGCTCCTTCCATCCCTACTATCACCCTAGATCTCTTCTGCCTTTCGTAGTTAAACTCCTCAAAAAGATATCTACAATAAGTGCCTCCAGTTTCTTCTCACTTTCTTTTAAACACTTACCATCTGGCTTCTGACCTTACAGAAACTACTCTCTCCAAAGTTACCAATCATCTCTTAGTTGCTAAATCCAGTGGCCTTTTCTCAATTCTCATTCTCTTTGATGCCTCTGGCATTATTGATAACTCTCTCCACCTTGATGCTCTCTTCTCTGTAGGTTTTTGGGACAACACTCTCTCCTGGTTTTCCTCCTACCTATCTGACTTCTCCTTCTCTGTCTCCTTTGCTGTATTCTGCTCCAGATCACGTCCTCTAACCACAGGCATATCTCATGGTTCTATCTGAGCTCTCCTTTCTTCTCACTCTATACTACCTCACTTGGTGATCCCATCAGATCCCATGGGCTTACTTACCATCTCTATGCTGATGATTCTTAAATATACCTGCCTCAATATCTCTGCTGACATCCGATTTCACATCTCCAAAAACATTTCAGACATTTCAAATTGAATATCCACTAGACACCTTAAACTCAGTATGTCCAGAATAGAACTCATTTTCTTTCTCCCTGAACCCTCTCACATCCCACTCCTTCTCCTATTACTGTAGAGAGCAGCACCATCTTCCTAGTTTTTCTGGTTTGCAACCTAGGAGCCATCCTGGATTCTTCACTATCTCTTATCCCTGATAGCCAAGCTGTTGCCAAGACCTACCAATTTCAACCTTGTAGCAACTCTCCAATATATTCCCTTCTCTCTTCTGACACTGCCACCACTCTGTGTGGTCTTCCTCATCACCAAGGAATGACTTGATTACTGCAATAGCCTGCTGGTGGATCTGCCTACCTCAATCTCTCTCCACTCCAATCCATTCTCCATTAGCCACTAAAGTGATTTTTCTAAAGTGCAGGTCCGATCACATCATAATCCCATCCCCACCCTTCTACCCTACCAAGAAACTCCAGTGGCTTCCTATTGCCTCTAGGATCAAACAGAAAATGCTCTGTTTGGAATTCAAAGCCTCATAACCTAGCTCCTTTCTACCTTTCCGGTCTTCTTACACTTTATTCCTCAACACATAATCTTTGATCCAGTGACACTGACTTCCTGGCTGTTCCATGAACAAGACACTCCATCTTTTGGTTCTGAGCATTTTCTGGGGCTGTCCCCCATGCCTGGAATGCTCTTCTTTCTCCTCTCTGACTACTGAGCCTCCCTGATTTCCTTTAAGTCCCAAATAAAATCCCACCCTCTACAATCCCCAGTACTTCTTAATTCTAGTGCTTTCCCTCTCTTGTTTCCTATTTTTTTCTGCATATAACTTGCTTTGTATATATTTATTTGTATAGTGTCTTCCTTCATTAGATTGTTGGCTCTTTGAGGGCAAGGATTGTCTTTTGCCTTTCTGTGTCCCCAACACTTAGTGTCAGCCACATAGTCAGTGCTAAATATATGTTTACTGATTGATTGATTATGAGATTCAAATTAGGTAATCAATGTAAAGTATTTTGCAAGCCTTAACATGCCATAGAAATGTAAGCAGCTGCTATTAGCTGTGACTAAGAAGTGAAATTTTAAACAAATACAGGGTATAGGTATCTACAAAAGAAATACATCTGTGCAACTTGTCTGGGCTTGTCTGGGCACTCCCATATCACCTAATATGGACAAACCTGTAAAAGGGCTTATCTTGTGCACCCATATTTCCTAAGGTAGAGACACTCTTCATCCTCATCTCCCTTTACCAGATGGGTAGCCTCTGTTGGTTGACTGTATAGCTGGAAAGTATGTATTTGAAACTGGTGAGACTAAAGCAGTCAATCTTTTTCTGGCTTGTGCTCTTTCCTATACACTCCTTCCTGCTGCATCCAGAAGGAGAAGATCAGCATATGGGCAGGCCACTGCAAATCAAACTAGTAAGAAACGAAAAACTTCTTAACTTTGTTGCCTCTTGCCTTATGGCTCTGAGAAATGTACTTGGTGGGTGTTTGTTTCTGTACTATGTTATTTGTTTTAGGTATTCAGTTTTAGGTACAGTCAGTTATCCTCAGGGGCTCTGGAGCTCAAGTCATGTCGACCTTGGAGTCAGTACTGCCTGCAGGATAATGCAGTCAGTCAAGTTGGTACAGAAGCCCAGGAGAAGTCAGGGTGCCTCGCACTTGAGCCTGAGTGGAGATTATGATGGAGAGTATGTCTGTATATTTGTTATTATAATTTTGAAGTAAATGTTCCTTTTTAAAAGCTTATTGAACTGTTAGTGGTTAAATGTAACTGGGGTATGGGAGAGACACCACCACTTGAAGTAACACCATTGGCGGGAGCTGGAGCTAATGACAGAGAGTCTCCATAACCCCAACTCTGTTAAGGGTATCAGGGAATGCTCAGGGATGAAAAAAACATTAATGACCTTCAGGCAATAGGGGGGGTCAGGTCAGGTAGTGTTACATATCTATCTATATATCTGTCTGTCTATCAATCTATCTATCTATCTATCTACCTATCTATCCACAAATATATGTATATAATTTCAGTTACATGAAATGGAAAAGTTCTTAGATGAACAAAATTGAATGATTTTGCATTTTTATTTGTACCAAATATGTCTGATAAGGATCTGATATCTTATATGTATATATGTACCTACACATACATATATACACTCACATGTATATACACATATATACATGTGCATGTGTGTACATATACATGTAAGTATGTGTGTATATGTGTGTGCATATACACATACGCATAACAGAAATATCTAAGACCAAACACCATCTATCCTTGAACAAAAAAAATTGGCCAAAGGATGTGAAAAACAGGTCTTAAAAATAATTACAAACTATTAAAAATGTATGAAATAATATTCCAGATTAACAATAAAAGAATTACAAGTAAAAACAATGGTAAGGTCTTACCTCATCTCTAACAAATTAGCAAAGATGACAAAAGGTGGAAAAAATCAAGAATAGCTAACAATATATTGCTTTAAGGTTTGCAAAGCCTTTTACATATGTTATCTCATTTGAATAGTCATTGTTGAAAGGGTGGTGGAAACACAGACACATTAATATATTGTAGGTGGAGCTGTAAATTGGTCTGTTAATTATGGAAAGCTACCTGCAATTATGAAAAATTAGTGACTAAAATATCTATATCCTTTGACCTGGAAATTTCCCTAGTAGGCTTATACACCAAGGAGATCAATGACAAAAGGGCCCATTTAGGAGAAAATAATCATAACAACACTTGTTTTAGTGACAAAGAAATAAAAACAAAATGGATGCCTATTGATTAGGGTATAGCTAAACAAATTGCGGCACATGAATGCAATGGAATGTTACGGTGCTTTAAGAAGCGAGAAATGTGCTAAACACCTAAAGCAGGGGAAGACATGAATTGGTGCAAAGTGAAGTATAAAGAAAAAATGCAAAGAAAAATAGCAGTAAAATACCTGAATCTGAGAAGGCATCTCCCAACCCCAAACCCTTGCATAATTGAGGGACTATAAATGTGGAACATAGTACACATCATCAGATTTTAAAAAAACATTTTAATAGTTCTAATATTTTCCCCCTTTTGTTCCCATATGTGTACATACATGTATGTATACACATGTATGTATGTGTGATGATTGTATATACACATACATATGTGTGTATATATACATGTAGATTAGATACAATTACAGATATAGATGGGATGACTGAAAGGGAGAGATGAGAAGGAAACAGTGAGACATACAGAAGATGTAAAAACAAAAGTTATAAATAAAAGTATATATTTTAAAAAGACAGGAAGTTCAACTTCACTGAAAACCTTCAAGTAGAAGGTCATTAAAGGGATCACTAAATTAGAAATGTTGTACGTGGATCGTCACTCAGGTTGTACTGGTGACTGCTCAGATTCGTTCCAATTCTAAGATTCCGTGATTCTGAAAATGAGACCTCATGAAACTGACCAGGCCAGAGTCTTATTCTGGTTAACTATGATATTTTCCTAACTAAAGAATTCCATAGAGTTATTTGGGAGGAAAAACATTATAAGGAGATGTTGCCCAGCAGAAGTCACTGTGGTTAACTCAAGATGTGACCTTCTCTTAAGATTTCTACTCTCTACCTCTAGTAGAGAAAACAAAACAAAACAAAACAAAAAAAAAAGGCTCCTGGCACAAATTGACCTGTCAGCTTGACTGTAATAAGAGCAGCTCATGAGGACTTTAGTCTATCCATCCATCAACATTTATTAACTACCTACTGTGTGCTGGGCACTGTGCTAAGCACTAGGGATACTAAAAGGAGCAAAAAGACAGTCCCAGTCCTCAAGGAGCTTATAATCCAATGAGAGAGACAACACTCAAACCAAAATGCAAACCAAAGTATACACAGAATGAATATGAAATAATTAAGAGAGAGAAAACACTAGAATGAAGAAGGGTGGGGAAAGGCTTCTCGCAAAAGACAAGATTTTAGTTGGTACTTAAAGGAAGGCAGGGGAGTCACCCCTAGTCAGTCTGGGGGAAGGTTCTGTTTCCAAGTGGCTTCCTTTCTCTGCAAAGCTTAAAAAAAAGAAAAGAAAACAAAAGAAAAGAGAAGAAAAAAGAAAAAGAACATGACCACTCCCCCCCCAAAAAACAACCTGAAAACCAAAATCTTTAAAACACAAATTTCAAAAAGAATTTATAAGATACTTCAAACCTCAAGGCAATTTCTTGATTCCCCAACTGGGATGATGATCTCTCAGATTTAGTTCAATCAAATATCCAAAGGTTTTCCTTCTCTCACACTTTCTATACTGAAGAAACAAACTTGAGATGCCATTAAAATTATCTTTATTGGACCATTATTTTAAAAATAAATAAATAAGTAGTAGATAAAATATTTAAATATCAAGCAACCTTTACTAATTAAGCTTGACATCTATTGCCTTAAACCTATGCAATAAAACAAAAATGGAGTAGATTCCCAGGGTTCCATTGATTTTTGCAAGAAGTCACTCTCTGCTAGATTTTCATAACTGGAGCTGAGGTTGGAAAAGTCCACAGACACTAATTCTCCTCCTAAGTCTTCTAAGGGGAGCTGACCATCTGCTGCTAATGCTACCCTTACTACAGCACTCCAGAGCTTTTTCAAATTCCTGCTGTGGCTGAAGCTTTGCCTCCACCACTTGTCCTGAGATGAGTTTTCTTTTTTTTCTTGGCTTAGAAGGAACATAAATCCAAGAGTCCTGTTTGACTTATGCCTGCTCAGAGGCAGCCAGTCTTGCCTTGTCAGAAGGACTGTTACCGAGACAAAATTAAGTAGGTGGAACTTTAATAAAACGAATGTAAGAATTTCATTTTTAAAACAAAGGGTGATTACTGTTAGGCACAAACTTTCTTTCTTTAAGGTTCTCAAATCCAAAGGTAATGTACTATTATATTTCCAAGGGATTTTTCTTGGTTTGGTTGTGTCTGTTCCATGTTATTACCATTTTTCCTGCATAAGCCAAATTTTAAAAACCCAGTAACTAAATTGAATTAAATCATATGAATACTGCCCTGTACATCCATTTGGCTTCCTTTTTCATGTTGAATCTAGCTTCCTGAAGATATAGAAATAAAACCCCAGTATTCTCAAGAGTAGTATATGACCTCAAGGAAATCTAAAATTCCATTCCACTTTTTAGTTTGTAAGAAAACTTTTAAGGAGCCGTATGTATTCAGAATTATATAAGGGAAAAAAATGCTGAGGGAAGCGTAGTGGTATGTGATATTTTATGCTGTCATAGCAACTGGAGTATTCAGATTTGAAACTTCAGATCAAAAATGGAAAAGATCACCCTGTGTAACTAAAAATATAATTTTACTTGCTAACTGGGTAAATGGTGTTGCATATACGTTTTTAGACTCAGTCATGTCAAATGCAGGTTTTTTCCTCATTTAAGACATTCTAATATTTCTCATTCATCTTAATCTTTGAAACCATTCTTCTGTAAATATTTAAATAAGTATATATATATGAAATATATATGCACATGCATATTTGAGGTGGTATATATGTATATAAACATATAGATATATACATACATACATACATATCACCTCAAATTGCTTCTTCCTATATGTACATCCTGTGATTCAGATTCCGAATTGAATTTTCATTTTCCTACACATCATTAATTTCACCCCCAATATTCTAGCGCTGCAAATGATATAAGGATAGTAATTCTACCTTTTCACTAGTACATGCTTGATAAGCCAAAACTTTAACAGATTTCTGGGCTTTATTGTTTTCCTCTTCTTTAATCACTTTAAGCCTATGTCAGCGGAGTCTCCCATATTATGGAGACGACATCTGTCTGCCCATGAAAACCATGGAACAGGCCCCAGGTTAGTCTATTACAGCCACTATCAAGTCACAAAACACGTACTTTTCTGTCTCTATCTTCTTATTTGCAAAGGTGAGGAAAATCCTACAGCTTATGGCTGTAACAGTAAGGTGTTATGGGCTGAGCAGCACTTATAATTTGTTTCACAGGTTCGGATCGGTACCTACAAAGACACATTCACACTTTTCCTAGCTTATAAATGATTTAATAATGATAATAATCATAAACATACATGCACATAAATGTGATTACATATGATTATACAATCTTAGAAGCAAAAACTATTAACAGAAAGATAGAACATCTGGCTGGGAGAGTCCTGTATCACAGCCGTCAGGGTCTCGGTTGGAAAAGTCCCTACGACAGAGCATCCTCTCCGAGGGAAACTCCCAAAGTCACTTTCCCAAGAAACAGCCTTTTTTATCATCCTTACACAAAGAAGGCAGGGAGCCAGGGAATAGGTGATTAATCCTAAGGACCTGAGAATTTTGGCCAAAACTCTCCGACTACAAGAGCAATCTTTGTTATGCCAAAAATTGTCTTTGGTCAGTACCCAGGAACTGGCCAAGTCCCTGGATGTTTACCTCAAGACCTGTTTTTTAAGGAATAGTTCCCCAAGGTGGGTCTGGGTTGAAACAAATCCCAGAACGATATGTTAGGGAAGTTTCTTGTCCCTTGGCTTGGGTTGTGGGCAGGGAAGATCTTATACATTGACCCTTATCTAAAATGTTAAAAACTACCACATCAACAAGATCCTGAATTACACCCTGCCAAGACTCCCATAAGAAACAAATAGCAAGGCTTTTCCAAGAGACCATGATGGGTGGAAGCCCAGCTGTAGGTCAGGCATAACTATCTATTATCAAAATCAAATAAAGCTGCTTCCATTTTGCTCAGAGTAAGTGTTCTTAAAATTCACAGCAGTATAACACTATCGCCCAATCTTTATTAGAAAAAAAAATCAATCAATAGTGGAGTTGTGACAAATATAGCTGTTGGGCTGCCAGACACATACTCAGCTGACTTAATTATTCTGCCAGCCTTTGGTGCTGGAAGTAATTGTTTCTGTTGATGTCACACAAACTGAACTGTTTCTGTTTTTTAATCTGGATGGATGGAAAGGCTTTTTTTGTTGTTGTTGTTACACCATTGAATCTGCCTTTCCCATTATGTTCAATCATTCCTTGGCACTTCATGCAGAAACTGCCTCCTCTGGCCAAGGGTCAGAAGACCAAAACTTAGAACTAGTTCTGGTGGTCTTCCCTGCCTTCCCTGCCACCCCACCTAAGTGATTCCTTCTCTGGGACTTGACTCTCCCTCCTCTCAGCTGCCAGAAACTAGAAGTTCTGATTCCAAATTTGCTCCCAGGCTTTATATGTGCCCCACAGGGCGTGACCAAGTTCCCCAGTTAATCAGAACAGACCCCAATTCCTGTCATAACTAGTGGAAATGCCTTGACTGAATTGTTCATACCTAGTTCACACTTCTGACTAATTGATTCCATGGAGATGTGATTTTGTTTGACAAAGACATCAGGACCTAAAGCCTCACCAGTTACTTTAAATGAGGTAGGTGATTTGATTGATTCAAACAATTTCTACCTTTACATATATATATATATAGATATAGATATAGATATATATAGATATACACACACACACACACGTACACACACACATTTATGTACATATTTTCCTGCCTTCCACAAATGGTAATTTCCCACCTCTCCTCAGGAGACAATGGTATTCATTTTATTTTTTAAATTACACTTTTTTTTAATCAGCAAAAACCTGGCTTCTTTCCTTCCAACCCTATCGCTTCAATTGAGAATGAAATAAAAACAAAACTCCTGATAAAAACAAGTATCACCAAGCAAAACAAATCTCCACATTGGTCATGTCTAAAATGAACTAGATTAGATAGATAGACAGACAGATATATATATATATAGAGAGAGAGAGAGAGAGAGACAGATGATAGATGATAGATAATACACACATGCATGTGCGTGTGTGTAGACACACAACACATACATTATTCTGCATTGTCTTTCAGACATTTCATCATTAGTCCTCTGGAATTGTGGTTGGTCATTATGCTAGTACGCTGATCACAGTTTTAAGCCTTTCAAAGTTGTTTATTTTCACAATTTTGCCATTGTATAGATTGTTCTTGTTCTGTTCATTTCCCTCTGCCTTCCCAGATTTCTCTGTAAACCAACTCCTTCATCATTCCTTACAGCACAATAGTGTCCATCACATTTGTATACCAAAACTTGTTCATCCATTTCCCAGTTGCTGGGCTCCCTTTTAGTTTCATTTTTTTGGGGGGGGCCACCACACAAAGAGCTATAAATATTTTTGTGTATGTATCCTTAGAACTTGGTTTGCTTAATTCTAGTGCTTCCCTTTAATCTATCCTCCCTTCAATTCTCCTTATTTTGTTTTCCCTTTTATTTTCCTGTTAAAAGAAATATTTTTCTGCATGTAACTTTGTGTTTGTAGTCTTCTATCTTTTGACCAGTTCAGATAAGGCTGAGGTTTAAATGTAAGCCCTTCCCTCATCCCTTCCTCCTTGTTGGGATAGACTTCTTTTTGTGTATCCTGAAAATGTGAGATAATTTTCCCTTCCTTTCTCTTCCTCTATTAATGTATTTCTCTTTCTCTCCCTTTCCATTCTTCTTTTAAAAACATGAAGACCTAACAGAAACTCCCAGGCCTTGTTTAATTATTCTCCCTCTGTGACCTCTTATGATAGGGCTTAAAGAGGAAATGTTTCATCTCCCCACATTTTAATGTAAGCACTTTATCTTTGGTCTTTTATCATTGTTCGTTCTTATTTACCTTTTTATATTTGTCTTAATTCCTGTATTTCATCCTCAAAGTTTCTACACAGCTCTGGTACTTTCATCAATAATTCTTGGAAGTCCTGGATATAAGCAAAAATGTTTGACTCATAAGCATTGACACCACAGCTAGGTCTTTATCCTAAAGAGATTTAAAAAAAAGGCAGTGGCAGGGGGAGAACCTATTTGTACAAAAATATTTATAGCAGCTCTTTTGGTGGTGGCTAAGAAGTGGAAATTGGGAATGGCTGAATATGTAGTATATGATTGTAATGGAATGGCATGATATTGTAATGGAATGCTATAAGAAATTACAAGCGAGATGATTTCAGAAAAACCTGAAAGGACTTACACGAACTGATACAAAGTGAAGCGAGCAGAACCAGGAGAACACTGTACACAGTAACAGCAATATTGTACAATGAGGAACTATGAATGACTTAGCTATTCTCAGCAGTTACAATGATCCAAGACAATGCCAAAGGACTCATGATGAAAAATGCTATCCACTGACAGAGAAAGAACTGATGTTGTCTGACTATAGACTGAAGCATACTATTCTCTTCCTTCCTTCCTTCCTTTCTTTTTCTTTCTTTCTTTCCTTCCTTCTTTCCTTCCTTCCTTCTTTCCTTCCTTTCTTACCTTCCTTTCCCTTCCCTCTGTCCACATAGGGTATCATACTCTTATCTGTGGCTCACCAGATATCTTAATGTTTAAGGGCTAGATTTTTTTAATCAGCAAAAACTTGGCTTCTTTCTTTCCAACCCTATCCCCTCAATTGAGAATGAAATAAAAACAAAACTCCTGATAAAAACAAGTATCACCAAGCAAAACAAATCTCCACATTGGTCATGTCTAAAATGAAATAGATTAGATAGATAGACAGATAGATAGATAGAGAGATAGAGATAGAGATTTTTATTCTTAAGGACCATGCCTTAAACCCAGATCACTCTGGCTTTCACTGATTGACCAACAAGTGGTCCCAGGCCAAGCCCCACTTAATCATTGTTTGAGCCCTGACTGGCTCAGAGTGAATGTAAATACCAATTGTTTCTGTTTTGGCCAGAAACCCTGAGGGTCTTCCCCTCCTGGATTGATCTTTTTTGACTAAGTAAAAGAGGCCATTCTCTGCCTCATTTCTCACCTAGCCTTAATCACTGAATGAGCACTACCTCGATGGAACTGAGACCTGTTAAAGACCTTAGCTTAAAAAGGTCAAGGCCTGCTACTGCATCCTCAGTCATCTCTAGTCATATTGATCTACATCTTGCCGCTGGACCCAGATGGCTGCAGAGAAGAAAGTGAGGCTAGTGACTTTGCACAGCCCTCCCTCACTTAAATCCAATTCACTTGCAGGCATCACCTCCTTGATGTCATGGTCCTCTTCAGAGCAAAGGACAAATAACAACAACCTATTCCCCCAGGTGGCAGTTGTCCCTAGGAGTTCCAACTCCACCCCCCCACCAGAGGTAAGATAAGTAGACTCTTCAACTAACAAATCCCCCAGATCATACCCAGAGCAAGGTCCCATCTGTCTTCACAGATTATCTCACTTCACCTACAGAAGCATTCATCAGTGGAACCCTTCCCATCATCAAAGCAAGGTCTCCTTCCTTTCCCACCTTTTTCAATTGAACCTGCCACCTTCTCCTCATCCACTCCCCTGTAGGCTCTTCTTTTTGTGAGATCACAGGGTTACTTTCCCCTCATTGCTAGCCCTTAATTTGACTCTAGCACATCACACATTTCTATATCCCTACTTTCCTCCCCCCCTTTCATGTATTTTGTGTAGGAATGTGGTCCTACCCAAAAAACAAACAACAAACAAAAAAAATTGACTTACCTAAAGGTAAGGTGTTGCAAGGTTCTTTCTACAATGTCTCCTATGTACCTCTTTACTGTTTATCTGCACCAGACTTCTGCCTTCACCCCAGTCACTTTGTGTACAGAAAGACATCACTTACTGGTATCTCTGCTGGCATTATTCTGATGTTGTCTTTGGCCTCAGTATTTATTCATCCCCTCTGCATTTCTATTGTTTGAGATGTTTGAGAAGCAAATAATCTCTTCAGTTCCGATTTTCTTTCTAAAATACTTTAAATGCCTCTTTATTATTGAACATTCATCTATTTTTTGCACGGTTAAGCTCAGATTTGCAGAGTAGCTAATACTGGCTGCTTCCTGAGCTCCATTGCTCTTTGGAACACATTATTCCATTCTGTCCTGCATTTTCTGATGAGTGCAAATAGTCTTCAATTATTTTAATTTCTTTTCTTTTGTTTTTAATCATTCTCCTGATTGCTCATAGAAGTTTTTGTTTTTGAATCAAGTTGTAAAATTTAACCATTATGTGCCTTGGAATTTTTTTTTGAGTGAGGCAACTGGGGTTAAGTGACTTGCCCAGGGTCACACAGCTAGTAAGTGTTAAGTGTTTGGTCTGAGGTTGGGTTTGAACTAAGATCTTCTTGATTCTAAGCCCAGTACTGTGCCACCTAGCTGCCCTACTTGAATCATTACACCAATGTTGAAGGGGAAGAGGTAAACCTTGGTTGATAATGGCCCTTTTATAGATAGGTTACAATCTGTATTTGTGGATGGAGTATTCACACCACTGTGATAATGAATTCATCTAAGTGTAAGGGGAGATTTACCAAAAAACCCTGTCCTTACATATCTGCATAAAGTACACAAATATCCTTGACTGATATAAACTCCCACCTGGAAGGATCAAAGTTTAGTAGAAATTACACCAAGTCTGATCCCACTCTCCCCAGAGGCCAGAATGGTTTAGGGGGAAAATGTGATTCATAGGTGTTGGGGGGGCCACTGTTTATACTTCTGTTCTTGCTGTATCTTACAAATAAATATCCCTTTTTTAAAAGCTAATTGATAGGGGCAGCTAAGTAGCACAGTGGATAGAGCACCGGCCCTGAAGTCAGGAGGACCTGAGTTCAAATCCGGCCTCAGACCAAACATTTGACACTTACAAGCTGTGTGACCCTGGGCATGTCCCTTAATCCCAATTGCCTAAAATACATAAAAACTAATTGATAATTGGGCAGCTAGATGATGCAGTGGATAGAGCACTGGCTCTGGATTCAGGGAGACCTGAGTTCAAATTTGACCTCAGCAGCTTGACATTTACTCACTGTGTGACCCTGGGCGAGTCACTTCACCTCATTGCCTTGACAATGGGAAAACAAAACAAACAAAAAAAAACTCATTTTATTTTGGGGCAGCTAGGTGGCGCAGTAGATAGAGCACCAACCCTGGAGTCAGGAGGACCTGAGTTTAAATCCTGCCTCAGACACATAACACTCACTAGCTGTGTGACTCTGGGCAAGTCTCTTAACCCCAACTGCCTTCACCAAAACAAACAAATAAAAACTAATTGATGTTAATTGGCTAAATGAAATTGGGGTATCCATCCTAGGCAACTAAGAGTAGAGGGAATACACTGAAGTGGGGGTTTAAGCCAGTAGCAGAAAAGAAGAGATGCCCCCACACCTCAGAGATGCCTCTAGAACACTGAGGAGGCTATGTAGCATCTTGACTTTGGAGATAGCTGACTCAAAAAGAATACTTAGTAAATAGACTATAAGCTCCCAGAGAGCAGTGATTGGTTTTTGTTTCTTTCTATGTCTACTCCAACCCAGCTAGGTGGCTTAGTAGATAGCATGCTGGCCCTGGAGTCAGGAAGATCTGAGTTCAAATGTGGCCTTAGACAATCACTAGCTATGTGACCCTGGGCAAGTAACTTAATTTCTGTTTGGCTTAATTCACTGAAGAAGGAAATGGCAAACCGCTCCAGTATATAAGGCAAGAAAATCCTATATACCATACTCAGTCCCCCAGGTCACAACGAGTTGGACATAACTGAATGATGGAACAACCACAACTCCCTCTCACCCACCCTGGTACCTAGTACAGTTCATGCCACATAGTAGGAACTTAATAAATAAATACTTGGGGGCAGCTAGGTAGCCTAGTGAATAGAGCACTGGCTCTGGAGTCAGAAGGACCTGAGTTCAAATCCAGCCTCAGACACTTATTACCTGTGTGATCCTAGCAAGTCATTTAACTGCAATCACCTCCAAAGAAACCCAAACTGAAACAAATAAATAAATGCTTGTTGGATGAATATGATCAAAAGATTTAGAGAATGCTACCCTATCTTAATTTCCTATAGAATTATAGAATATACAAGTTGGAAAGGAACTTTAACATTAATTCATTCAGACTCCTAGCTCAGTTAACTCTAAAACCTTGAGAAAGGTTTATACTAGCCACAAACAAATATACTAAACTGTTTGTTTCTAATTTATTGCTGAGGCAGCACAGTACAGTGGAAAAGATTAATGGGTTTGGGCCAGGGGACCTTGGTTCACATGCCTCCCCTGCCATGGACTCCTCTGTACTCCCTTAGTAAGCTTTACTTAACATCTTAGGTCTTAGTTCCTTCATCTGTAAAATGAGATAGGATTAGAAGCCTTTTGAGGTCTCTTTCAAATCTAAATCTATAAAATTGTGGATTATTATTAAATAGCTTACCCAAAAGTTAGACGTAACATAAGAAAAGGAAAAAAAAGTACACAGTAGAGAAACCATTTTCAGACTTCATGGAAAGAAATTCTCATCATTAAATAAATCTCCTGATCCATTTACCCTATAGGAAAAGACCAAATGATCAGGCTCACACTAGTTCACTGGTTGCTAAATAATTATCCATTCTAGATTTGCATTCTACCCTATGATATCTGAAGAGAATTTCCATTAGTTGCCCCCAGATACATAAAACTGCTTCCAGGTGTTTGTTTTTTAAATTATTAATGCAAGATATTGTTTTCCAGAGATTAGTTGACATTCTTCAGGGACCAGTGACAACATGCTTGAGAGGTTTTTGTTTTGTTTTGTTTTATCTTTATCTATCTATATATCTATATCGACATCTATGTCTCTATGTATCTATCTGTCTGTCTCTCTGTCTGTCTGTAAGGACTACAAATACATAATAAATGACATGTTAGCATACCTCATGCTCTAGTGCCCCAAGCTTTAGATTTACACAGACCAAGTTTGAGCTTAGGAACTTCTCTAAAAATCCTCTCTTTGCCTTGTTTTGCTTCTGCCCAATGTTGTCTCTAGGAGTCTCAGATCATAGCTTCCTTCTAGGTCTCCATTGATGTAGGTAAAGGGTGCTCCATTTCACCTGGAAGTTTACTTGCCTAAAAGGGCCTCAGTTCATTTACGTGAGGTAAAAATTCATTTCAGATACAGGATAGACTTTATTTTACCTCCAAGAAAATGCAAAACAATACAAAGGACTCAATAGGTAGTGGGAAACAATGTAAGAATGCAAAGGACTCCCAGGAACCCATTCCAGTGAAGAAGAGGATAGAATGGAGATAGTTATCTAGATATATCATGATAGGTTCCTTCCCTAAGGAGAAGGACCTTTCCAGCTTGCCCCCATCTCTATCCAGGTGACTGGATCATATGAATGTATCCTCTATGTGGAATATGTGGTTGAAAGGCTCTGTCATTGCTTCTTATGATCTCTTGGGTCAAATCTTTGAGAGCTTGTGCAGTTTTCACATTCTTCTGCTTCTATTTCACCAAGGCTGTAATGAGTTTCTTCTCCCAGGAAAGCCATGCATATTCACAGGTTTTTCCCCCTTACTGAGACCCAGGGCTGCTCTTCATTCTGCTGTGCTTCTCTCTGGTCTGCTGTCAACTCCTTCAGTATCTTCCCAAAGGCCAGCTCTTTCTGTGGTTCAGAATCTCCATCCCCAATAAAGCAAACAGACTTTGGGGCTATACTGTGTGAATAATTCAGGGCAACTGAAGTCTTCTGATCCATATTATGGTTTTGAGTCACTTATTATCCTTCCAGCTGCTGAGCACATATGGTCAATCCTCACCTATCTCCAAAGGACATGACGGTCAGGAATGACCTTTTACCTCTGGAAGTCCAGATCTCTGAACTCTCTAAATTTGATTTCCTGTCAAGGCAACTCTCAAGGCTGACACTGCATAAGAAAACTCCTTTATGTTCCTCATGTTTAAAATAAAATTTTACAGAGTATGTTCTGAGTGGAAGTAATAACAAGTCTAAGAGAAAATGACTTTTAAAGAGAGGCCCCAAAAGTCAGACTTAGCAAAGATGGTTTTATATTTTTCTCTTTCAAGATTTTTGAAATAAGATTTTTAAAATATTTTTCCCTTTGCAAAATTATCTTGATAGGAGATAGGAACAAAAAAAAGAAAGTAATTATTTAAAATACAGAAAATTATTTAAAATGTGGAAAGCATTTTAACCAATAATTGGTTGATGAGAGCCATTTAAAATATATCTATAAAGTGTGATATCTGACAGATGACAGTTTTCCATTAGAAGGGAAAGTTAAAATAAGTAGCTACAGAATACTTAAGAAGTAGCTAAATGGATAAACAGTTAAAAAAAGATAGTTGTTCCCCAACCAGTCAATATTGTTCAAAGTCAGTTCCTCCTAAACCGTGTATAAATAAGGCATTTCTCCTACATGTCAATATTCCTCCTGCTCTTCATTGCATTTGACTGAACTCCACCATGCTATGACTTAGAAGGACAATGGCTGGGCCATTTACTCTATTCAATTAATCAACTAACATTTATTAAGCATCTACTATGTGCTTATGAGACACTGTGCTAAGGGATGGGGATACAAAAAGGGAAAAAAAAAAACATTCCTTGACCTCAAAGAGCTTATAATCTAATAAGAGAGACAACACACAAACAAATACATACAGAGCTATATAGAATACATAGAATAAATAGGAAATAAGAGAGGGGAGATACTAAAATTAAGAGGGGTTGGGGAAGACTTAGGGCAGTTAGATGGCACAGTGGATGGAATGCTGGGTCTGGAGTCAGGAAGACGAGTCTTCCTGAGTTCAGGAAGATGAGTCTTCCTGAGTTCAGGAAGATGAGTCTTCCTGAGTTCAAATCTGACCTCAGACACTTACTAGCTATGCAACCCTGTGCAAGTCACTAAATCCTGTTTGCTTCAGTTTTTTCATATGTACAATGAGCTGGAGAAAAAATGGCAACTATGCTAGTATATCTTACAAGAAAACCTCAAAGGGCGTCACAAAGAGTCAGACATGACTGAAAAAGGACTCATCAATGACATCTGGGTTAAACTTGCTGTGGAAGATAGGATTTTAGTTGGGACTCAAGTGAAGTTAGGGGAATCAGTACTCAGAGAAGAGGAGGGAGAGCATTCCAGCAATTGGGGATCAGCTGAGAAAATGCTCAGAACTAAGAGGTGGAGTGTCTTGTTCATAGAACAGCCAGAAGGCCAGTATCACTGAGTGAGTGTGGTGGGGAGTAAGGTATAAGAACAGTAAGAAGACTGGAAAGGAAGGAGGGGGCTAGGTTTGAAGGGCATTGAATACCGAACAGAACACTTTGTATTTGCTCTTAGAGGCAATAGTAAGCCACTGGAGTTTCTTGAGTAGTGGGGTAACATGATTAGACTACACTTTAGGAAAATCACTTGAGTGGTTGAATAGAGGATTGATTAGAATAGGTAGAGACAAAGCAAGCAGATCTACTAGAAGGCTATTGCAATAATACCGGTATGAGATGATAAGGGCTAGCACTACAGTGGTGACAGTGCCAGAGGAGAGAAGGGAGAGTATTCAAGAGATATTGCAAAGGTGAACTCATCAGGTCTTGGCAACAACTTGAATATGGGATAGGGTGTGTGTGTGAGAGAGATAGTGAAGAATTCAGGATGATTCCTAGGTTGTGATCCTGAGCACCTGGAAGGATAATGTTGCCCTCTATAGTAATAGTGAAGATATGAGGATAGGGAGAGGTCAGGGAGAAAGATAATGAGTTCTGTTTCAGATGTAATGAATTTAAGATGTCTACTGGACAGTCAGTTTGAGATATCTGAAAAGCAATTGGAGATGCAAGATTGAAGGTCAAAGGAGATATTGGGGCAGGAAAAGTAGACATGAGAATCATCAATGAGATGGTAATTAAATCTATGGGATCTGATGGGATCACCAAGTGAGGTAGAATAGAGGGAGAGGAGAAAAGCACCCAGGACAGAACCATGAGGTACACTCATGATTAGAGGATGTGATTTGGAGGAGAATATAGCAAAAGAAACAGAGAAGGAGCAATCAGATAGTTAGGGGGACCAGAAGTGAATAGTTTCCTCAAAAACCTAGAGAGAAGAGAGTATCAAGGAGGACAGAGTGATCAACAGTGTCAAAGGCTGCAGAGAAGTCAAGGAGAATGAGGATCAAGAAGAGGCCATTGGACTGGGCAACTAAGAGCTCATTAGTAACTTTGGAGAGAGCAGTTTTTGTGGAATAATAAGGTGGGAAACCAGATGGTAAGGTATTTAGAAGAGAATGAGAGGAGAGAAAGTGGAGGCACCTATTATAGACAGCCTTTTTGAGGAGTTTAGTTACAAAGGGCAGAAGAGATATAGAATGATAGCAGGAATGGAAAGTTCAAGTGAGGGTTTTTTCAGGATAAGGGAGAAATAGGCTTGTCTGTAGGCAGTAGAAAATGAGCCAACACAGAGGGAAAGATTGAAAATAAGTGAAAGAATGGGGATAACAGAGGGGGTAATCTGTTGGAGAAGATATGATGGAATGGGATTATTTCAACAAGTAGAGGAGTTGGCCTTGGCAAGGAGTAAGGCCGCTTCATCATGTGAAACAGGAAAGAAGGAGGAGGAAGTGACAAGTCACCTAAGTCATAGGAGATGAGGAAGAGAGGAGAAGGAGTTCATGGTAAATGGCCTCAATTTTTTCCTGAAAGACATGAGGGAAGAAGATTCTGGGAAGATGGTGGAGTAGGTCACAAAATTTTTGACTTTTCAAGACAGAACATTGCTTCAGAGCAGCAGAAATAAACACAGGGTAAACCAGTTGTCCTCCTAAGACTATTTGAGAAGACCCCAGGAAAGACCCTACCTTTAGGGGCAGAAGTTTGGCTTGAGTAAAGTGCCAACACCTCTAGGCTGACTCTGCAGAATCAACAAACAGCAAACCCTGGGGGTAGCCAGGTTGAGTTGCGGCCTCAGTCTTAGAAACTTTCATTTTGCTTTCAGTAGGGGTGTCTCATGACTGAGAAGAAGACTGAAGGATCTGGACTTTCCAGAGACCAAGTATAGCTGTGGTGACCAGACATGTTGTGGCTGCAGGGAGAAGTAGAAAGGGGAGTAGTAGGGGTGGGGGTCCTGTTGGCTGTGAGCACTTGCAAGACAACAGAGTCCTGGTTTCAGTTCCAGGGCAGAGAGGACAGCTGTAGTTTGCAATCACTAGTGAGACCACAGGGAGCAAGATCATTTGTGGGACAGTGTGGCAAGGGGCCTTAGCTGTGGCTTAGGACCGAAGAGGAGAGCCCAAAGTTGGGCCCTGAGACAGACGTCAGAAAATAATAGTAAGAAAGACCTGAGAATTGGGACATCATTCCCCATACCTTGGGACCACAACTTGATTACACTAATAGCCATTAAAATAAACAAACAAATAAATGAGTAAGCAAAGGAGAAAGAACCCAACCATAGGTAGTTACTATGGAGATAGAAATGATCTGGGTTCATATTCAGAGGAAGATGAAGGAGCTAAAAAAAAAAGCCACTCCTTTTTCCATAAGAAATGTCAAATGGTCCCAAGCACAAGAAGAATTCTTAGAAGAACTTACAAAGTACTTTAAAAATCATATAAGAGGGATTTAGGAAAAATTAGAAAAAAATAAGAGCAATCCAAGAAAATCAAGAGTATTATGAAAAGAAAGTCAAACAACTTGAAATAGAGAATCAAAAACTTAAGGAAGAAAATAATTCCTTGAAAACTAGAATCAGGCAAGAGGAAGCTAATGATGTTCTAAAACACCAAGACATCATAAAACAAAATCAAAAGAATGAAAAAATAGAAGAGAAAGTGAAACATCTCGACAGATAAACAATGAATCTGGAGAACAGATCGAGAGAAGAGAAATAATACAAGAATAGTCATACTATCTGGTAATTACAGTAAAAAAAAATATTGATACAATATTATAAGAAATTATCAAGGAAGATTGCCCTGAAGTTTTTGAACAGTGGTGGTGAACCTGTGACCAGGTGGCCATACGTGGCCCTCTAGGTCCTCAAGTGCAGCCCTTTGACTGAATCCAAACTTCACAAGAAGGCAAGGCAGAAATAAAAAAAAAAATCTTCCAATCATCACCTGAAAAAGATCCTAAGAAGAAAATTTACAGGAATATCATCGCCAAGTTTCAAAGCTCCCAGGTTAAGGAGAAAATATTGAAAGCAATGAGAAAAAAAAACCCAATTTAAATACCATGGAACTGCAATAGGGATTACACAAGACCTAGCATCTATATTGAAGAACTATAGGTCTTGGAATAATATATTCCATAGAGCAAACGAGCTAGGGTTATGACCAAGGGTAACTTACCCAGCAAAGTTAAGTATAATCCTGAATTTTTTTTTTAAATGGACATTTAATGAGCTGAAAGACTTTCAGGTTTTTGTGACAAAAATGGCAGAACTTAATGGAAAATTTGACATATAAGATTTAGGAGGAATATAAGATAAACATTAAAAACCAATTATAAGGGACCTAATAAGGTCAAATTGTTTTCTTCATATATGTGAAAATATTAGCAATGTTCATTATTGTCATCATTATTTGGGTAGTTTGAAAGAAAGAATTGGGCTGAGCTATGTATGATGGGGTGATTCTAAAAAAATAAAACTGTAGGGAGAGGTAAAATGTAGTAATTATCTCATAAAATCAGGCATGAAAAGAAGAATTGATACAAAAGGAGTAAGTGAGGCAGGGAGGGGAGGGTAAGGCTAGAACCTTACTCTCTTTGGGAATGGGTTAAAAAGGGAACTACCTACATATCTAGAAGAGTATAAAAGTATTCTAAATGCAGAAAGAAATAAGAGGGCAAGGGATAGGGTTGGGGAAGAGGATAAGGAGGGGACTTTCAGAGGGTTGGGTAGGTTAAGGAATAAGAGGGCAAGGTAGTGGGTAGAAGTAAAGTAGAGTAAAGAGAGATAGGGTAAATAGGGTGAGAACGATAGTGAGAAAAAATAGAAAGGAGCTTCCTGAATAGAAAGTAGTTTCCTGAAAGCAACATATTGTTGAATTCAAAATTTTAATCTGCTATCCATTTCCATTTTATGGGTAAATTCATTCCATTCACATTCTAAGCTATATTTGTCATTTTTTTCCTTCCTTCTTTCCTTCCTTCCTTCCTTTCTTTTTGTCAATTTGGCCAATCTGATGAGTATAAGGTTCATTCTCATATCTCTTTTGTGGGATTAAATTTAGTGATTAAAATTGCATAACATTCCATTTCAATTTTTTGCTTGTTGCTCTTTCAATTTCCATTATTGCAGTTATTGTATATGTGGTTTTCCTGATTCAGTTTACTTGACTTTCTATCAATTCGTATAAATCTTATGCTTTTGTACATTCTTTTTTCCTTTATTTTAATTTTTAATTAATTAATTTTTCATTTCAACATCCACTTTCACAAGATTTTGAGTTCCAATTTTTCTCCCCATCTCTCCCCTCCCCCCACCCCAAGACAATGTGCATTCTAACTACCACTTCCCTCAATCTGCCCTCCCTTCTGTCACCCTGCTTCTTTTATCCCCTTGCCTTTCTATTTTCCTATAGGGCAGGATGGATTTCTATACCCCTTTGCCTGTATATCTTATTTTCCAGCTACATGTAAAAACAATTTTTAACATTCATTTTTAAAAACTTTGAGTTATGAATTCTTTCCCTTCCATCCTCCCCACCCACCCTCACTAAGAAGGCAAGCAATTCAATATAGACTATATGTGTGTCATCATGTAAAACACTTTCATAACAATCATATTGTGAAAGACTATATTTCCCTCCATCTGATCCTGCCTCCCATTTATTCTATTCTCTCCTTTGACCCTGTCCCTCCTCAAAAGTGTTTGCTTCTGATTACTCCTTCCTCCAATCTGCCCTCCTTTCTATCACCCCCCCCTTATCCTCTTCCCCCCTACTCTCCTGTAGGGTAAGATAGATTTCCATATCCAATTGAGTGTGTATGTTATTCCCTCCTTAAGCCAAATCCAATAAGAGTAAGGTTTACTATTTCCTCTCACCTTCCCCTGCTTCCTCTTCACTGTTAAATATTTTTCTTGCCTCTTTTATGTGAGATAATTTACCCCGCTCTACCTTTCCCTTTCTCCTTCTCCCAGTACATTCTTCTCTCACCTTTTAATTTCCTTTTTTAGATATCATCTGTTCATATTCAACTCTCCCTGTGCCCTCTGTTTATATATATCTTCTGTGTATATGTATATATATATATATATAATATATATTCCTTCTGTATATACACACATATATATGTTACATATTATATATATTCCTTCCAATTATCCTAGTACTGAGAAATGTCTCATGAGTTACAAATATCATCTTTCCATGCAAGAATGTAAACAGTTTAACTTTAATAAGTCCCTTATGATTTCTCTTTCCTGTTTACTTTTTCATGTTTCTTTTGAGTCTTGTATTTGAAAGTCAGATTTTCTATTCAGCTCTGGTCTTTCCCTCAGGAATTCTTGAAAGTCCTCTATTGTATTGAATTTCCATTTTTGCCCTGAAGGATTATACTCAGTTTTACTGGGTAGGTGATTCTTGGTTGTAATCCTAGCTCCTTTGACCTCCAGAATATCATATCCCAAGCCCTTAATGTAGAAGCTGCTAAATCTTGTTATCCTGATTGTGTTTCCACAATACTCGAATTGTTTCTTTCTGGTTGCTTACAATATTTTCTCCTTGATCTGAGAACTCTAGAATTTGGCTATAATATTCCTAGGAGTTTTCCTTTGGTGATCTATTTCAGGAGGTGACCAGTGGATTCTTTCAATTTCTATTTTGCCCTCTGGTTCTAGAATATCAGTTCCTTGATAATTTCTTGAAAGATGATGTCTAGGCTCTTTTTTTGATCATGGTTTTCATGTAGTCCAATAATTTTTAAATTATCTCTCCTGGATCTATTTTCTAGGTAAGTTGTTTTTCCGATGAGATATTTCACATTGTCTTGTATATTTTTCGTTCTTTTGGTTTTGTTTTATAATTTCTTGATTTTTCATAGAGTCTTTAGCTTCCATTTGCTCTATTCTAATTTTTTTTTATATTTCCTGATTCAAAGTCTAGCCTTTCAAGGGCATTGCTTTGCTTTTCTTTTTTTTTTTAATGGTAATTTTTATTTATTTATTTGTTTTCAACATTTACTTCCACAAGATTTTGAGTTCCAAATTTTCACCCCATCTTGCCCCTCCCCCCACCCCAAGATAGTATGCATTCTGAATACCCCTTCTCCTAGTCTGCCTTCCCTTCTGTCTCTCCCCCTCTTCTCTTATCCCCTTCCCCTTCAATTTTCCTGTAGGGCAGGATGGATTTCTGTACCCCATTTCCTGTATTTCTTATTTCCCAGTTGCATGTGAAAACATTTTTTTAAAACATGTGTTTTTAAAACTTTGGGTTCCAAATTTTCTCCCTTCCTCCCTCCCCACTCACCCTCATTGATAAAGCAAGCAACTAAATATAGGTTATATATGTACAGTTATGCAAAACACTTCCATAGTAGACATGCTGTGAAAAAGTAACTCTATTTCCTTTAATCCTATCCCACCTTCCCCCCATTTATTCTATTCTTTCTTTGGACCATGTCCCTCCTCAGAAGTATTTGCTCCCAATCTGCCCTCCTCTCTATCATTCCCCTACTCTCTTGTCCCCTTCCCCCCCATTTTCCTGTAGAGCAAGACAGATTTCCATACCCAATTGAGTGTGCATGTTATTCCCTCCTTAAGTCAAATCCACTGAGAATAAGATTCACTCATTCCCTCTCACCTTCCCCCATTTCCCCTCCACTGTAAAAGCCTTTTCTTTTCTGTTTTTTTGTGAGATAATTTACCCCATTCTACCTCTCCCTTTCTCCTTCTCCTAGTATAATTCTCTCTCACCCCTTAATTTTATTCTCCAGATATGACCCCTTCATCTTCAACTCGCCCTGTGCCCTCTATCATCTATCTATCTATCTATCTATCTATCTATCTATCTATCTATCTATCTATCTATCTATCTATCTATCTACATCTATATCTATATATACTTACATATAATTTTTCCCCTCCAACTACCCTCATACTGACAAAGGTCTCATGAGTTACAAATATCATCTTTCCATGCAGGAATGTAAACAGTTCAATCTCAATAAGTCTCTTATGATTTTCTCTTTCTTGTTTACCTCTTCATGTTCCACTTGAGTCTTGTATTTGAAAATCAAAATTTCTATTCAGCTCTGGTCTTTTCAACAAGAATGCTTGAAAGTCCTCTATTCCACTGAATGACCATTTTTTCCCCTGAAGGATTATACTCAGTTTTGCTGGGTTGGTGATTCTTGGTTGTAATCCTATCTCCTTTGCCCTCCAGAATAATGTATTCCATGCCCTGCAGTCCCTTAATGTAGAAGCAGCTAAATCTTGTGTTATCCTGATTGTGTTTCCACAATATTTGAATTGTTTCTTTCTGGCTGCTTGTAATATTTCCTCCTTGACCTGGGAACTCTGGAATTTGGCTACAATATTCCTAGGAGTTTTCCTTTGGGGATCTCTTTCAGGAGGAGATTGGTGGATTCTTTCAATCTCTATTTTGCCCTCTGGTTCTAAAATATCAGGACAGTTTTCCTTGATAATTTCTTTAAAGATGATGCCTAGGCTCTTTTTTTGATCATGGCTTTCAGATAGTCCAATAATTTTTAAATTCTCTTTCCTGGATCTATTTTCCAGGTCAGTTGTTTTTCCAATGAGATATTTCACATTGTTTTCTAATTTTTCATTCTTTTGGACTTGTTTGACAGGGTCTTGATTTCTCATAAAGTCACTGGCTTCCAATTGCTCTATTCTAATTTTTAAGGAAGTATTTTCTTCAGTAATCTTTTGGACTTCCTTTTCCATTTGGCCAATTTTGCTTTTTAGGGCATTCTTCTCCTTGTTGCTTTTTTGGACCTCTTTTGCCATTTGGGTTAGGCTATTTTTTGCGGTGTTATTTTCTTCAGTATTTTTTTGGGGGTCTCCTTTAGCAAGTTGTTGACTTGTTTTTCATGATTTTCTTGCATCACTCTCAGTTTTTCCTCTACTTCTCTTACTTGCTTCTCAAAACCCTTTTTGAGCTCTTCCAAGGCCTGGGACTGATTCATATATTTCTTGGAGGCTTTGGATGTTGGAGCTTTGGCTTTGTTGTCTTCTCCTGGTTGTATGTGTTGATCTTCTTTGTCACCAAAGTAAGATAATATAGTCTGACTCTTTTTGCTCTGCTTACTCATGGTCCTGGCCAATTACTTGAGTTTTAAACTCTTTGTTAAGATAAAAGTCTGCTTCCAATGTGGAGAATGTACTGTCCCAAGCTTCAGGGGTTTTACAGCTGTTTGCAGAGATACTTCTAGGGATTTGAAAATTTTCAGTTCTTCCAAGGTGCTATGATAAGGGGTGAGGTGTTTTCTCTCCACTGCCATAACAAGCTCCACCACACCAGTGTTCCTCCTCGCCCCAGGACCACCCCTGAGAACTGTGACCCAGATCTAAGCACTGGTAAAGCAAGAGATTCCTGCCTCAGCACCGGCAAAGACATCCCTTCAATGCCCCTCTGATCAGCCACTTGATTCCCCCTCAGTCTGTGGGCCGGAAGCTCAGCAAACAGCCACGGCCCTGGGCCGCGTTGAGACTTGCAGCTGAGACCTAGCTCCTTCTCTCACTGCAGTCACAGACTTTTCCCACTGACTTTCTAAGTTGTCTTTGGCATTGAGAAGTGTGGAAACTGCCACAGCTGCCCGTGATTCAGTCCTCTGAGGCCTGCTCCAGGTTCACTGTGGCCTGTGTGCTGACACCGCACTGTGCTCCTCTCCCCACCTGGGGCGATACACCTTCCCGATTAACCATCCAGGCTGTCTTTGGCTGGAAGTTTGTTTCACTCTGTCTTTTTGGGTTCTGCTGCTTGCTCTATTCTAATGTTTAAGGAATTATTTTCTTCAGTGAGCTTTTGGACCTCCTTTTCCATTTGGCCAATTCTGTTTTTAAGACATTCTTCTCCTCATTGGGTCTTCTTTTGCCATTTGGCCTAGTCTGTTTTTTAAGGTGTTATTTTCTTCAGTATTTTTTCTTTGGGTCTCCTTTAGTAAGCTGTTGATTCATTTTTCATGATTTTCTTGCATCATTCTCATTTCTCTTCCCAATTTTTCCTCTACTTCTCTTACTTGATTTTCAAAATCCTTTTTGAGCTCTTCCATGGCCTGGGACTAATTCACATTTTTCTTGGAGGTTTTGGATGTAGGAGCTTTGGCTTTGTTGTCTTCTAGTTGTACTTTTGATTCTATAGTCTGAGTGTTTTACCTCTGTTTGCTCATGTTCCCAGCCAATTACTTAACTTTTTAACTCTTTATTAAGGTAGGGCTCTGCTTCCAGTGTGGAGGGTGTACTGTCTCAAGCTTCAGGGTTTTATGCTACTTCTTTTCATAGCTACTTCTAGGGACTTGTAAATTTTCAGTCCTTCCAAGGTGGTGTGATCAAAGGAGAGGTGTTTACTCCTTTCTTGGCCTGTGCTCTGGTCTATGAGTAACCACAAGCACTCTACTCTGTCTTAGAACTGTGAGGGGGATTCTCTCTCCATCACCACAAGCTCCACCACACCAGAGCTCCTCCTCACCTCAGGACTGCCACCCAGGACAGATCCAAGCATGGGCAAATCAAGAGAAACCAAGAAAGAGATCCGGGCAGTCCCCCTCTGATCAGCCACTCAATTCCCCCACCATCTATGAGATGAGAGCTCTGGAAGTAACCACTGCTTCTATAGCTGCCACCTGGGGCTACACGAGGGTCAGGGCTAGACCATGTTCTTCTCTCACCCAGGACCTTTCCCACTGACCTCCTAAGTTGTCTTTGGCATTTGTGGATTGAGAAGTCTGGAAACTGCCATAGCTTCCTGTGATTCAGTCCCCTGAGGCCTGTTCTAGGTTTCCTCTGGCCTCATCTTTGCCTATGCAGCCCATGCTGAACTGCTCTCCTCTCCCAACCAAGTACAACAGACCTTTCCTATCAACCATTCAGGTTGTCTTGGGCTGGAAATTTATTTCACTCTGTCTTTTTCTGGGTTCTGCTCCTCTAGAATTTGTTTAGAGTAATTTTTATAGGTTTTGAAGGGGTTTGGGGGAGATGTCTGCTTTTATTCTGCCATCTTGGCTCCATCCCTGCTTTTGTACATTCTAAAAATTCATCTTTTTTTTTAATACAGCAATAGTATTACATTATATTTATGTAATGTACTTTGTTCAGCCATTCTCTAATTGATAAATATTTACTTTATTTTAGTCCTTTGCTACCGCAAAAATTGATCCTATAAATATTATGGCTTATATGGGATCTTTATTTTTCTCTTTGGCTTCTTTTGCATTTTTGCCTAGCAATGAGACTTTTGGATCAAAGAATATGTATATTTTTGTCACTTTCATCACAAATTCAAAATTGCTTTCCAGAATTGCTGGATCAACTCACAGATCTGTCAATAGTATCATAGTATCCTCATCTTTCAATAACATCTCTAAAACTGATTTTTCCATCTTTTGTCATATTTACCAATTTGCTGGGTATGAGGTAAAGCCTTAACATTGTTTTGATTTGCATTTCTCTTATTGTTAGTGATTAGGAATATTCTTTCATATGATTATTAATAATTAGTAATTATTCTTTCCAGAACTTCTCCCATGGAGAAGGGGCCAATCATTTCCACCAACTACCAACTAACTGCAATATACAGTGTAGAGAGGTCAGCCTGGTTGAAGAAGGAAGGAATCCTAGGGGAAAGAAAGGAGATAGCATATGTCAGCCAAGTCAAACCACCACCACTTAACCAACATCACCCCTCAGATTCTCGTAGAGACAGCCCAGAACCCTGGACCCAAGATCCTTGAGAAGGGTAATGCTTCCATCCCATTGTTCTCAGTCCTCACCCTGGATTGCAACCCCTGTAGAGATGCAGCTTGGTGTCTGTTCCTGCAGATGCTGTGACCATCACTACTAAAGACTCAGAAAAGAAAGTTCTTATCACCAATGTTCTTGACACTTTCAAATGATCACCTTCATAAACCGATATGGCTTTTATCAGTGAAAATAACAGTAAATAAGAGGAATTAGTGTTTCTTTTACTGTTGCATCTGAAGGACCATGGGACTCTCCCATCTGGCTTTTAGACAAGACCTTTGCTATGCATTGTCCCTCCTTATTAGAAGGTGAATTCCTTGAGAGCAGAAATTGTCTTACTTTTCTTTTTGTATCCCCAGCACTTAACACACTACTTCACACATAGTAAATGCTTAACAGATTTTTTTGTTCATTTGTGACCTTTGGCTAATTAGTCATTGGGGAGTAGATCTTAGTTTTATATATTTGTGTTACGTACATATGTATATATGTATATATATACATATATGTGTATATATATGGTACATGTGTGTGTATTTGTATATATATGTGTGTGTGTGTGTATATTATATATATGAAATATCATACCCTTATATTTGATGAAAAGATTTTTTTTCCCTAACCACTTGACTTTCTAACCTAGTTGAATTTTTTCTGTTTGTGTGACAGCTTTTCAACTTCATGTAAATAAAATTACATAATTTAGTTTTATGATGCCTTTTTTGGTTAAGAATCATCCCCCTATCCATAGCCATGAAACATATGTGCTTCTGATTATCTTCTGATTTTTATGGTGGGTTCTTTTATATACAGGTCACACATCCATTTTGAGTTTATTTTACTATATAGTATAAGATGTTGGTCTAAAGTTTAGACTCTAAACCTAAATTTCTGCAAATTGCTTCTTGGTCTTCCCAGAAGTTCTTGTCAAATAGGGAGTTCTCCAAGTAATTTCACATGAAATATTCTCAATTCAAATGGCAGACTATGCTACTTGCCTATTTTAGTTTCAGATTTTCTTGAAATTACAATTCTTAGTAAAAATATTTAACTTATCCTGACATATTATTCCCCCAGTATTTATTACTAATGTTTAAAAACTTCAATGGACTTGTGATTCATTGATGTATACGCTCCCTCCAAAGGTGTGGATTGCTACCAACCTCTGCCTTCTCATTTCATATGATATTTTTCCAAGTCTTCCTCTCTCTGTCTGTCTCTGTTTCTGTTTGTTTCTGTCTCTCTCTCTCTCTCTCTCTCTCTTGTCTCTCTCTCTCTGTATGATCTATCCAATTCACTGAAGATCTTACTATTGATTCTTTAACATTTCAAAAATACCAGTTAATGACTGGTTATCCATCCACTATTCCTTGCTCCTGACCCATGACCCACCCCACATCCTTTTCTGAGGTACACTTCCTCGATGGTAACTTATGATTCTCATTATGTTCAAAGACTGGCTGTTAAAATGTTACAGCTTATTCTCACTATGTGTTTCTTCATTATCTTTTGAGTTACCTGCAATTTGAAGAATGGGTTGTTCCATGATTTAGAGATAAATAGAATTATTGGAAGAATATCAGTGTTTAAAAGATGAATGTTTGTATCTAGAAGTATCTGGAGATACTGAAAATGGCTGTACACTTCCCCAAAGGAAATCTAGCCTCATCTCTTAGTCTTCTATCTAGGTCAGAACCATACCCACTGTTTATCTGATGGACCAGCTCAATGTGCTATGCATTTAACTATATATCAAAACCTGGGGAAAAAGCATTTTTTTCAAGTACTTGTCATTAGTTTGTTTTTCTTGTGTAGAGTATTATATCATCTTTTCTGAGTGGAGGAGGATTTTAGTGAAGAGGCTCTGCAGTATTCCAGGACTTGATGTAATCAAACAGGAACATTTAGAAGACTTCACTGTCTTAAGGGGGAATTTCTTTTGCATTTGGACTTTTACTAGGACAGACTATATGACAACAATGAATGCCTTTGGTAAGCATATGTCTCCCTGAATTGTTCTTGATATTGATGGAAGACCATTAAACAACTCTATTCCTGAGTTTGCATTTATCACCTTATTCTCTAAACTCAAACATCTTCTAAACTTCCCTTTTTCTTTTAAGAATACTACCAAACCAACCTTCCCATCACTCAGATTCATAAACTTGAAGGGAGGGTCATGTGTGACTTTTTTCCTCTCCCCCATTTTCAGTATCTAATCAATTGGAAAACTCAGTGTATTCTACCTCCACAAGATTTCTCATATTCATTTTTTCTCTCCATTCACTTGTCTCCATCTAAGTTCAGGTCTTTATCACCTCTGACTATCTTGATTTTCAAAACAGTTTCTTAATTTATCTACCTGGCTCTAGTCTTTCACTTCACCAATGCAGCTGCCACACAGCTGCCAAAATAATTTTCCCAAAACACAAGTTTGACTATATAATTTGCCTGCTCAAAAATCTTTAGTGTTCACCTGTTGTCTTTTGAGTAAAATATAGCCTTAGACTGGCATTTAGGGCTCTCAACAGCATAGCACCAACTTATCTCAGCCTCATTTCACAGTATTCCCACATGCTCTATATTCCATCCATGTTCCACTACTAGTTGTTTCCCAACCTTAAAACTCCATCTTCTACTTCTATGCATGAACCGAAGAAACAAGGAAGTTGGAAGGAAGGTCAGATTGCAGATGAAGGTGTTCAGCTTTGGATATATTGAGTTATTGGTTCATGAAGCAGTTGGAAATGTAAGACTGACTCTTGCGAGAGATCAATGCTTGAGCTCATGTATAAACAATAGGGAAAGATTTAAATAGAGAGGAAGATTATTAAATATGAGTAAAAGTGAGAGAAAGAGAGGGAATAAGAGGAAGGAAAAGAAGGGGAGGAAAAGGGAGAGAGAAAGATAGGAGAGAGAGAGAGAGAGAGAGAGAGAGAGAGAGAGAGAGAGAGAAAGGAAGGAATGATTAGTGGAGCAAGTCCCAAGTACCTAATAAGTATAGCACACATTTCTATAATACTTTAAGGCTCATAAAACACTCTTCTTGTAATCTTGTAAAATAGATATTGATAGTACGATTATTTTCATTTTATAAATAAGTAAACTAAGGATCAGAAAGTGAAATGATGTAACAGAATAGGGGTCTTGAATTTATTCTTTCATTGTATCATGTTGGGAGGGGAATGGGATCAAGAGACTAAATAGTGCATTTAAACTTGGAAAGGAAGAGGTCCCTCATTCTGAAACCAGAGGAAAAGAGGAGTGCCTTGCATTCTGACTTGCACAAAGTAGACACATTAAGACATTTGCTTAGTGAATAATTGGGACAAAAATAACAATGCAGATAGACTATTAGATGGGTGTTCATAAAAGGGTTAGGGACTGTCATTTGTAAAGGTAGACATGATTTGTAAAAAAAAAAAGTTTTTTTTGTTTGGTTTTTTTAAAGAATCATATTCTGGACCAACTCAGTAGATTTTGTTTTAATCTAAACATTTTTTTTCTTTCTATACTGTGAACTCTGCAGTGATTCATCTTTGGAGAATAGGCTATCTTGGTAGTTTCTACCTACAGAATTAAAGTTTTGTTCATTTTAGAGTTGCTAGCTCCATAGCCAAATGTGCAGAATTTCCCAAAAGCGTTTGTTAATGAATAACCAGTCCTAATATTTTTTGTATAAATTAGCTTTTCACATATTAAAGCAAGATATAAAGTTCACTATTTATTAAGGAAAAAATCCTTCAACCCATTTTATTTTATTTTTTTTTTTTTATTTTTAGGCAATTGGAGTTAAGTGACTTGCCCAGGGTCACACAGCTAGTGTCAAGTGTTTGGTCTGACTTCAACCCATTTTAAAATCTAAATGCTATCAGCCATAAAAACTTTAACTTAAATTAGTTTATCAGATTCGCTTAGTAGGGTCTTGAAGAGACTAAATGCAGGACTGGCATACTTTAATGGATTTTGGAGAAGGAAGGAAGTAATGCATGAAACACTCTTTAAGGACAGAAAGACCAAGTAGAAAACCAGAATTTGAGGCACAGAAGCCAAGGAATGGCCTTAGGGCATTACATATTGGGAGAGAAGGGCCAAAAGAAGCTTGAAAGTACACCAAATGCCCAAGACAAAGCCTGTGTCTTGAAGGCTAGGATTTTGTACTATTCAACTTCTTGGAGTTATTTAAGCATATGCATTTTCACATGTGTAACCAGAAACACAGACAAGTGTACAAGATGGCTTATGACTGTGATAAACTGATATCCCATTTAATACAGTCATTCCTGACATCTTATATATACAGGAATTCCTTATATTTATAATAGTCTTGCAATCTTTTTTTTTTTTTACTTTAAACAATCTCAGCCAACATGTGCTTATGTTTACCCTCAGTGAGGCAGCAAATCTTTTCTTCATGTCTCCTTAGATTTTTTGTTTGTTTACTACATAGACAACTCTAATTCAATGGAAAAGAACCTTGTGGACTTCAAAGGATAAGGAAGATTTGGGACTTCTCATCCTTGCATAGATGTCCCAACAATATTCACAGATCAGCTCATGGTTGGATCTGTGTTGTCCCCAGAACAGTGAATGACAGTGCCTGCATTGGGAGCTGAGGATAGATTAGATGCAGATTCAAGGCTCTACAAACAGCAAAAATAAATAAATAAATAAATTTTTAAAAGACACAAAACACTTTAAGGAGAAACCTTGAGAGCTCCAGAAAAAAAGGGGGGATTTCTAGGAGCTGTGAGTTACCTTTTTTGCCTCATGTGCTGTAAGCTCAAGCTGACTTTTACTTTCCCCTAGAGAGTGTGTCAAAGGAAGGGAGGGGTGAATAGAGGGGGGATGTTTTCTGCTAAATTTCCATACTATACCACTGTTTTCTAAAAGATAACTAAGTCTGACTAATATCAACTAGAAATCATGGTGGGAAGCACACAAGTGGAAGATGTGGCATTAGAAAGATACACCCCAATTCCTCAGGGATGTAATGGCCACAATCTGGGCACCCAACTCATCAGTGCAAATAGGAGCTAGGATAGTCACTTCAGATCATGCTATATGTAAAAAGAGAAAGCACTGCATCCACCATTCAAATATGCCTATCTACTCCTTTAGGGAGTTGATGCCTTTTTGCCAAGGCCATAAGTCCTAGGAATCAATGGTTCAATGGATGGAGGAAGACCTCCATTTAACTTGGGCCTCAGACACTGACTAGCTGTGTGACCCTGGGCAAGTCACTTAAACTCTGTCTGCCTTAGATTCTTCATCTGTAAAATGGGGATAATAACAACACCTACCTCCTAGAGTTGTTGTGAGGATAAAATGAGTTAATATTTACAAAACATTTTGCAAACATTAAAGTGCTATATAAATGCTAGCTATTATTAATAATCAGTGAAATATAGTTAAGTTCAAGGGAGGAGATGGAGTAAGTCCAGTAGATGGGGGTTGGAGCAAATTCTGATTGGGTAAATCTATACTTACCATATCCTCTAGGTTAACATGATGGTAAAGTCACTTCAAAGGAGTCAGGGCTGGGGCTTACAAGATCACCTACTTTCTGAGAACCATAGAAAATGTAGCACTTTCCCATTACTTTTGTTTAGTTCATAATTACCAGGGTTAAGTGTGAGACTCTCTGGGTCTTAACTTTCCTATTGAATAGGAACAAATCAGGTTCAGCAGCGATGCTTGGCCATTCAATTCCTATGCGCAGTGGCTAACACAGTGTGTTTCACATAGTAGGCATGAAATAAAATGTTCATTGAATGTCATTAATGTGATTTTTTTCCTCTTCTGTACCTCCTTATTATAAAGTATTTTCTTATTTACTTCCTTTCACTGGAAAAGAACTTTGTGGACTTCAAAGGATCAGAAGGATTTGGGACTTCAAATCTTCCCATTAGCATCCCAACATGTTCACAGATATACTTTCTCATCCCATGTCTAACAGAGTCCAGTTTTATTCATTAAGAATTCATCTTCATTCTCTCCTCCCATGTGAACTGAAGGTTGTTTTATCTTTATTAAGTAACTGGAATGAAACCATTAGAGTAGAAATGGTGCAGGGATATCCTGTGTCCTGATTTCATTTTGAAGTTTTAAGATCTTGACACCAGAATATTGAAAAATTTTGGATAGAAACTGGAGGGCTTTGCAGCAATCTCAACTATACAGACTGAAAATGACCTTTAGAAAAGCTCATATTTATATCAGGGATTTTTGTCTCAAAAATGAAAGAATTTTATTTTAATAATACCCACTTTAAAGAATTCCTCCAGTTCTTGAATGAAGAATTTAAGTGTAGGAGACTTATTAGCATGTAAACGGTACCATGTGATCCAGCCAAAATAATTTTCCTTGATTTCTCCCTCATCATTACAAAGACATGCTCCACATAAATTAATTAATTACAGAGCAGAGCTCTTTAAGATGGAGACTTCCCTCCAAAACCACTTTTTTTTTTCCTTTTTGGGTTCTCCTTTAGAAAGCATAATTTCTTTCTGCAAGATTTAGGACTTTGCTGTCTACTATGTGGACCAGTCAAATCAGATGGCTACATACAGACTCAAAGTGTTGCCTAGACCTAGGAGCTAAACATACAATTACTGAGGTGGAAAGAAATATTATCCCAGAAAACATGTTAGTCATTTCTCTTATATTATAAAGTATACTCATCAACATAGAGTGAAATGGTGAATTGACATAGTTCATAGAATAATTCAAACAAAAATCAAAACTTGTCTTTTTGCTGAATTACCTAGATATTTTGAACTGCGATATCCAGTTATATTAAGTGATCAGGACATTTTGGTCTCCAGTGTCCAGATAATTATTTCATTTTTGCCATTTCCCATTATGTATATTGTCACTACCTTCTTTTCAAACAAGAAGTTAAGAATATGTATACTTTCTTATTCTGCATAGACCCGTAAGAACACAAGGAAAAACATAAATTCATGATAGAAGTAACTGAACTTTATTAGTTACCTCAGAACTTCTATTTTCATTTTGTTCAACTGATGTTGGACAGTGTGATCAGACACTTTTAAAAAATGTAGCGATTATAAGACCATCATCTTCAATTTATGACTTATTGGTAATTCATCTCTATTTTTTCCGCAGCCTGCTTCGGTCAATTAATAAGATTAATTAAGCACTGGAAGTAATTGTAGTAGCCATTTATTCTGAGTTGATGTCAAGTCAATTTATTCCAACTAACCATAAAAGAGGAGTAATACTATCCTTTTATCCACTGATTAATTCAAAAGAGATGGTATATTGCTAAAAAATGAATAGGGCATGTAACCCATATATTTGGCCCTCTCCATACTCACATATAGGAGGGGTGAGGGGAAATAAATAAGAAGAGTAAAGCAGAAGGCCTAGAGGAATTATGGCACAATAAATCTCAACATATTTAGACTACTATCTCATGGGAATAGGGACTGTGTCTTATCTAAACTGGGGTACCAAGCACAGTACTCTGAGTGCTCTGAGCAAGTACTTAAATTTTTGCTGAATGGATAAATATTAAGCAGTGCTAAGTGCTCAGTGAGGGTGTCGCCAGAAAGGGTAGGACTGTTGTATTCATTCCAGAAAAGTAGAACCCCTCACTTCTATCTATGGTTAGTTTCATGGAAGGTTAAAGGCTTCCAAGAACATAACTTTCAAATGCTATATTCAGCACTCAGTATTCAGGAAAAGCACCAATGCCCCCCTCTGATGCCTTGCAGTGGTGTGGATATGGCCCTGTTTTCTTGAGGGGTTGCCTGTGGAGCACAAGATCTGATTGATCAATCCAAAATGAAAAATATGGGTCCAGTGACAGAACAAGTATCTGGTGTATAAGGACTAGCCTCCTTGGCTAAATTTAGAAAGCTCATCATGAAATTAATTATTTAGATAATTATTTGCTATACAACTCTTGACAACCATCTACCAAGTCATGGCAGGGTTGTAACCCCTGCAGTATGCAGTGCCCAAACCAGTACAATCATGATTCTTGATGTTTGGAAAAAAATTGTAATAACTTTTTAACTTTTTTTTTTATTACTTCATGTCATTTCTGAAACTGCTACTACTGATCTTTTTGTGTTTTTTGTTTTTGTAACAGATTTGTGATATGACTGATATTGGGAACTGATGAGGAAATGGGGGGGGCACGCCTAAGTGGTGCAGTGGGTAGAGCACTGGGCTTGGAATCAGGAAGACTTCTCTTCCTGAGTTCAAATCTGACCTCAGACACTTACTAGCTGTGTGACCCTGGGCAAGTCACCTAACTCTATTTACCTCAGTTACTCATCTACAAAATGAGCCGGAGAAGGAAATGACAAAGCACTCCAGTATCTTTGCCAAGAAAACCCCAAACAGGGTCACGAAGAGTTGGACACAACTGAAAAACTATTCAACAAATCAATAATTAGGAAATTTAAATTCCCAGGGCAGATCAGTCCCTGCTCCGCAACTTACAGTCTTAAAGAGATCTTTGGGCCCTGAGAGGTAAAATGATTTATACAGCATCATACAACTAGTATGTGTGGGATTTGAATCTAGCATATCTACTTACAGCTGCTACTCGAAAAATATCTTCAGGGAGTGTGAAGCTTACATGTTGTTGTTATTCAGTCGTTCTCAGAAATGTCTGACTCTTCATGATGCCATTTGGGGCTTTCTTGGCAAAGATATTGGAGTGGTTTGTCATTTCCTTTTCCTGTTCATTTTATAGATGAGGAAAGTGAGGCAAAAAGGGTTAAGTGAGGAGCAGCTAGGTGGCACAGTGGATAGAGCACCGGTCCTGGAGTCAGGAGGACCTGAATTCAAATCCAGCCTTAGACGCTTGACGCTTATTAGCTGTGTGACCCTGAACAAGTCACTTAACCCCATTGCCTAGCCAAAAAAAAAAAAAAGGGTTTAATGACTTGCCCACGGTCATACAGCCAGTAAACATCAGATACCTGCTTTGAACTCAGGAAGAGGAATCTTCCTGATTCCAAGGCCAGTGTTCTATCCCATGTGCCACTTAGCTGATCAAATTAAATAAAATTAATAAATTAAATAAATTAACCAAAATTAAATGTTTACTAATGTAAAGCAGATACATGTGAGTCAGCATACATAACCCTGGAGCAAAATTTTGAGTGTTTTCATATATTTAAAGTTAAAAGGGATCTTGGATCTAGTACAACCCCTTTATTTTATAGATGAGGAAACTGAGGCCCAAAGAAGGAAAGTGACTTATTGAAATCACATAGAGAGCAAGTGGCAGCTGCAGAATTGGAGCTCTGACTCTCTTCCTTGTGCCGATTCAAACAAGCTGGATAATTCACCTCTACAAAAGAAAAAAAAAAAACAAACAAACACCAAAAACAAAACAAAACGAAAATCCACAAAGTGCTACACCATTCAAGGCTTTGGTAATGGTTGAAATAGGCCTGAATTAATAACAGGTATGAAGAGGCCTTCACTCATGTGCTGATTGATACGATTTAATCTCACGTTACTGCTAAAATTTAATGACTTGCAGCAAAGGTGTTCTTCTTAGTTGTAAGAAACAAAAGACTAGCAATAGATGATTTAAAATGCAAATGAACTAGATGGTCTAGATGAATAAAAAACAAATTATGTTAAACTCTGAGATTTTATGGAACATTTGAATGTGAAAAATACCTTTAAGAATTATGTATTATTAAGAACTAGTGTAACTGGCTGTTCCTAATTTATAAGACCCTAAAACACAGTGCCACATTGACGGACAAGAGAGCGTGTTAGTGTAGGATTCTGTTGGTACCCTCTCTAGAACGGATGAGAATGAGAGCTAACGGACAGGAGGAGTCTAACCCCGCTCTTATAACCCTGGCAGTGCTGGCAGAAAGGGTGTCCTCAATCAGTACTTGGTGTCAAAGAACTGTCTGAGAAACAAAAGAGATCTTAAAGAATGTTCAGTTCAGTTACCTTATTTCGTGAACAAGGAAAACAGGTCCGAGAGTATATTTACACAGCTATTTGGACGTGATCTGATTCTCGTAGAAGTTAGGGTGTCTAAGAGGTGAATTCCAGTCCTGGGGGGAAGTCTATGCACATATACATACATACATACACATATACATACACATACATATATGTACATCTATCTATATGTAATATATGTGTATCTATACATATATATACATATGTATCTACACCAGTTGATTTTATGTAATATACATGTTATATGATATTATATAATGTTTATATATAATATACAATACATAATAATCCATTAACATATTAACCAACTTTATAAGTTTTCTATCCAGCTACATACCTTTTGCAGGGTTAGGTCTCTCTGCTTTATGTTTTGCTTAATATTAATAACATGGTTTCACTGAACATGGCTATCTCTTTTACTTATTTTGACATATACACGTGAGACACAGTGGAGGGAAACAAAATGCCAAGTTCCAGAAATGGCAAGTAGGCCATTGACTGGAATATTAAGTAAATGGAGGAGAATAACAGGGAAATAAGTTGATAAAGAGAAAATGGAGATAAATTTTTACAAGCTTGAAATATCATGCTGTGGAATTTGAGCTTTGTTTTAGAGGCCTACACAAATATTCTATTCCAATGCCTCCTTGTGTCATGGATGACCTCTGATTTCTCAAAGGCTATAACATTAGAGCTTTAGTTCTATCAGGTTCCACTATAACAGAACCTATTATGACAGGTTCTACTATGGTCCTTTCTGAGCACAAGCTCTGCTCAATAAAGAGAAATTTATCCTCAAGAGATTGGTCACTAGGTGATTGATTTTTTTGGCCATGACAACCCATGAAAGAAAAAAAAATACAAGTGTCTTGTAGTCCTATGTGGCCCCTTTCCACTTTGAAAGTCAGCATGGCAGAGTAGCAGGAAAGGGGACATCAGACATCAAGACTTTTTAAAACAGTCATTCTTAACCTTTTTTTTTGTATCATGGACCCCTTTAAGTAAATAAAATAAAATCCAGAGGAGTAAAAAGAAAACTGGTCATATTAAAATACTAATTTTTTAAAAAAGTACACAGACTCTGGGTTGAGAACCTCTAATGCATTCAGAGTTTAAAATTACATTCAAAATGGCACTGAAGAAGACAATGACGAGAAAGGCAGCTGAACTAGACCAAGTATATACAGAGGAGAAGAGGTCTATTTTGGAGGTATCACAGTTTGGGAGATTGTAAAGAATCAGTTCTCAAGGTATCTAAAGAGAAAGGGTGTATGTGTGTGTGTGTGTGTTGGAGGGGCAAGAATCCCATGCCTTTTTACTACCAAAAAAAAAAAAGAGAGAGAGAGAGAAAATCAACTACTGACCCATATGCCTCTTTTTTCTATTTTAATGAGAATAATCTACATATTTTTACATTAATTCTTAATGTTTTTATGAATTCAAACAAATCAGTTAATTTACATTTTAAATAATCTGTTACCACTCTTTTGTTTCTTATAACCAAGAAGACACCCTTTGTTGTAAGTAATCATTTCAACACTGGCAAAAGATTAGAATAAAGTTGAAGTCACAAATACTCTTTAGTGTCCAAGCCAAGGCATCTTCATGGCTATGATGTGTTTGGAATTCTCTAACCATTACCTAAAACATGAGCTATAGTGCTTCGTGAGTTTGTTTGTTTGTTTGTTTTTTGGTAAGGTAAATTAACCAGGTCATTTGCTATTGAGAAAAACATGAATATCCTTGGTGAGGGTATTAGAAGGGAACAGGTAGGTTTTTATATCTGATATTCCACAGTAAAATACATCTTTACTTTAATACAATTGACTGACAGGTATAACAAATACAAGATGACGCTATGCTTATTATTTTTAGAATTGATTATTTTTTTAAAAAGTTAATCCAGAAAGACTCTCTTTAAGACACCTATATGACTCATATATATGTCAAAATAAATAAAAGAGACAGATATATTTAGTGAACCCATGTCTTTAATATTTAGCAAAACATAAAGCATTTAGGAGTGTAGTTAGATGGAAAACTTATAGAGCTGGCTCATATATACACATATACAAACACACATATACAATCATGTACACTGTCTTGCAGGAAATTCAAAGCAGAGACTCTCCTTTATGCCACATATTCAATTAGTTGTCAAATCTTGCCACACACACACACACACATATGTATATACACCTTTCACATTTGAACATTTCTCTCTACTGACACAGGTACCACTTTAGTTCAGATTCTCATCAATTGTTGCCTAGATTATGACAGCCTCTAAATCGGTCTCCCTGCCTCACTCAAGTATCTCCCTACTTCAGCCCATCCTCCAAACTCTTACCAAATTGATTTTTTTCTTTTTTTTTCCTAGGCAATTGGGGTTAAGTGACTTGCCCAGGGTCACACAGCTAGTGTCAAGTGTTTGGTCTGAGGCCGGATTTGAACTCAGGTCCTCCTGACTTCAGGGCTGGCGCTCTATCCACTGCTGCCTCCCAAAATGATTTTTCTTAATCATAGATTTGACCATGTCACCCTCTACTTACTGGCTTCCTATTTCTTGTAGGATAAAATATAGCCTCCTCTCTTTCAGCTTTTGAATTTCATAAAAACTATGCTTCAACCTATCTTTCCAGTCTCATTGCACAACATTCTTCCTCCCACACTCTGAAGTTCAGTCAAACTGGCCTTCTTTCTGTGCCTAACACATGCCACTGAATTTCTCATCCCAGCCTTTACACTGGCTACCTCCTATGCCTAAAATGCATTCCCTCTTCACTTCTCCCTGTATGGTGCCTCACATATAGTAGGGATTTAATAAATTCAAGTTGACGGAACTTTCTCTAATACTCCTCAGACAGCATAGGGATTTCAAAAGTTAAAACTGAATTTAAATATACTTTAAATAGTTCTTTAATGAGAGAATGCATTATTATAAATATCGAATTCACTTTATTGTCACAAACTCTGTTTCCTGAGGTAGAAATAACATAGAAGACAAAAAAAAAAAAAACACATTCTAGGATAAAAATTCCTTCCCCACCTTGTCAATTCAGGATACTCTCTTCAATTATTGCCTTGACAAGGACTTTTCCTTGTTTCAAATCTCTTTTTTGCCTCACAGCACCTTCTTCTAAGCTCTCTTCCTTCACCTTTAGGTGAGGCAGGCATGGGTTTCTTACCCTCCCAACCCAAGTAGTGGGAGAGATGGTGATCTCTAAGGATGTACAGCTACCCAGCAATGCAGAGGTTCTACCACTTTGGTCCTATTTTCAGTCAAGTCCTGGTTCCCACCTCAACTTGCCCAAGAAGATAGAACCACTGCCTTTATCACCTTAGCCACTGCTGCTATCAACATTTCAACCCACCAGATTTTTACACTGTCTTTCATTAAAAGGAGATTTATTCCCAGAGTTTTCATTTATCAAGGCATCCCTGTATTTGTGCTCATATTTGTATTGGCTACAAGATTATAGATTTCTCCAAATATTTAAACTCACCTGACCTTGCAAATAACAGCATACACTGGGAAATTATTGAACATCTGTGTGAGTCATTTTGGGCTGAATTAAATTTTTGTTGTACTGTATAATTGGGTCAGTGCCTTGGAAATGCATTTTGGTCATTAAGAATGCTCTAATAAAGTGCTGTACTTCACTGAAAATTGGCAATGGTCCTAGACTTGAGAAAGCTTCTAGGAAATGACTTTTTAGATGCATGTGATCAGCTAATAAAGTATAAGAAGATAGAGAGTACATGTTAAGAGATCTTTGTTGAAGTGCCCAGTAAGGCTTATATAATTTTGGTGCTTAGGAGTGTTAAAATCTACTACCTAGAGAGGAAAGGTTATTCAGTACCTTGAGTAACAAGTAGAAAATTCAAGGAATGGAAGTTTCTTCCTCTTTTATGCCATTCATCACATAGCTATTTCTTCTTTTGATCCAGAAAAGCAGAACTAGAGAAAGTGAATGGTAGCAATAGAGGAGCAGTCTTTGGCTCCATACAAGGAAGAGATTTTTTTTTTTTGTGAGGCAATCGGGGTTAAGTGACTTGCTCAAGGTCACACAGCGAGTACATATCAAATGTTTGGTCTGAGGCTAGATTTGAACTCAGGTCCTCCTGACTTCAGGGCCAGTGCTCTATCTACTGCACCATCTAGCTGCCCCTAGGAAGAGATTTCTAATGATGAATAAGGAAGAACAATGGAATGAGCTGCCTCATTGAGGACTCTCCATTAAAGAATAGTTCAGCATGTTTAAATGACTCTCTGTTCAGGATGTTAGAGAAAGACTTCTTTCATAAGGTTATGGTTTGGACTTGATGACATCTAAAGTTTATTTCAACCCTAAGATTCTATTATTCTACAAAGTGAAAAATGGGCAGATAAATATTCTTACAATTGACTCCCAGAAAGTTACATAGACTGAAAAGTAAATTAAGCAGAACCAGGAAAATAATATATACAATAATTATAACAATGAAAATGCAAAGAACAAGAAAAATAAATTGAAAATTGTGTAGTAATAATGATCAGACTTGGTCATGGAGGAGAGTTGAAAAATGCATCTCTTTCCCTTCTTTGCAAAGATGAGGGACTATCAGGGTGGATATTGCTCATATACCATTAGATGCAGCTGATAGAGTTTTGTTGAATTGCCCCCCCCACCTTTTAAAAAATCTTTGTTAGAATAGATATCTCACTAAGAGCGAGAGTGGAGAGGAATATATATTTGGAAATAATAGTGATGCAAAAACAGAAGGTATTAATAGAAATAAAATTTAAAATAATAAAAGATATAAGCCTCAAACTAATTTTTTTTTATTTTGTAGAAGAAAAAAAAAGTTTACTCAAGTAGTATTAGGTCATCATCCCACAAAGATTCCAAAGAGACTCCACCTCATGAACAAGTTATTACCAAGGACATATATAATCATGACTACAATGGGGGGGGAAAGGAGTTAGTGGGGATAGCAAAGGGGTTACCAAAATGGAAAAAAAGAATAAAATTAAGAAAATACAATTATTGGAGCAATTACAAAACACATAGAAGAGAACAGAATCAAAGTCTTTAAGAAACAAACACACAGGACAGTTACAAAAATAACATGTTGAATTTATTATGTAGTTAAAAATAAAAGCAAGCTGTTCATCACACACATTTGCACTGTCACGTATAATCCTCTTTCTGTTCAATTTTGTATATGGTAATGATCATCTTATTTGGTATTGGATTAGTTCAGAATCAAAACAAAAATAAAATGAAGGTAGTCAGATGGTATAAAATGCTTCCTTTTTCTGAACCCTTAATCTGCTGTTCCATTGGTAAGCAGGAGGTAAATGGATTGTAAGGGAACAGGGCTAGAAGATATGTTCTTACCCTTTTTGTGTCATGGATCCCTTCTGCACCCCTTCTCATAACAATGTTTTCAAGTGAAAAAATAAAATACACAGTTGAGAGAAATGATTATTTATAACCAATGATTTGGGGAGATCCAGAGTTTTCCCCCTGTTTTAAAGTCCACATTTCAAAAGTTCAGTGTCTGGAGGACATTGCTGATAATGAGATTGGATTAATTTAACAATATTGTTCAGACCCCACCCAGGTGGGGAAACCCATTGTGCTCCACTCAGGTTTGGATGGAGATAAATTCTTTGAATAGATTGCCCAAGACTGGGTAATTTAGAAGTAAATGACATAGTCAAAGTTCATTAGAATAGGTCCAGCCCCTCATTGCAATATTCATTCTTTCTTATTACTTGTTAACCAATCAGAGTTGATTGCCACCCTCTGGAACACACACATTTCCAAGCTCATATAAGCCTTGAGCCCACTACACTGGGTTCTTTGGAATTTGAGAGTGCTATTGACCTCTTTTATTAAAATGCTAGCATTATTAATAAAATGACTAATTACACAGAAATTCCAAGGGCAAACACATATATTGAAATACAGTTATCAAAATAGTTTTTTAAATGTCAAAATAGTTTTAAAACAAGTTCGTAGACTCCCTAAAACATGTCTATGGATCCATAGATCCTTTGGCCTTTTGTGGGCCTCAGGTTAAGTCAGAGGAAAATTAAAACTGAGACTATATTTTAAGAATAAGTAGCTCTGAACTTTGTACATATTAACTGGCCTTTGAAATACAGATATTACACAATTCAAATAGGCCATGTGTTTTTGCATCAGAAAACTGCACTGACTGACTTTGCCCAGCTGGCCTCAGCTAAATTTCAAGGCATACCTTTGAGCCCCATCTCAATCATTTACTTGCCAGTAACTGGACACTGGTGACTTTATCTCTCTGGGCCTTACCATCATAGTCTTTAAAATGAGGAGGTTGGGATGGATGAGTCCTAAGGTCTCTTCTAGCTCTAAATCACATGATCCTATGGGCCTCATTTTCCTCTTATGTAAAATGACTTTGCAAGGGTTGTTTTCAGAGGAAGTGTTCTACAAATATTTGTTATCATTAAGTCAATAATAATCATCAAACACTTCTTAAACTTCTACTATGTGCCAGGCATTCTGCTAGGAAAGGCAAAAAGATGGACCCTGCTACCAAGGAGCTCACAATCTAATGAGTTCAAGCCCTGCCTCAGACACTTAGTAGCTGTGTGACCCTGGGCAAATCACATGGCCCCAACTGTCTCAAAAACAAAAAACAAAAAACAAAAAAAAAACAAAGAAAAGAAAATGCTTGAAGAGAGAGTACTTTTTTTTTTTTCTCAAGAACAAGGGAAGGCCAATGTCACTGGATCACAGAGTACTTGGAAAATCAAGGGAAGAAGTATGAGGTATAGGGAGACTGGAAATATAGGAGGGGCCAAGTTTTGAAGGCTTCAAATGACGGCATTCAGTATTTGATCCTGGAAGTAATAGGGAGTCACTGGAGTTTATTGAACAAGGAGCAACATGGTTAGAGCTTCAATTTAGGAAGATCATGTTAACAATTGAGTGGAGGATAAATGGACTGAAATGGGGAGAGATTTGAGACAAGAAGATCAGCCAGCAGGTTATAGAAAAATGTTAAGTGTGAGAGGATAAGGGCTACACCAAGGTGGTTGTAGCATCAGAGGACAGAAGGGGGGCATTTTTGAGAGATATAATGAAGATAAAATCAATAGACCTTAGTAACAGATTAGATATAGGAGATAAGAGAGAGAGAAAGAGAGAGAGAGAGAGAGAGAGAGAGAGAGAGAGAGAGAGAGAGAGAGAAAGTAGTTGTAGATAACACATAGATTGTGAGCCAGAGTTGTTAAAATACACCTAGGTTGGGTCCTTGCCCTGATCAACTGAGGCAAACCCAGAAAGACAAAAGAAATGTATTAATACACCAATACAACCTACCTTGGTGGACTCACCAGGATTTAATCTGTGTTCTGATTTTTATAGAGAGAAGTAAGCAATTTCCATATAACAGGAAGACAGTCTTGATGGGTTCACATTTCAAATGAGGAGATGGAATTAGGATCACCTCAGCCCCTCCTTCATTACAATATCATGGGAAGACAGAGTTAGTGAGCATGCCCACTGACATCTTAGGTAGCTGCCTGCCCCATATTCAAGGTTAAAAACAAGATTTTAAAATAGAGTCCCCCCAGATTGACTCATCATAATAGCTGACTTCTGACAGAATGACTGAGAAGAAAGCAGGCCCTCAACAACCATAAGGCAGCTAGGTGGTGCAGCTAGGAGTGCTGGGCCTGGAGTTAGGAAGATTCATCTTCCTGAGTTCAGTCTGGCCTCAGACACTTACTAGTTAGCGGGAAAAGTAACTTAACCCTGTTTGCCTCAGGGTCTTCATCTATAAAATGAGCTGGAGAAGGAAATGCAATCCAGTCCAGTGTCTCTGCCAAGAGTCAACATGACTGACATGACTAAACAACAACAATAACAATAAGAAGTATGGAAAGAGTGAGGATTTGAGGAGAAAAGATACAGATTTTAGTTTTGGGCATGGTGAGCTTAAGATTTCTATAGGACTTCCAATTCAAGGTACCCAATAGTTGACTGGGCATATGAGTCTGGAGCTTAGGAGAGAGGTTAGGTTGAATAAGGAGTGTAAGGTATATTCAGGCAAGCTCTGGTATGAGGGCTGCTGGGCCCTTTCCAGGCTTGCCTTTCACCTTTGGTGTCCGCCTAATTTACCCAACTCTCACCTGTGGCTCCAAGAAGCTGTAGCATGTCCAGTGGCCACATTCTAGTAAAAATATCTGGGCAGATGAGTTAAACCAAGTTGAGGGTGCCTGAGGGGTCTCAAACCCTTCAATGTGTTAGGGCAGTGTCTACCCCAAGCATATTAAGATTTCTCCTGGTGGAATGGGTGGATGAGAACAATCTGTTCCAATGGCTGTGAAGGCAGCTGAAACAGGTACTATGGAGTGCTCACAGTTTGGTTAGACATCAAAGATGCCACGGTCATCCACTGCACCCTGGGCCATGACGAGATGTCTTGATTTTGTCTTGCCACTGGACTTTGATAACTCTAGAAGAGAGAGTGAGGCTGATAACTTTGTGCAACTCTGCCTCACTTAAATCTAACATGTGCAAATCAAAAGATATTACCCAATACCATTTTACCATTTTTACCTATCTCAAAGTCCTGTGGTGATAGGCAAGTGATGAAGCACAGGTGTGGATACATTGGGAGCTAGAGTCACAACTCTGCCCACAGGTGGCTCAGGGATGTCTCTTTACTGGAAGTAATAGTGGTATTTGGCAGCCCCCGGGTGTCTAAGCAGCCTTTCAAGGACTACACTACTCACCTCCTGGTGTTAGGAAGGGGCTAGAAAAAGTGCTCTAAAGATTATCTGCTTTACCCAGCCTTGACCTGCTTACTGTAGCAGGCAGGTATCCCACCCTGTGGTCAACACACACACACACACACACACACACACACACACACACACACAGAGATAGAAAACCTTCTACAAGGATGATTCCACTCACCATTGGTACATGGAATATGTGCAGACTTATGCACAACATGAAATTCAGTAGACCTGAAAGACAAGGAGTTCTTGTTGTCAGAGAACTCAGCAAGCATTACATCCAAATAGCAGCCCTGAGTGAAACAAGGCTGACAAAGGAAGCCCAGCTTACCAAAGCTGGAGCTGTATACACATTTTCCTGGAGTGGCCACAGTGAAGAAGAGTGTTGTGAAGCTGGCATAGGTTTTGCAATCAAAACTTATCTAGTCAACAAGCTTGTATGCCCACCAGAAAGAGTGAATGACAGACTTGTGACAATGTGATTTTCATTTGCAGGTAAGCACTACACCACCAACATCAGTGCCTATCCTCCCACCATGATGAACCCTGATGAGGTCAAAGAAAAATTTCATGATGACCTAGAGATCCTCATCATCAATGTGCCGAAAGTGGACAAGTTTATAATTCTGGGTGACTTTAATACAAGAGAAGGTACAAACTATCAAACATGACAGAGTCTTTGGGAGGAATGGAGTCAGAAACAGAAAGAAAAACAGCCACTTACTATTGAAGACTTATGCATCTCATGACCTCATCACCAACACTGACTTCTATTTACTTAAATATAATAAAACTTTGTGGATGCACTCTCATAGCAAACTTTGACATTTAATAAACTATATCATTGTAAGGAGAAGAGATAGGAAATATCTGCGACTGACAAAGGTAATGTCTGGTACAGTGTACTGGCCATAGACTTATCTTCTCCAAGCTAAATTTTTGCCTTCAACAAAAGCAGAGGCCCCAAGGCAAGATGATTACCAGAAGACTTAATGTCAACAGATTGGAGCATTTCTCCAAGGGTGAATAGTTTGTTGCTAACTTGGAGGGAAAGCTGAGCCAACACATGGCTGGCAACAGTAGAGCAGAAAAGGAGTGAGCAGGCTTCAGAGATTTTGTGTATGGCACTGCATTTATTCATTTGGATCAGAACACCTGCAAAAATCAAGACTGTTTTGACAAAAATGATGAGGAAATTCAGAAGTTGCTAAATGAAAAATGAGAACTTCATAACAAGAAAATTCATCTGTCTCTAAGAAGAAAGTGTTTCACTACACCAAAAGCAAAACTTAGAGAGATACAAGATTCTTAGATCAGTAAGAAGGCAGATGAAATTCAGTTTCACATTGATAGTAACAATCCAAAGCACTTTTATGATGCCCTGAAGGTTATTTATGAACCAAAGACCGATATCACATCTCAACTGCTCAGGGCTGATGGAGTCACATTGATTAGTGGTAAGGACATAATCTTTGAGAGATGAGCTGAGCACTTCCATAGTGTTCTCAACAGACTGTCATCAATCAATGCTGAAGACATTGACCATATAGCACAGGTTGAAATCAATCCCTTTCCAGCTGATTTTCCAAATGAAGGATAGGTTTTGAATTAGGCTCCTTTCCTGTGGCAAAGCACCTGGTGGTGTTTCTAATCTACCTGAGATTTACAAGGCAGGGGGCTCATACAAAAGCTGACTGAAATTTTCTGAGTTATATGGTAAGAGGAAGTTATCTCCCAGGAGTTCAAGGATGCCTCCATTATCTATCTCCATAAAGGTAAAGGAAATAGATTGTCCTGGGACAATCACAGGAGGGTCTCATTACTGGCAAGATTCTTGCCAGAGTCTTCCTTAATATGCTGATCCTTTACCTGGAAGATGGTCATATACCTGACAGCCAGTATGACTTCCCAAAGGGCCAACAAATGATCAATATAATATTTGCTGCCTGAAAACTCCAGGAGAGATGTCAGGGGCAGAACAGAGGTCCATATACAACATTCATCAATCTGACCAAGGCCTTTGATACTGTCATTTGTGAGGGATTCTGGGAAATTATGTCAAAATTTGGTTGCCCAGAGAAGTTCATCAATATTGTATATCAATTTCATGATGCCATGCTTGCCGGGGTTCAGCATAATAGATAATGCTCTCACACTTCCTCAGTCACCAGAAGAATGAATCAAAGCTGTGTGTTTGCTCCCATGCTTTTTAGCATGATATTTTCAGCAATGCTATCAGAAGCCTTCTACAAGGACAAAAATGACATCAAGGCCAGCTATTGCATTGATGGCAAACTAACTTGAAAAGGTAACAAGCAAAGACTAAGGTGGAGGAAGAGTTGGTGCAGGGCTTTTTTTTTTTTTTTTTGCAGATGATTGTACACTCAATGCAGCCTCAGAAGCTGAGATGAAACAAAGTATGGATCAATTCTCTGCTGCTTGTACTAATTTTGACCTAACAATTAACACCAAGAAAACACTGGTGCCCCACCAGCCAGCACTATAACATCGATAGGTGAAACCTTTGGTTACAGCAAATGAGGAAATTCCAAATGCTGCTAATAAATTCACTTACCTTAACAGTATACTTTCCAAGAATATACACACAGATGATGAGGTTGATGCACGTGTCAGAGATAGCTCACTGTTTGGGATGCTCTGAGGAAAAGTGTGGGAGAGAAGAGGTATTAGCTTACCAACCAAACTGAAAGCCTATAGAGTTGTGCTGACTTCATTATTGTATGCCATGTGAAAAATGGACAGTCTACCAGTGCCATGCCAGGAAACTGAAACACTTCCATTTGAATTGTCTTAAGAAGATTGTGAAGATCACCTGACAAGATAAGGTATCTGACACTGAGGTTCTTTCTCAAGCCAAACTGCCAAGCATTCAAAATCTACTGCAGAGACCACAATTCTGAATGCCTGGCCATGTTCTTCAAATGCCAAACATTTGTTTGCCTAAAAGACTATTTTACAGAAAACTCACACAAAGCAATCACTTACATGGAGGTCAGAAGAAACAATACAAGGACATTCTCAAGGTCCCTCTGAAGAACTTTGGAATGAATTGCATGACATGGGATATACTGGCAAAGGACCACCCAGCATGGTGTGCAGATGAAAGAAGGCACTGTGCTCTATGAGTAAGCAGAACTGTAATAGTTCAAAAGAAACGTGAGATGCCCAAATTTATAAACATGCCCTCTCCAAATGTTTATATGGACTATTTGTGCCCAACCTGTGGTAGAGTCTTCTGAGCTGGTTTTGTTCTGCTCTGCCATAGTCAGGCATACTGTATCCTTGACTCCAATATAGTGATTTAATTTTGATCCTCTTTAAGGATAAAGCACAACACCCAAGGTTGAATAAGGATATTTGAGAATTATTGACATAGAGATGACAATTAAGTTCAGGGGAGCTAATGAGATCATCAAGTGAAATAGCATAGAGGGAGCAGAGGGCCCAGTTTAGAGCCATTGGTGACACCCACCAGTACTGGGAATGACTTGGATAAAGATCCAGTAAAGAAGACTGAGAATGAATGGCCATACAAGTAGGAGGAAATCAAGATAGAGAAATATATCAGAAACCTAGAGAGAAGAGAATCAAGGAGCAACTGAGGAGAAGAGAATGATCTACAGTGGCAATACACATAAAGAGGTCAAGAAGATTGGAGATTATTATGATTATTATTATTAGATTTTTATCTTTTGAGATGAATGATGAGTGTTTACATACAATGTACCACGCATGACCAAGAATGAGGGGCCAAGGAGACACTCTTAGGGCAAGGTTACCAGCAGAGCACTACTTGGTAGCATAATTGTCGGAATTATTGAGTTAATTATGGAGGCCTATGGCCTCTACTTCAGTCACCACGCGATTGTAGCTATAATCAGAATAAAAAATGGAATTGTAGGACAAAAATTAAAAGCTGTCATATTATGTAATATAGTAAAGGCTATCCTGGGGTTTCTTGACTTTTTCTCCCCTCTCCTTTCCTTCTCACTCAAAGATTCTTGTTGAGAACACTAGGTGGCATCATGGATAGAGTGGTCAGGTTGGAATCAGGCCTACCTGAGTACAAAGCTTGTCTCAGATACTTATTAGTATTGTGATTCTGGGGAAGTCACAACTTCTCTCAATATATTTTCCTGTCAGTAAAATGGGGATAACAGCAGTTACTTCATACCATTGTTTGTAAGGGTCAAATGAGACAACTTATGCAAAGTCTTTGCAAGTCTTAAAGCATTGTGTAAAAGTCTATAATTATTATTGACTTTGAGTTCTTATATTAGAAATATAGAATAAAGGGGGCATACATGAAGGCAGGAGAATGGTGAAAGGCAATGGCAAAGATCACAAGGAAGTAGTGGTGGCCATAGTCTGGTGACCAGCACTCCTATGGGGCAGGGTCTCTTAGCTTGGAGAGATCCTTGATGGGAACATGGTTTTTTGCTCCACACTTACCTGTGATTATGAAAGGAAACATTGAAAGGAAATAAAAGACCTATTTCTAATGGCTTTCTACATCCCTTTCAGGAACCCTCTGCCATATGTTCATGTCTCCTTTTCCACTATTCTTCACTTATTTCCCTCTTCTGACAAAGTCCTCATGCTCTGGATCTATTTGCCTATTACCAGGGGTGGGAACCTGTGGTCTCAATAAAAGGATTTGTTTTGTACAACTCTGACTCAGTCACAAGGCTGAATCCAAGGACCTAGAAGGTCACATGTGGCCTCAGAGGCCCCAAGTTCCCTACCCCTGGTCTATATTCTCTCCCTTTCAAATTTAATTATCTTATCTCTCGTTCTCTTAGCACTACATCCTCACCCCAGAGAAGATCAGGTTAATTTAAAGCCACACTAACACAATCAAAGAAGTTTACACGCAGAAAGATGTTTCACTCAAAAAAACCAAAAACAACAACAACAAAAACATGTCAAGGTGTGTCCAGATACTCATAGGTTTCTCTGGCTCATTGCTAGTCATCCCCTGAGATTATTTTCCTAACAAGTATATGTATGTATACACACACACACACACACACACACACACACACACACACACATACACACACCATACTGGCTTCTTCACACCACCCAAGGTCCCTGATAGGGCAGCTAGGTGGTGCAATGGATCCAGTGCAGGGTCTGAAGTCTGGAAGATTCATCTTCCTGAGTTCAAATCTAACCTCAGACACTTACTAGCTGTGTGACCCTGGGCAAGTTACTTAACCCTGTTTGCCTCAGTTTCCTCATCTGTAAAATGAACTGTAGAGGGAAATGGCAAAGCACTCCAGTATCTTTGACAATTAAACCCCAAGTGGGGTCACAAAAAGTTGGATACAACTGAAATGACTGACCAGCAATATGTCCCTGGTGCCCACAGAGATTGGAATGGAAATTTAATGAGGGGGGAAAGTTTGCTTTCCCAATTCTCCTCCAAGTGCATATTGCTTGCATCATTCCACATATACAAGTGAGAATCAGACTGATTATTCCACATTACTGCCCTTAAAAATACCTTTTTAGATCCATGTGTTTTTGATCAGGTTTCTCAATGTCCTGGGATATGCTTCCTTACATGAAATGAATTCCTTTTTATTTCCAGGTAGCAAGTATTCCTTTGGCAGGCCTGATGTTGCTTCTGTTGGCAAATAAGACAGAAAGCATCCTGTATCAAATTTCTTAGAAATTTCTTCACAATTGTGTTGCTGGACCTTAAAATCTAGATTCTTCTCTCACTGAACGCAAGATTCTTTCTTTCTCCCCATTGAAAAAATAGAAATAGAAAATAAGAAAATGAAGAAGCTGGCCACCATTAAAAAAATAGCATATAGTGTAGTTGAAACAGCCAAGGCAAGCCATACGTCTAAGATGCAAATGGCCAATTTGACCAACATGTCTGCCTTCAACTGCAGGTTTGATTTTCCTCCTCCATCCTGACAGGAGAACCTAGACATGCAGTCTGAACATCTTGTAGTTGTGTTTTCTTGAAGTGGTAGGGGAAAAAAAAAATATTCTGAAATATGCCGAAGTATGTTGTAATCCCCCCGCCCCTGAGAGTGACTCATCGTGCTAGAGATGGTGGTATAACAACTCTCTTGATTTCCCAACTTGTACAAAACAATAGCCAAAAGTAATGTTCAGGATGTGAGATGTTGCTACGTGAAAAACACACTATTGGGAAAGAATCCAAGAATTTGTTTCACCCAGGGAATTTCATAATTTATCTTACTTGGATTGTGATCTCTTAGGGCATTAGCATGAAGTTATCATACACATAAAATTTTAGTTTATTTTACAAAGGAGACATTTACAAGAGGAGACATATTTTACACAGAACAGTGAGATCAAATAAGATAATATTTTTTAAAAAGCACTCAACACAGTGCCTCACACATAGTAGGTGCTATATAAATGCTTGTTCCTTCTTCCTACTGATGTGTTCTGAGAAGTCTGGTGTATTCTGGAAACTCTCAAATGGCCCCAGTTTTCAGTGGCTGAATATGTTAATGACATACTATATTGATAACCAAGAAAAGTTAGTTCATTCTATTCCTTACCCCACACTCTACCCCATACCCTCCCCCAAATATATATGATGTTTTAGTGAAGCTCTGAGGAAGAGCAAGGGGCAATAGTGAGGTTGTGAATGGTGTTCATCAAGCTCAAAAATGATCTTGGAATCCAGGGAACTTGGAATTTCCAAAATAAGCAACAATTTTCACTAAAGACCATAGATGCTAACATTGGACAAAGGGTACTCAAATGCAAAGGCTCCTTTTTTTTCTTTTTTCTTTTTTCTTTGGCAAAGAGGAGCTACTTAGCAAATAAACTATAGTAGTTTATATAGTGTCTTGGAACAGTGGAAAGAACACTGGCCTTGGGGTCAGAAGAGACCTGGAATCAAAGCCCATTTCTGACACTTACTAATAACTATACAATCCTGGGAAAGTTACTTAACCTCCCTGAGACAGCCTTTTTGTCTGTAAAATGAGGATGCCTGTCATACCTAACTCATCGAGTTGTTGCAAGGCTCGTATAAGGTAACACATGTAAAGTACAATTATTATTACAAATGTGAGTTAACAATAAAATCCCAGCAGAGTTGGGAGGTATTTTATGATATGATGTTCTACCTTCCATAGAAATCTTAGTAAATGTCAAAGATGAGAGGAGGGCATGGTGTATTCTACTACATAAGGGATTACCAAGTAAGACTGTAAGACTCACAGCTTCATGGAATGATGGTCTATTTCTGTTTGAATAGCTAAGAGCTGCCATCTGATTGAATTCTAATAGTTGGGGATCCCAGCTGTAATAGCTTTAAGAAGTTGGAATGGAATTTTTGCCTAGATGTTGAAATTAAAATAACATATGAAAAAGGAATTTAATAATCAGAATCATTCATAGAAATATCAAAATGTTGAAAAGAGGTGGATAACAGCCCAAGAGTTAAGAACAACCATTTGCACTAGTTGGAAAGGGAACTGGGGCAGTGGGGTAGGGGTGGAGGAGGAAGGGCAGATGACAGCTGATTACATGGAGAAATTGGGTAGAAAAGAGAATTTATTACTGTGGATACATAGTGTACCATCCTCTCAAAGTTCATTTACACAACTCATCCCACCACTGCAAAGTTGGGTTCCAAGGTTACTGAGTATTACCTCTCAGGGTTCTAGGGGCAATCTTGTGGGTATCTAGCTTCCTAAGCACTAGCTCATGAGCCCCCCATTGGTGTGTTCACACTTTTGTTGTTGTTGTTCATTCATTTCAGTCATGTTTGACTCTGTGACTCCATTTGGGGTTTTATTGGCAAAGATACTGGAGTGGTTTGCCATTTCCTTCTTCAGCTCATTTTTCTGATGAAGAACTGAGGCAAACCGGTTAAGTGATTTGCCCACAGTCACAGAGCTAGTAAGTACCTGAAGCCAGATTTGAACTCAGGAAGATGAATCCTCCAGACTTCAAGCCCGGCACTCTATCCATTGTGCCACCCAGCTGCCCCTGTGTTCACCTTTAACAATATGCCAGTAGATTGATCTATTTCTTTAGCAAAGGCATTCATTCAAATGTCCTGTCAAGAACAGTAGTTATAAGGAATTTTTCCCCAGCACTGGGGAAATATTCCCCCACAAATAGACAGAGTCCAGGAGGAAACGAAGGGTGGGCATAAGCTTAAATACAATAGTGGCACACATGTGCTGAATACATTTATCCAGGTCAACTGACAACTCGTAACTATGTAACTGCAGAGCCTTGCATTATCCACAACATTTGAGTTGCTCTGATATTCAGCTGGGAAGAAATACAGCTCCCAGGTTTTTACGAGGGCAGTTAAAGGGGCAGAGTGAGAATCTGACCCTGAGGTCTCATGATTCCAAGTCCAGATCCCTTTCCTCTATCAATCCATTCAGTTTGGTCCCTCACTGACCCTCAAACCACCCAGAGAACGCCTCTTTTAAAGTCATGAATGAAGTCAGGGAAAAGGCAGTCAAGTTTCTAACAAAACAACAACAACAAAAAAGGCATGCCGGATTCCCCCTAGAAACTGGGCTCCCTCATTCTTGACCCTTTAGTTATAGATACTATCTTTAGGTAGAACCTCAATGATCTCTTCAGTCACTCAGTGACTGACTTTATTATGCAATAGATACCCAGAGATCTGAATTATTTTTTTTAATTAAATTAAATTTATTTTTGTTACATTTTATTGTTACATCATTTTGTTACATTTTAAGTTCTAAATTGTCTCCCTCCCTCCTTACTCTGCACTAGAAAAGGCTATCATTTGACAGATAGCTATCTACATGTATCTATGCATCTCTATCTATCTTTCTGTCTATCAGCATACTCTGCATACTTCTATTTATCAATTCTTTCTCTGGAGGTGTGATAGAGCTTCCTTTATATGTCCTTTGTAGCTGAATTGAGTATTTATAATATTGAGAATAAGAGTCATTCACAGTTGTTCTTTGAACAATATTGCTATTACTATATGCAATGTTCTCTTGGTAATGCTTATTTTACTCTCATTTCATGCAAGACTTTCAATGTTTTTCTAAAATCAACCAGCTTATCATTTTTTACAGCACAAAATATGCTGGCCTGAATTCTTCTTATCAGCAACATTCATGTTATCTAGGTCTCTGTGATTACATATCTGTGGGGTAAACAACAGGCCTGGACTCCTGCATAGTAGGGCCTGTTATGCATCAGTTGCAAAGCTCTTAAGAAATTAGAGTTACTTTTGCACTTTGGTGAAGCATCAGAAAAAAACTCCAATGAAGAACACAAGATCATGTGGTCAATAAATAACGAAAAGTTGAACTTCTGATTTCTGGTTCAATGCTCTTTCCAACAAACCATTTGGTGGGTTCTTTATATCAAAGGTTGAATCCCAAGATAATAGAAGCTAACATAAAGTGCTTTGCAATTTGCCAATTGCTTTACATTCATTGTCTCACTTTATTTTCACAACCCTGCAAGGAAGCTACTGTCAATATCCACATATGCTGTTAAGATACACATGAGAAGGCAAGTTCAAGTTCAGTGTCTTATCTAGGGTCACACAGCTATACATATAATTTGTCTTTCTTGATATTCAACACATAATAACGTCACTTATCTACAGTTGATTCGTGCTTAGGTAATGCTAATTTAAACTAATATTAGGAAGGCAAATCTACAGTAAAAACCAAAACAATGAAAGAAAGATCTTTAATTAAGTTCCAGAAATGATTTGGAGATTATTTTCTGTTTAGAAGCATCTACACTATGTCCTCCCTCTATTAGCAGAGACAATTGAGACTTGACCATTAAAAAATGTCCCTTTCAGGGTCCGGTCTAAACAAAATAAAACATTTAGCTATAACCCCAGAAGGACATTGTAAGTGGTTTCTTCAAAATCAAAAGGACAAGAGAAATCACATCATTTTGTAATGTGTACTCTGGGGGCTTGTAGAAGACTGAAGTAGTTTTTCACTTTTTTTTTTATCCTTTCACAAGATTTTACCCAAGCGTCTTCTTAATTTATTTTTTAATGTATTTATTACATATAACAGTAGCACCACCTATTGGCCGTTGCTATCTATTGCCTTATCTTATTTGCATCACATTTTGCTCCCATCTTAACTTTTATCCTCATCATTTTTATTAAATACCTACTATGTACAAGGCTGGGAATTGCCTAGTTTAGGAAAGTAGCTTCACTCTGTATGAAAGGCCATTTTAAAAACAAACCATTTTCAATAAGCAGATTTGAACTTAGAAGGGACTTTGGGAATCATTAGTCCTATCACCTCAATTTTAAAGCTAAGGAAATTGATGCCTAGAAAGACTGACTTATTCAAGACGGCATAGAACTAGAAATCTAACCCAGGTCTTCTGATTCCAAAACTAGTGTTCTTTCTACCGCAGGCTTCCCAATCAATTTCTTCTTACAAATAAAGAACTGGATAAGGATAAATGTGCATCTCTTTTTCTGCTTAGTTCTCATTCATGAACTTTTCTAAATTAGTCCTCTAAGTATGACATACGCAGTCTTTTCTTTAATAATGATGCAAGATTCAGTTTTACTGCTGTTGTTGTTCCATCATTTTTCAGTTGGGCCCAACTCTCTGTGAGCCCATTTTGGAGTTTTCTTGATAAAGGTAGTGGAATATTTTGCTATTGCCTTCTCCAGCTCATTTTATAGACGAGGAACTGAAGCAAACAGGCTAAGTGACTTGCCCAGGGTCACACAGCTAGTAAAGTCTCTGAGGCCAGAGTTGAACTCAAAGAGATGTGTCTTCCTAACTCCAGATTCAGTGCTCTATCCGTGGCACCACCTAGCTGCGTCCAAAATCTAGTAAGTGAAGTTAGAAGAATTGGGTCTGATTCTCAGTTCTTCCACTTATTTCCTGTGTGACAGTGGACAAGGTATTTACCTTCTCAACTTTAATATTCTCATTTATAAGACAGAGATAATGTATTACCCTCTTTACTGGGTTGTTATGAAGATCAAAAAGGATAATATGTGCAAAATATTTCATAAATATGATTCATTATTATTGTTTTTCTCATATAATTGAGTTTCAGTTTTATTTTTATTTTATTTTTCTCTCAGGAAGAGTTACAGGTCCTTCAATTGCATATGAAGTATCTGCATTTTTGACAGCTGTGAGGAACTCATGGTGTAGTAGCTCCCTTTGGCCAATGGAGACAGTAACTCCTCCATGATTAATACATACAATATTCATATATTTCAAGATTCTGTGCAATTAAGACTAGTGTGGATATTCTATACTCCCTACACAGATGCAGTTCATAACCCCTCTAATGCTTCTTTATATTCCCTTGGACCTTAAATTTTATCTGTACTCTTCTGGTGATGCTTTGTGGTTGTGAATATCAGAGTCTGCATTAATGTTCCAGGTCACCCAAAGGACAATGGAGAGGTGCATGGTGATTGTGATTAGGCTGTAGCATACAACCAAGATGGCTGATTGAAAAAAAAAAAAAAGGTGCCAGTCACACATAGCCAAAGTGAGGATTAGTGAGGGACAGCCTGGATGTTCCATTTGATATTTAAGCAGCATTAAAAGATAGAGACGAAGATCTCTAGCAGATTAGTTGAATTCTTCATAAAAGATTTACAGAAGTGAAGGCTGAATAGGATGGACAGACATGGATGAGTTACCATCTCTATCTCTGGATGTACCCATATTGAGACATTCAGAGGTACATTAAAGTATCACAGTAATCCACCTTTCTAACCTTGTCTCCTATTACTCCCCTACATGATTTTTTTTTTCCTTTAGCTAGACTAGTTTCATCCTGTGCCTCAAAAATATCATTTACTTCCCCATACCTAAACCTTCACTCTGTTTCCCAGCTCTGGGTTTGTATTTCATTCAATTCCTTCCCATCTTTCAAGGTAAATTTCATCTCATTTCTGCTACAGTAATAATGATAGCTTCCATTGGCATGGCACTTTGAAATTTACAAATCACTTTTTTCAAAATAACTCTCTGAGATAGAAAATGCAAGTATCATTGTTTCCATTGTGCAGTCTAAGAAACTGACTCTCAGAGAGGTTAAATGACTTACCCTCTATCACACAACTTGGGGATTTGACTTGAAGGCATCTTTTTAAAAAATTTTATTTATTTTATTCCAAACAAGAAATAAAATAAGCATTTCTATAAAATAGTAGAATAGGAAAAAATGAAATAATGAAGAGTGAAACAAGAAGTCAAGTCGTCAGACTGCGAGACCATGGCACATTCCACGTTATCAACCTTTCCTTCACTATTCCATTCTGTTGTGATATAATAGTCCATTCTCTGACTCAGTGTATGTCTACTCACTCACTCAGCACTGGATCATGGCTACCTTATACAATTTGTGTGTGTTATTGTCTTTAATTGTTCCATCATTATTACCTAGATGTTCTCCAATATATTCTAAGCTATTTTAGAAAACAGCTATGTATTGTATATCCTTGTATATAATACACCTAATAGCACCTAACATACAGCTATAAATAAAATTGACCTAGGACACTTTCTAACTCCATGACCTTGGACAAATCACTAAATGTCTATCTGCCTCAGATTCCTCAACTATAAAATGGAAACACTAATAGCACCTACCTCCCAAAGTTTTCATGAGGATTAAGTGAGGCGCTTAGCATAATGCCTGGTACGCAGTAGGCACTTAATAAATGTTGCCCCTGCTTCAATAAATATTTATTGAATTAATGTATTAACAACATTGTAAGATGATGCTGTTCAAAAGCAGAGTACATGCTATAGGATGAGGATTCCTTAGACTGACATCTTGAGTGGGATGCCCAAAGTAATAGAATGTCTTATGAAATGGTTTTGAGATGGTTTATTTCTAAGAAATGTGGAAGTTGTAAAGGATTTTTCAAGGTTCTTTAAGGTTTTTTAAGAGTTCTTAACTTCTTGGTTTTTCGATTTGTTTTGTCCAGAAATTGAAGTGTCCCCCAAGGCTCTGTCCTGGGACGTTGTCTCTTCTCCCTCTATACAGTTTTATTTGGTAATTTCATCAGCTCCCATGGATTCAACTACCATCTCTATGCTGATGATCAATAAATGAACTTTTATTAAGCTCTTACTTTGTGCCAAGCACTGTGTTAAGCTGTTGATTCAGTGCTGATGATTCTTAAATCTATTTGTCCAAGCCTAACCTCTATTCTGATCTTTAGTCTCACAACTCATCCTTGCAATCTTCCTAAAGTGCAGACCTGGCTATGTCACCTCTTACCTCTACTTAATAAACTCCACTGGCTCTTCATTACCTCCAGGATCAAATACACAATGCTATTTGGCTTTTAAAGCTCTTCATTATTTCACCCCTTCCCCCTACCTTTACCATTTTCTTATACCTTACACTTTGCCTTCCTTTCTCCCCACACATATTCTCTGCAATTCAATGACACTGGTATCCTTGCAATTCCTTGAACACAATGATCCATTTCCCAATTCTAATCCAGGTCATCTTGAACTGGATGTCCTATAGACTTCTTAAACTCAACTTGTCCAAAACTAAACTTATTATTTCCCCATGTCCCCAACCTTCCCCTCTTCTTTATTTCCCTATTATTGTCAATGGCACCACAATCCACCCAGTCTCCCAGGCTTGAAACCTAAGTGTCATTCTTTTTTTTTTTTTTGCTTTTTGGTGAGGCAATTGGGGTTAAGTGACTTGCCTAGGGTCACACAGCTAGTAAGTGTTATGTGTCTGAGGCCGGATTTGAACTCAGGTTCTCCTGAATCCAGGGCCGGTGCTCTATCCACTGCGCCACCTAGCTGCCCCACTAAGTGTCATTCTGAAGTCCTCACTCTCATTCCCCATATCCAATCAGATGTCAAGTCCTATTATTACAACATCTATCATATATGCCCCTTTGTGTTGTCTGAGATTGACACCATCCTGGTGTAAGCATCTCATGTCTAGACAAATGTAATACCCTGATATTTGGTCTCACTGCTTCAAGTCTCTCCCAATTCCAAGTCTTCCTCCACTCAGTTGTCAAATTAATCTTCCTAAAGTGCAGACCTGGCCATGTCACCTCTCACCTCTATTTTATAAACTCCACTGGCTCTTTATTATCTCCAGAATCAAATACACAATGTTATTTGGCTTTTAAAGCTCTTCATTACTTCACACCTCCCCCCTACCTTTACCATCTTCTTATACCTTACACTTTGCCTTCCTTTCTCCCTACACATCTGCTCTGCAATTCAGTGACACTGGTATCCGTGCAATTCCTTAAACACAATGATGCATTTCCCAATTCTAATCCAAGCTTGTAACTCTCTCCTCTTAATCTCTCCCATCCCTGGCTTCCTTTAAATCTCAGCAAAAATCCCACCTTCCATAAGAAGCCTTCTCCAGTCCTCCTTAGCATTGTTTTATATAGTCCTTTACATATTAGATAATAAACTCCTTCAGAGAGTAAAAGGGTTTGGACTTTCTTTGTTTCCCCAACGCTTAGTGTAGTGCTTGGTTTAGAGTAGACACTTCATAAATGCTTCTTGACTGACTGACTGAATTTTCCTCCTCCCTTCCTATCTGCATTACAGGAAGGAGCAAATGGTTCCAGGCAACCTGGGAATCATTGGTGGAACTTCAGGCAACACAGTAGTGGAGTCAAGCAGAGGACAATCACACAGCTATCAGTTTGTGTAGAGGGAAGTCATTTCACTGCAGTGGGTTAGAACCATTGTAATATCCCCAAGGGAAGGTCTTATCTGATCAAATTCTTTCCCTTCCACCAATACACACTTAATCAGGTATGTTGAGAGACACAAGGTTAGACAAAAGAATCCAAACTCATTTTTGTAAAAAAGGTTAAGGGACCCCAGTTCAATTACTTAGCATTTATCAACTTGCTTCAGTATGACTTGAATAAACTCTGCCCTCACTTGAAATCCCATGAAAATATGGTTAGATTCCAAGGGCTTGTTTCTTGTTAATTTCTAGCTGGCATCCAGTAGAAGTCAGTACTTACTGCCCATCTCTCTGTATCTAGCTTATTGATAGTAAAGGGCTTTATGGAAGCTGTTAAAAATGTCTTGTATCAATTAGAACAGTAATCCTGATATCATCTCTGGGTCCAGCATCATTACTCATTTAAGGAGACTTTCTAAAAGGTTCCACACCGCAGAAAGAAATTGCATTCACCTTTCAGTTTGCCTTGAAAGGAAGTGATTGGGATGGGTGCGTGAAGGATGTCTTAGAAATGCAATAAAAGTAATTAACTGATCTCTTCCTAAGGGGGCTCTGGAGAAGTGTGAAAGCAATTTGTTTAAATCAATTTACACAAAGTCACAGAGTTGGTAGGAAGCTGAGGGTGGAAAAGTGAAAGGAAGGGCTGGAATTAGAGGTTGCTACCAGACAGAATGATGGGGAAAGGCAGTTTCATGAAAGATATGAAACTTCAGCTGAGTTTTGAAAGTCATACAGCTAAGATGACTAGAGTGGACCAGACCAGCTTGTTCTAGTACTGGGGGGAGGTGTAACCTTTTCTGTGGCATGGACCTTTTTGGCAGTCTTGTCTAGACTTAAGAAAGTGATAGAGAACTTAACCTTTATATATCCTCTTTATATATATCTATATATATATATATATATATATATATATATATATATATATATATAAAAAATACACACACACACACACACACACACATATATAGGTTGTCTCTCCTCCATTAGACTGTAAGATCTTTGAGAGCAGGGACTATTTTTTGCCTTTCTTTGTATCCTCAGCACTTAGCATAGTGCCTGGTATATAATGCATGTTTAATAAATGCTTGTTGATTGATAAAAAAGAAAGTGATGGAGAAAATGTTAATAATATAGGATAAGTTTAAAAGTGGGTCCTTCTGAGATTAAATATTTGCCAGCCACACCCCTGGATGGGGATAAAAATATCAGCTTTGCTTAGTTCAGATAATTGTTGTACAGACAAAGGAGATGATAAATCTAAAAGCACTTTAAAAAACTAAAAGTTTTAGTAGCAACAATAGAAACAAAATTGACTAGGACAAGTCACAACCTTATCTAGCTTCAGTTTCCACTTCTGGAAAATGAAGTTAATTATCCTTGCCTCCTAGTTGAAGCTCAAATGAAATGACAGCTCCCAGAGTACTTTGGAAGGAAAATGTGTAGGATGGGTCCACAGAATTATTATGGTGATGAGGTGACTCTATTGCATGGAGAACCTTCATAAAATCAAAAATATGGTGCTAGAAAAAACCTGAGGCCATTTGGTCAACCTCCTTCATTTTTACAAATAAGGAAACCAAGGCCCAAGGAGGATTAAGTGATTTGGTAAAGGCCACATAAGTAATCTTATTTTTTCCCTCTGAGATTACCTCCAATTAAATATATATGCAATACATATTATTATGTATAATATATACATTATACATATATATATATGTTTGTACATAGTTGCTTGCATGTTGATGACTCTGCCGCTGTACTGTGAGCTCCTTGAAAGCAGAAATATTCTTTGTTTGCCTTTCTTTTTATCTCCACTACTTAGCACAGTGCTTGGCACACAGTAGGTGATTAATAAATGCTTGTTTTTTTTCTTTTTTAAATAATATTTTATTTTCCCTAATTAACTGTAAAGACAATTTTAAGCATTCTTTTTTCAAATTTTGAGTTCCAAATTTTCTTTCTCCCTCCCTCACCTCCCCCTTTCCTGAGACAGTGAGTGATTTGATGTAAATTTTATAAATGCTTGTTGACTTGACTTGCTGACCAGTGTCAGAGATGAGGTTTGAACCCAGGTCTTCTGACTCCTAAAAAGAGACAGTACTGAATTTATTTCCTTTGCAACCTCAGCTTTGTTGGATGAAACAAAATTCATTGATCAGATGCTTTTCCTCAAGTACTTTTAGCCTTCTACAATATCATTATTTTACAAAACATTATTCTGATTTTCTGTATTAAGATGAGAAATTTCAAAAATGGAGACAGTATTGTGGTAGAGGCAGTTGGTGCAGTGATTAGAGCACTGGGTATGGAGTCAGGAGAAAATGTGTTCAAATGTGGCCTCAGCTACTTATTAGCTGTGTGACCTTGGGCAAATCACTCATGCTCTTTTGCCTCAGTTGCATCTGTAAATGAGGATAATAACAGCACCTACCTCTCAGGGGTGTTGTGAGGATCCAATGAACTAATAACTTTAAGATGCTTTGAACAGTGTTTGGCAAATAGTAGGTGCTGGCTTATTGCCTTGTTCTTTTTCCTTTCATGTAGTTCCTCCTCAAATACTTGTCTCAGACTCATCTTGACCTGTTATATCTTCTCAGAACTAAGAAGCTACTCTTTTTTTTTCAAACCTGTCATAAGATAAAGAGAATTTTGCATCTTTTTTTTTTGGCCATATTCTTTTACTATTAAGTATCTTTTACCAGAAATTCAGAAAAAGCCTCTAGTTTCCTGTATACGTAAAGCCCTACATCTTTCTTTGATTCTTTTTTTTTCTTTCTTTGATTCTTGATTGTGTTGTAGTCAATGTTCTCTCTAATTTTTATTTAAGTTGTGAGCACCCCACTGTGGGCATGAGCATATGACCAAAAGCAATCAGCAAGCATTTATCAATCAATCAACAAGCACTTATTAAATACCTACTGTTTTCCAGGCACTTTGCTAAACCCTGGAGATATAATGGCAAAAAATCAAAACGATTCCTTCTCTCAAGAAGCTTACATTCTAGTGGGGGAGTAAATGTAGGTGTATACAGAATAAAATAAAATAAAAAAACAACAACAATATGATGTAGTTGTACCAGGAAGGCACTAGAAGTTAGGGGAATCAGGAAAGGCTTCATACAGAAAGTGGTACTTTGGCTTCCCCTTAAAAGAAGAGAGGGATACTATGAAGAAAGTTGAGGAGGGCCAGTGGGGACAGGCCTTTTATAACGTGCTTACTATGTGCCAGCGCTGTGCTAGGGAGGACTGAGGATGCACAAACATCAGCAAAACCACCTCATCCTAAAAGAATTTCTAATTGGGGCAGCTAGGTGTCGCAGTGGATAGAGCACTGACCCTGAAGTCAGAAGTACCTGAGTTCAAATCCAGCCTCTAGACCAAACACTTGACACACTTACTAGCTGTGTGATTCTGGGCAAGTCACTTAACCCCAATTGCCTAAAAAAATGAAAAAAAAAAAAAAAAAACAAAAAAAGAACTTATAATTGAACTTCAGATTATGAAGATTGTGGTAATATGACATAATAAATAAAGTGTTGGGTTTTGGATAAGGACAACATGGGATTGAATCCCACCTTTGATATTAAGCTTTGGTTTTTTTTTCTTTTTATTCAATATTTTATTTTCCCAATTACATGTGAAAACAATTTTTAATATTCATTTTTTTAAATTGAGTTCTAAATTCTCTCCCTTTCTTACCTCCCCTTTCCCCACATTCAGATGGGAAAAACTTCTATGTTATGCATGTGAAATCAAGCAAAACATATTTTCATATTGACACCAAGGTGCTCCATCAGCTACTACCACACCATCCATACGTAAAACCATCTGTTACAACAAATGGAGAAGTTTTGAATACTGTGGATAAGTTCATTTACCTTGGCAGTATACTTTCCAGGGATATAGATAGATAGATAGATAGATAGATAGATAGATAATGAGGTTGACGCACACATTGCCAGAGCTAGCTCAGTGTTTGGGAGGCTCCAAAGGAAAGTATGGGAGAGAAGAGGTATTAGACTGCCTACCAAACTGAAGATCTACAGAGCCTCATGGTTGTATGCCCATGAAACCTGGACAGTTTACCAGTGCCATGCCAGGCAACTGAATTCTTCCATTTGAATTGTCTTAGGAAGGTTCTGAAGATCACCTGGTAGGATGAGATATCAGACACTGGGGTCCTTTCTCAAACTAAACTGCCAAGCATTCAAACTCTGCTTCAGAGAGTGCAACTCAGATGGGCTGGCCATGTTGTTTGAATGCAAAACATATGCTTGCCAAAAAGATTATTTTATGGAGAACTCACACAGGGAAAGTTCACATGGTGGTCAGAAGAAGCAATACAAGGACACTCTCAAGGTCTCTCTTCAGTTCTTTGGAATTGATTGTGTGACATGGGAGACGCTGGCACAGGACTGCCCAGCATGACATGCCCTCATCAGAGAAGGTGCTGTGCTCTATGAGCAAAGCAGAATTGGAGTAACTCAAAAAAACATGAGTTGCGTAAATTTAGAGAATTCATCATAAATGTTCACACAGACTATTTGTGCCTGACCTGTGGTACAGCATTCTAAGCTTGTATTGGTCTGATCAGCCACAGACACACTGAAACTTGACTCTAGCATAGTGATGTAATTTTGGCCCTCTTAGAGAACAAAGGACAATAACTAACTAAGCTTTATGATGATAGGCAAGTCTTAACCTCTATAAGCCTCAGTTTTCTTATCTATAAAATGGGGATGATAATACCTGTTACTTCACCAACAAGCAATATGTGTACCTCATGTACTGTAAAATTACTCAACTTACTAAATTTATTCAACAATTAATTTTCCTATATAGCGTTGATAGATTGTGGGAGTATGTGTATAAATGCATATGTAATTATATATGTACATATATACATAAAATTTTACACATGCATATGTACAATTATTCAGAGTATCCCAAAAATCTTAGTGCAGTTTTAAGTTTTAACATTGTAGAGATGGTAGATAGATTCATTTGCTGCCAACAACAAAAATGCCTTTCATTACTCAATTATTCATAATTATTTTTGTACCTGATAATTAGATATAAATTGTATCTGAATACAAATTTCTTTATTTTTGTTCACAAAAAAAGAAAGGATTTAAAATGCAAACACCTAGAAAAATTGACACATGAAGGTGAATGAATTTCAGTCACAGTGTCTAAAAGCCAATTTTCCTGTAGGGAGGAGACTAGAAAGCTGAAGGTCAGAAGATACCACTGAGGAGGATGAGTGAGCAGAAAGGAGAGATTGGGGACACCAAACACAAACATCCAGATTTCATAACTTGGCAACTAGCTCTGTTCATCTTTATCTGGGCACAAATAAGAAGTTGTTAGCACAAGTACCTGGTATTCCTTGTGGGACCATGCTGATGGCTAATCTGAGAAGTTTTGATTCTCTTTTCTGTTTCAAAATTACTTCCTCACAAAAAGTTTTACCTTTGGCCCATTTTCTTTCTTGCTGACCTTCACCCTCCAAAACTGAAACTCTTTTGGAAAAGGATTTGTATGCCTCTAAAACTATTTAGGTGAAAGGATTTGTTCTATAAAACTTGGACTCAGTCAAAAGGCCACACCCAAGGACCTAGAAGGCCACATGTTCCCTCAAGGCTGTAGGTTCCCCACCCCTGCTAGTCTAATCCTCTTCTTTTCCTCAGTTTACAGAGAAGCAAACTGAAGTTCTGAAGAAGTGGCTTTTCCTAATGTAATTTCATTCCATAAAATTATAGATTTGAAGCTGGAAGAGACCTTAGAATCATGTAGTCCAACCCACTCATATGAGGAAACTGAGGCAAACAGGATTAAGTGACTTGCCCAGGATCACACAGCTAGTAAGTGTCTGAGGATGGATTTGAACTCAGGAGCTACAGGCAAGGCACTCTGTCTACCGTGCCACCCAGCTGCCCCACACAGAGGTTCTACAAAATTTGTAATATTTGAGATTTTCAAGTGAAAAACTAGTTGCAGTCTTATCAATAACTTATCTGTTAGCTCTCTCACAACTGACTTCAAACATGCCCAAGTATCCTTAACCTTAAAAAAATCTTCACTAGACCTTTTCATCCCTTCAAGTTATTGTCCTCTATTTCTCCTTCCATTTTCAGTCAAGCTCTTAGAAAAAAGTAAGCTGCACACTTGTTGCTCACATTTCCTCTCCTGTCACTGTCTGCTCAGCCCTTGGCAATGTGGCTTCTGCCTTCATTACTCAACTGGAACTGCTTTCTCTAAAGTTTACCAATTATCTGTTGATTACAAAATCTGGTCTTTTTTCAGTCCAAAGTCTTCTTGACCTTTCTGAAACTTTTGACACTTAACCACATGCTCTTCCTGGATACTCTCTTCCCTCTGATACTGCTTGTTCCTTGTTCTATGCAACTACTTTCTTGCTATTACTCGGTGTTCTATATTCTTACCTCTTTTCAGTCTTCTTGCTGGTTTATCACTCATATCATAGCTTTTCTAGGTGTTTTCTAAGGTTCCAGACTGAGCATTCTTCTTTTTACACTCACTGTCTCAGTGATCTCCTCAGCTGCAATGGATTTAATAGCCATTCCTATGAATATACTCACAGATCTCTACAATCAATCTCAGCCTCTACCTTGACCTATAGACTCACATTTTCAGCTACCTATTGGACATTTCAAAGTATACATCCCATAAACATCTCAAATTCAATTTGTCTGAAAGAGAATTTACTATCCTTTCTCCATCTCTACCTCTCCTATAAAATTCCTTACTTCCGGTGGAGGAACTATCATGCTTTTAGTCTCTCAGGTTTAAACCTCAGCATTTTTCTCAACCCCTCACTCTTCCTCACACTACTTAAATAAAAAAAAATTGTCTGGGATATAGAAATCTATCCTTCCCTACAGGAAAATTGAAGGGGAAAGTGATAAGAGAAGGGGGCGTTGATAGAAGGGAGGGCAGATTAGGGGAAGAGGCATTTGGAATGCATTCCATCTTGGGGTGGGAGCAGGGGTGAGATGGGGAGAAAATTTGGAACTCAAAATCTTATGGAAGTGAATGTTGAAAACTAAAAATAAATAAATTAAGAAAAAAGAAAAAAAGAAAAAAATTGTCACATCTTGGTTTTTTTACCTCAACAACATTTCTATAATATCTGTCTTCTCTCCATGCACAGAGCCACTACCTCAGTTCCTGCCATCACCACAGCTCACAGCCTGGTACATGGTAGGTGCTTAATAGATGTGTATTGCCTGACAATTGACACAGACTACTGTAAAAGGCTCCTAATTTGTCTCCCTGACTCAAATATCTCCTTTCTCTAGTCTGTTCTCCATATAATTATGACAGTGATATTTTTCTTTTATTGTATATCTGACCACGTCACTCCCTATTCAATAAATACAGAAGCTACCAATTGCCAAGTTATCAAAAGATAATTATAGGCTGTTGAACTAGAAACACTCATAAATATTTTCTTTTTTTTAACTATTTTTTCTTTTATTTAGTATTTTATTTTTCCCCAGTTACACATAAAAATAATTTTTAACATTTGTTTTTAAAACTTTGAGTTCCAAATTCTCTCCCTTCCTCCCCACATCCCCCCCATTGAGAAGGCAAGCAATTTTATATAGGTTATACATGTGTAGTTGTGCAAAACATTTCCATAATAGTCAAGTTGTGAAAGAAAACATAGATTAAAAAAACTCAAGAAGAATAAAGAAAGTAAAAAAGTATGCTTCAGTCTGTACTCAGACACCACCAGTTCTTTCTCTAAGGAGAGATAGCATTTTTTCATCATAAGTCCTTCAGAGTTGTCCTGGATCATTGCATTGCAGAGAATAGCTAAGTCATTCACAGCTGATCATCTTACAATATTGCTGTACATTTCGCTTTGCATCAGCTCATGAAAGTCTTTTCCAGGTTTTTTTGAGAGCATCCTACTCATCATTTCTTATAGTTCAATGTCTCACTTCTCCCACACCTCCTCCAACATTTGTCATTTTCCTTTTCTGTCCTATTAGCCAATCTTATAGGTATGAGGCAGTACTTCAGATTTGTCTTAATTTGCATTTCTCCAATCTCTAGTGAGTTAAGGTTGTAATCCTAATTCCTTTGTCTCTGGAATATCATATTCTAAGCCCTCCAATCCTTTAATGTAGAAACTTCTAAATCTTGTGTTACCCTGATTGTGCTTCCACAATACTTAAATTGTTTCTTTCTGGCTGCTTGCAGTATTTTCTCCTTGACCTGATAATTCTGGAATTTGGTTACAATATTCCTTGGAGTTTTCATTTTGAGTTCTCTTTCAGGAGGTGATTGGTAGATTCTTTCAATTTCTATTTAACTCTTTTGTTCTAGAATATGAGGGCAGTTTTCCTTGATAGTTTCTTGAAAAATGATGTCTAGACTCTTTTTTTTGATTATGGCTTTCAGCTAGTCCAATAATTTAAAAATCATCTCTCCTGAATCAATTTTCCAGGTCAATTGTTTTTCCAATGAAATATTTCACATTGTCTTCTTTTTTTCCATTCTTTTGGTTTTGCTTTATTGTTTCTTGATTTCCCATAAAATCATTAGCTTCTATGTGCTCAATTCTAGGATTTAAGGAATTATTTTCTTCAATGAGCTTTTGTACCTCCTTTTCCATTTGGCCAATTCTATTTTTAAGGAGTTTTTTTCTAGTGAAATTTTGTGCCTCTTTTTCCATTTGGCCTAGTCTGCTTTTTAAGGTTTTATTTTCTTCAGTATTTTTTACGTTTCCTTTAGCAAGCTATTGACTCATTTTTCATGATTTTCTTGCATCACTCTCATTTCTTATCTCAATTTTTTCTCTACCTTTTTTTTGTTGTTGTTGGGCAGTGGGGGTTAAGTGACTTGCCCAGGGTCACACAGCTAGTAAGTGTTATGTGTCTGAGGCTGGATTTGAACTCAGGTCCCCCTGAATCCAGGGCCAGTGCTCTATCCACTGTGCCACATAGCTGCCCTTCCTCTACCTTTCATACATGATTTTCAAAATCCTTTTTTGAGCTCTTCCACAGCCAATTCATATTTTTCTTGGAGACTTTGGATAGAGGAGCTTTCACTTTGTCTTCTTCCTCTGAGTGTATTTTGATCTTCCTTGTCACCAGAGTAACCTTCTATGGTCAGAATTTTTTTTTCTGCTGTTTGCTCATTTTCTCAACCTATTACTTAATGTTGACTCTTTGTCAAAGTAGAGCTCTGCTTCCCGGCTGGAGGGAGCACAGTCCCAAGCTTTAGATGTTTTGTGCAGCTGTTTTCAGAGATACTTCTAGGGACATGTAAAATTTCAGATCTTCCAAGGTGATATTATCTAAGGCAGGGGTGGGGCCCTTTTGCCTCTAGGTCACATGTGTCTCTATAGGTCCTCAAGTGCAGCCCCTTGATTGAATCAAACCAAACTTCACAGACAAATCCTTTTATTAAAGACCACACTTGAGGACCTAGAGGGCCACAGGTTCCTTACCCCTGATAAGGAAAGGTGTGTTTACTGCTTTCTCGGTCTGTGCTCTAGTTTGTGAGCAACCATAAGCACTCTTTTCTTCCCTGAAAATGTGATGAGGGTCCCTGCTCCACTGTGTCCACAAGCTCTAGTATGTTAGTGCTCTTCCTTGCCCTGGGACTGCTACCCAGGACTGTGACTCTGATCCAAGTATGGGCAAAGCAACAGAATCCTGCCTCAGTGCTAGCAAAGAGATGTCTGTGATCTCCTTCTGACCAATTGTTTGACCCCCTTACCATCTGTGGACAGAAAGCTCTGGAAATCACCACTGCTTTCACTGATTCAGACACCCTGAGGCCTGCTCCAGGTTTGCTGGGGCTGGGGCCAGGGCTGCACTGGTACTGCCTGAGCTGGACTGTGCTCCTCTCTCACCCTGGTGCAACAGACCTTTCCTGCCAACCTTCAAGTTGTCTTGGACTAGAAAATTGTTTTACTCTGTCTTTTTGTGGGTTCTGTTGCTCTAGAGTTTGTTTAGAGTTATTATTTAAAGATATTTAGAGGAGTTTGGGGGAGAGCTCAGGTGAGTCCTTGCCTCTTCTCCCCTATCTGAGTTCCATCTCAAAAGTAGTTTTAAAAAATTAGGCATAAAATCTCAAACATTATGGAGAGAAAGGAAAATTGTATAGTGACTTGCCTGGAGCATTTGATACTTGTATTACTGCCACAGCTGAGAGACTGTTATCTGTGATCCCAGTGTAGGTTCACCTCCTTGCTGAAGTAGGAAAGGAAGAAACTTGAGGAATTACTCTTCATATTTCAGGTTGTTAGAGTAATTGGGGGGTTCTTAAAGGAAACAGAAAAAAGGATAGGAAAAGAGAAGATGGCCTCTGTATATTCCCAAAGTTAGATGAGAATAGAACAAAGAAGGAAGAAGAATATTAGCTGAGAGCCTCAGAAATTCATAGAATACAGAAATCCAAGAAATGAGCCAGGGGTAAGAAGCTTGGCCTCAGGTGTCCACATGAAAATGCTCAAACTTTAGGCAACAAATATGGGCAGCTAGAGGCCCTAACCCAATGGGGTCAATTTGATACCACAGATGACAGCGAGACTTAGTGGGATGGAACCCCTGACTGGATTATGGCTCCAAATGGAAATACCCTATTTAAAAAAATAAGATAGGTAAAAATGGCAGTGGGTTAGAATCGTATATTAAGAAGATATACTTCTATGAGGAAATTGAGGAACCAGAGGCAGAGGAACCTAACTATCTGGTGAAGATCAATGGAAGGAGAAACAGAAGTGATTTTGTCATTGAAAGTCTACCTGTAAAGACTACCTGTCATTCCAGACTACCTGGAAAGAAGGAGAAAATAAATACATTTAGGAAACAGATCACCAGGCTGACACAAAGGTATGATTTCCTAGTGAATTCTATTTACTCTATTTACTCAATTATCAACAAATCTGTTAGAGCACTTTTTCTGCCCAAAACTTAGCAGCTAATAGTTTTTTTACTTGTCTTAATGATAATTTCATTCTTCAAATGGTAGAGGAACCAACAAGAGGAAATTCATGTCTGGATCTCTCGCTAATAGTCAGAGACTAATTGCTGGGATGGAAATGATGAGACCCTTGGTGGGATGGGATCACTCCATTCTAGATTCTGTGATAGAGAAGGGGAGGAAATCCGTGTATAATATTGATTTTCAGAAAGCAGATTTCAAAGGATTCAGAAGAAATATAGGTATGATCCCTCAGAATAAAATTCTTCAGAGGAAGTTAGCCCAGGAAGGATGGAAGGTGATCAAGAATGAAATTTTGAAGACATTAAGTGAAATAATTCCAAGAAGAGGAAAAATGGGAAGACAGTAATGTGGTTGAACAAGGAACTCACCAACCAACTTCAATTAAAAAAATTACAGAAGAAAAAGGAAGACCAGGTAACAGAGCATGAATGTAAGAATATAGCTTGGATCTGTGAAGTATCAGAAATAATAAACCTTAGAATGAATTAAGTCTGGTAAAGGAAGCTAGGAACAGTAAAATAGGTTTTTGTTTCTTTTAAGCTATATTGAGAGAAAAAGGAAGACCAAAAAATAAAAAAGACTTTTCCTTTAGATAGATGGAATAGTGACTGACAATAGAGAGAAGATAGGCTTTGTTCAATTTTAATTTTGTTTCTATTTACTCTGCAAACTAGAGTAACCTTTCCACTGGAAATGTACCACAAACATGAACAAAATATAAGTAAAATGGAGCTAATTACTTCAATAATTAAGGAGATAATAAGAACCAAAATAACAATAGGAAGTTAATAACCTAATTAATTTAAGGCAATAAGAGAACACTTAGCTGTTTTTGATGAATTCATGCTACCTGACCTAACTGCATCCTTAGGTCCTAGAAGAACAGGCAGTTGTGATTGTTGAGGCATTGTCAATGTTATTAGAAAGAATATGGGAGAGTACCAGGCCTGCAAACAGGAGGACCTGAGTTCAAATTCAGCTTCAAACACTTGACACTTACCAGCTGTGTGATCCTGGGCAAGTCACTTAAACCCATTCCCTAGGGAAAAAAAAGAAAGAAAGAATATGAGAAATAAAAGACATGTGTTACCAACTTGGAGAAGGGAAAATGTCTCATTTTTTAAAGGGAGATAACAGAATCTGTAAGCTATAGGTCAACAAGCTTAACTTCAATTTGTGGAAAAAAATTAGAATTGATCATAGAAAGGTGGTTGGAAAATATGGAGCAAAGGAAATGGTGATGACAAAAAGCCAGCAAGACTTCACAAGAGCAGGTCAGGTCAAACTAACCTCATTTCATTTTTTGACATAATGACTAAATTAGTAGATGAAGAAAATTCTGTGGATTTAGTTTGCCAAGATTTTAACAAAGCTTTCATTAAAGTATCTCATGCTATTCTTGTAGAAAAGATGAAGCAATATCAGTTAAATGGTTGTTGGTTTTGTTGTTGTTGGTTGTTGTTGATGAGCCTCACTCTCTCCTCCAGAGTCATCAGAGTCCAGTGGCAAGACATAGCTCAGGACAACTGGTGATGGTCATGGATGCATTGGAAGATCTTGGCCTTTATAAGCTAAGGTCTTCCCAGATCTCAGTTTGTCTGAAGCAATGCTAGGTAAGAACTGAAGAAAAAGATGGCTTAGTTTGCCTTCACAAAACAATCACTTTGGGAGGGGAAGACCCTCGGAGTTTCTGACTAGAAGAGAAACAACTACCATTTACACTCACTCAGAGCCATCAAAAACCCAAACAATGAAAAAGTGAGGTTTAGGTTGGGATCTATTATTGGCCAATCAGTGAAAGCCATAGTGATTTGGGTTTAAAGGCTTAGTCAAGTAGCTCTACTTGAATTCTAATGGACTTCATCTGAGCCTGGAGGAGAGCATGAGGCTGATGACTCTGCATAGCTCTTCCTCACTTAAATCTAATTCACTTGCAAGTCAAACTATCACCCTGCTGTTGTCATCCTTCCTCTTCAAGAAAGGAGGATCAACAATCTGTGAGTAGTAGTAGGTGCCCCCTGGGAACCCAACTGACCAGTTCCTAGTTGGACAATGCTGCTATTTTTTTCTCCTCCTCCTCCTCTCTCTGTTCATGTAGAGAATTATACTCTTACATTTGGGTGCTTTATCAAAAGGAATATAAATTTTGATCACTTATGCTTTGCAAGAGATCTTGGGGTTTGGGAGCTAGATATTTCTCTTCCCTATTTATTTATTCTATCATTCCCTCCCCCTCTCAAAACTGGGACAATTAACTCTTTTGTCTCATGTTGTTTTTATTTATGAAATGATAGGACAGTAAGATGGATTGAGAGCTGGGTGGATGAACACATTCAAAGAGTAGTTGTTAATAGTTCATCATATACATGGCAGGATGTCTCCAGTGGAATTCCCTAGGAATCTGTCCTTGGTCCTGTACAGTTTAACATTTTTTTCAATGACTTGGATAAAGACATAGATGGCATGCTGTGTAAATGGTGCAAAAATGGGAGGGATAATCCATAGAGTAGATGACAGACTAAAGATCCAAAAAGAATTTTGACAGGATAGGGCATTGGGCTGAATCTAGTAATTTAATAATCACAATAACGATACATGTAAAGTCTTACGCTTGAATAAAAAAAATCAACTCAACAAATGTAAGATGGAGGAGTGATGGATGGATAGCAGTTGTTCTGAAAAAAACCTTGAGGTTTTAGTGGACTGCAAGCTCAATTTAAATTGGCAGTGTGATTTGGCAGCCAAAAAAAGAAACAAACAAATCCCAAATCCCAAATGAAATCTGGGGCTGAATTAAGAGGGCAAAGCTTCTAGGAGTAGGGAAGTAATAGTTCCATTGTACTATGTATGCCCTTGTCAGATTTCATCTAGAATATTGTATCCAGTTCTGTGACAACTTAAGAAGGACTCTGATAAACTAGACTGTTCATAGGAGAATAACGAGGATGGTAAGGGGCATGCTAAGTGAGAAGAAGACTAGAGGTTTGAGGGGGGCATGATCATTGTTCAGTCATTTTTCATTTGTGTCTGACTTCTCATGACCCCTTGTGGGATTTTCTTAGCATAGATATTGAGGTAATTTGCCATTTCCTTCTCCAGTTCATTTTACAGATGAGGAAACTGAGGCAGACAGTATTAAGTGACTTGCCCAGTGTCACACAACTAGGATATTTACCTCCAACTAGTTTGGCAGCTGTCACTTTAGAAAGAAGAGACCAGCACTTTCTCTCCTTCAGCATTTCCCCCTCCCCAGTGGAGGAAAGGACGGGCTGATTTTTGTCAGTTCAACCAGAAGTGATCAAAGGGTTGTGATGCACACTAAATTGAAGCTAATTTATCATAAATAGAACTGCCGAGTCATATTTTCAATGGCATGGTATATGTTGCTTATGACTGAAATTATAATTTCCTTTATCCAAGATATCTTTTTTTTTCCTGCTCTAAAAGTACTTGGGAGGAAACAATTTAGTGAGCAGAAGTTTGTTTTTTGGGTGTTTGTTGTTGTTGTTGTTGTTGTTTTGGTGAGCATGAAATCAGAGCAGAGGGATTCAGATGACATTGTGAAATAGTTGATTCCAGTTATGATAGAATTTGACAAACTCCAATGACACCTCCCCCATGCCACTTCCTCTCCAGCTTGGAGTAGAAAGAGCACTGTATTCAAAGTTCATGACATGGATTCAGAGCTGGAAGTGACCTCAAAGGTCATCTAGTCCAGCCTTCTCATTTTATATATGACAGAACTGAGCCTCAGAAATGTTGTAACTTACCCAAGGCAATGCCGGAAGTAAATAGCAGAGCCAGGATTTTAACCCAGTCTTCTGATTCCAAATGCAATTGCTTTCTGCTGTGCCATGGCTCCTCAATCCAGACCCTGGCTCTAGCACTTCCTAGCCCAGGGATTGTGGGTTAGTCCCTTCATCTCTGAGTCTCAGCTTCCCCATCTATGTTATTGTGTCTTTTTCAGTCGTGTCTAACTCTTCATGACCCCATTTGGGGTTTTCTTGGCTAAGATACTGGTGTGGCTTGCCATTTCTTTCTCCAGTTCATTTTACAGTGCCACCTTCCCCATCCATAAAAAGGGCGATAATAACGTTTATCTATATAATAGGGTTATGAGGAAGGTCCTTTGTAAGCCATACAATGCCATATAAATATGAGTTCATATTACTATCAAATGTATTTTTTGAGACCCCAATAGTCTACATTATGTGTTTCTCTTCATTAGATGGTGCTGAAGAAATGCTGACATATTCTTTAATATCTTATTCTCCTCTTTCAATATTCACTATTGGTCTATCATTATGATATCATTTAATGACCAGCATGTTACAATTGATCAAACTATGGTTTGTTTTACATTACTCATATTTTAAGAGAGTTTGGGGAAACAACTCACTTTCCTCAGTCACATTTACAAATCTCTTTTGCTAGGTTAGAATAGTGCAATATTCGAGTTGGAAAGGACCTTGGAAATAATCTGGTCCAACCCCTTCATTTTCCTTTGAAGATTTCCACAGATGGCTAATCACATCCATTTTGTGTTGATTCTTTTTGGCTTCCATTACAGAAGGTGACATTTTCTGAACTTGTCCCTAAATAACAGAGGCATTCTAGTTAATTAAATTAAGGAAACCTTATTTGGGGCTTGCATCTCCTTACACTCCTGACTGAATTAGAATCATAACTAGTGGAGGGCTAATAGGGTTTCACCCAAAGGGAGGTGGGGGGGGGAGTCTTGCTTCTTTTCTGAGGAAGGGAGAAATTCCTCTTGCAGTAACTGATGCACTCTTCTTCTCCTTGAAATCCTCTGGAGCAGCAGACCCTTAACACCATTTCCAGGGACCCAACGCTATGGCTTCCCTCTTTCAGGGCATACTCCTCCCTACTCATACCTTTAGGGACAAGGGCTTCATAATTTAGAGAACAGACTAACTGTTCCTAGAACAGACTGTACCTCTGCTTGGACTCTACTCTGTACTGGCTGTGCAAATCCCTCCCTCCCCCACTGAATTTGGTCCAAATACAATTGTGATGAGTTATACCTGTGCTCCCTATTTCGCAGTTTTGCCTGGTGCCAGGTTCTCTACCATGAGGGGTTTGTAGGACAGCAGTTTGGAGCTGTGGCAAATTGCATGGTCCCATAATAGGTGTTCCATGTCAGTGCAGAAAGAACACTGGTCTTGGAGTCAGAAAATCTGAGTTTGCTTGAGCTGTGTGGCTTTGGACACACTGACTTTTGTATATAAAATGAGGATAATAGTATCTGCCCTGCTCTGATAACCTCACAAGAATGCTTTAAGAATCAAATGGGAAATGTATAAAAAAATTGGTAATCATAAAGCATTATGTAAATATCAGTCACTATTATTATTATAACTATTATTATAATTATTATTCCAGCAGTGGTCTTTCCCTACTTTTGTTTAAGGAATGTAACCATGGATAAGCCTGAAAAATCTATGAGCATATTAAAGTCAGCAGGAAAGCTAATAGCCCACAGGCCTTCCTCCAAGGTACGGTTTTAGACCTGTTGGTTTAATTCTATTTCAGAAAATTTAGTGCATTTAAAAAGATGTATTATCCTATAATTTTCATGATCATTTAGACTTTTTAAATTATGTTTTATGTGTATAAAGAGAAGCATGGTCACTATTGTTCATCACCAGCAGAGGTCAGAAACCATGTCTTAGAGAAAAAAAAAATCAATTTTCCTTTAGCTTGCAAGTAAACCCTGATACTCTGACTCCATTGTAATACAATAGAAGAAGTAAAATATGCAGAAGATGGTTGATATCTACACAGACACTGTAATGCTGTTTCCTGAGTTAATCCATCATATACTGATTACTATTCCTGCCACCCCACTTCACTCCCTCTTGCTTTCTTCTTAAAGTTTTTTTGGGTTTTACCTGATTATTCCTAAACTAGAAAATGAAGACTTTCCCCCATTAATATAATTATATTATTTAATACCATAATATAATTATATCCTTTTCATGTGGTATATCTTTCTGTTAATTATGGTAAACTTTTTTAGAATTAGTTAACATGTTCCTAGACAAAATAACTTGAAAATAATAACAATAATGATATAATTAATAATCAACATAGCATTTTTATTTCATATTATTTCTAATTGTCTCAAACTGCTATAAATTCAATACTATGAAACAGGATTCTATTAGTGAGAAGGAAATTTTGTTTTAAGAAATTTGAAGTCCATTATAATTGGCATCATCCACATGTAACAAATAAAATAAAATTACTATTTATTCAAAATAGTTATGGAATGCTACATTAATTAAGCATTGTTTAAATGCAAGGTATACCCACCATGCATTATGCACTAATTTTCAAAGAATTAGCTAGAATACAATCAAATATTAAATTGATCAACAAGCATTTATTAAACACTTACTATGGACCAGCCACTATGCCAGGAATTGGGGATATAAAGACAAAAATAAGTTTTGATCCTCAAAGAACTTGTGTCCTATCAGATAAGACAACATGTACATACGTGTCAAAATCTTCGCAAAGTGAATACAAGAAAATTTGCAGCAGGAGGGCATTAGCAGTTGGGGGGAGGGGGACCTTGAAAGACCTCAGGGGACATATTAGGGAAAGTGGGGATTTTAATGAAATTAAAGAATCACAGAGTTGGAAAGACCCTCCAAAGCCAACTAAAATAAACCATACTTGCTTAAAAAACTCCTAGATAGCATCACTAGCAAGTGGTCATCTTACCTTGACTTGACCTCCTGAGAGAGGCAACGCTCTGTCTCCCAAGTCATTCTTTCTCACTTTGGGGCGACACTAATTGTTAGGAAGGGTCTTTTACTTGTTTGTTTTCTTACACCAAACCTAAATGTATTGGGGCAGCTAGGTGGAACAATGGATAGAGCACTGGCCCTGGATTCAGGAGGACCCGAGTTCAAATCCGGCCTCACACACATAACACTTACTAGCTGTGTGACCCCGGGCAAGTCACTTAACCCCACATTGCCCAACCAAAAAACAAAACAAAAAAACCTAAATGTGTTTCTGCAACTTTTTCTTGTTGCTCCTAGTTGTGCTTCCCAAGGCCATGCAGAAAAGTCTATCCTTTAATGAAGAAAGCCCTTCTAATATTTGAAAATAACTATCATGCTATGTCTTTGCTTCTACAGGTTAAGTAAGCCTGGTTCTTTCAATGAAATATCATGTTTTGATTTTGAGGGCCTTCATTAATGCTAATGCCCTCCCTCTTTTGACTATCTCCAATTTATCCTATATATAGCTTATTTCCACACAGTCGTTTTTATGTTGTCTCCCCCAACTAGACTGCAAGTTCCTTGAGGGCAGGGATTCTTTTTTTGCCTTTTTTTGTATTCCCCTTGCTTAGTGCAATGCCTGGCATGTAATAAGCACTTAACAAATGCTTATTGACTTGACTATTTCCTCCCTTTTGGGCAATCTTCAAATTATCAATATCCTTCCTAAAAGACGATCTTCTTAGATGGTTCAGAAAGCACTTCAGAATCATATTATAAGGCCTCAAGGTCATCTGTGTCTTATAGATGAATAAGGACTTAAGGAGCTTCTACTATGTGTTTGACATTATACGAAATAGTATAAGTAGTATATAGTATAGCAGCGAACAGTTAAACAATTTAAAGAGCTAAAGGTAAAAAAGGGCTGGAAATTGTGCTAAACACATATTGACCCTTGGACATACCCTGAGAATTTTTTTTAAAGATAAATACCTAATATAAACTTCTTTTATTTGTTATTTAGCTTTCTCATAAATAGAACTTTATATTCCATTTAGGAAAGGTATAATAAGACCATCTATAGGGGACAATCAGAATGGTGAAGGCCTTCAAGACCATGCCATAAGAAAACTGGTTGAAGGAACTGAGAATATTTTAGTCTAAGAAAGAAAAGACTTGGGAGCACATAATATCAGTCTAGTTATTTAAAGAGGGATTAGGGGCAGCTAGTTGGTGCAGTGGATAGTACTCTGGCCTTGGAGTCAGGAGGACCCAAGTTCAAATCTAGACCTCAGACACTTGACACTTACTAGCTGTGTGACCGTGGGCAAGTCACTTAACCCTAATTGCCTCACCAAAAAAAAAATTAAAAAAAAGGGGATTAGACTTTTTCCATTTATTTATTTATTTATTTATTCATTCATTCATTCATTTATTTATTTATTTATTTATTTATTTATTTATTTTTTGCTTAGGCCCAGAAGGATGATCTAGGAGAAAGCAGGCAACAGTGGTCAAGAGAGGCAGATCTAGGCTTGATGTCAAGGAAAATCTTAACAGTTTGAGCTGTTGCACAATGGAATAAGTTGCCTCAGAAGGCACTGAATTCTTTCTCACTGGAAGACTTTAGGCAAAGGCTACATTTGTGGGTTGTATTGTAAAGAGTACTCTTATTCAGCCATGATTTGAACTGGGTAACCTCTACTGATCTCTCACCAGTGAAATATTATACTTTTAAAATTCTGTGATAGCTTTACCCATGGGCAATTGTCATCTGAAGTAAATCAGCAAGACAATCCCCACCCTAACCCCCCAGCCCAAATAAATAGTTGATGCTGCTTTTCATACCTTACCCTGAAATTCTACAGTTCATGAATTCCTTTATTTTAATAAACATCTTCTTTCAAAATGTAAATACTCTTTGAGTGGGCTAAACCCTTAACCTTGTTAAAATACCCACTATAAGGAAATGGGAATTTTAATTGGGAAAAGTTTGCTGAAGCAAGAGGATTTTCTGTAATGTGTAATTTAAAAAAAAAGTTTTTTGCTTTATTGAATAAAACAATCATTTTCATAATATAGTATAATAAAAAAGATGATTATACATAAAACTGCAAATCTACTATGCACAACTTGCCGTTCTTTTCAAATATGTAACAAAATTATCGCGTAAATTTCTTTTTTTCTTCTTTTTCTTCCCTCCCCTCCCTACCCAAGAGTTGGCTACCATTAGACCCAACTAGATATGCAGATAGATAGATAGATATAGACATAGATAGATGTATGGCTATGTAAAATTATTCTACAAATACTTCTGATTTATCAGTTCTCTCTCTGGATGCAGATAGCATCTTTCTTCATATGTCCTTGCCCAACCCTTTAATTTTTACATATAAGAAAACTAAAGCCAAGAAGAAAGAGAAGCAATTGACATAAGATCAAAGATGGGTTTAAATTTTCAGTGTGAGCATGTGTACCTTGGAAATTGGCAAATGCTACAAATTAGGGCCTGATTTATTGTTTTGTTGGTGACTGAATGGAGGATAGATTGTATTAGGAAGATATCTTTGGCAGACAGACTCACTCACAGGCTATTTCAATAATCCAGGTGTGAGGTGATGACAGCCTGCACCAGAATGATGGCAGTGTCAGAAGAGAGAAGGGGACATATTCAAGAGATGTTGCAATGGTGAAATCTATAGACCTTGACAACAGGTTGTATATGGGGGGTGAGAAATTGTGAGTTATCAAGGATTACACCTAGGTCGTGAACCTATGGGACTTTGGGGATAGTATTGCCAATGACAATAACAGGAAAGGTAGGGGAGGGTTTAGAGGAAAGATAATGAGCTTAGTTCAGATGAGTTCAATTTGGATATGTTGAGTTTAAGATGTCAACTGGGCATCCAAATCAAGATATCTTAAAGGTAATTAGATGTGGAAGATTGGAGATCTGCAGAGAGTTTGGAGCAAGATAGGTAGATTTGAGAATGATTAGCATAGAGATGGTAATTAAATCCATGGGAGTTGATGACATCGCCAAAAAAGTAGTATAGAGGGAGAAAAAAGGAGAGCCGTCTGGGATACCTGCCATGATCTGAACAAGGATCCAGCAAAGGAGACTGAGAAGGAACAGTTAGGTAAGAAAAGAAGGAGAAAATGGTGTTCTAAAAATCTAGAAAGAAGTGAGTATCAAGGAGGAGAAAGTGTTCAACATTGCCAAAGGCTTCAGAGAGATCAAGAAGAATGAGGTTTGAGAAAAGGCCATTGGATTTGACAATTGCAAGATCATCGGTAACTTTGGAGAGAGCAGTTTTACTGGAATGATGGTCAGAAACCAGATTGTAAAGGGTTAAGAAGAGAGTGAGAGGAAAATTGAGGTACCAATTGTAGATAACCTTTTCAAGAACTTAGCCACAAAGGGAAGAAGAGATACAGGATGAAATAATTAACTATCATGGATAGAAAGATCAAGAGAGGGTTTTTGAGGATGGGGGGAACCATAGGCATGTTTATAGGTAGTAGGGAAGGAACCAGTAGAGAGGGAAAGTAAGTGAAAGAGTGGGGATAGCCAAGGGGCAACCTGTTGAAGGAGACAGGATGGAATGGGTTCTTTTGAATAGGTAGAGGGGTTAGCCGTGGTGGGGAATAAAGTGATCTGAAAAGGATGCCTTTAATATTTCTGCTTTTTTGGATTTAACTATAAAGTTTTTAATGCTCTAGTATATGGTCAATTTTTGTAAAGGTGCCACATACCACTGAGAAAAAGGTGTATCCTTTCTATTCCCATTCAGTTCTCTTAAGATGTCTATCATAACTAGATTATCTAAGATTCTATTCATCTTCTTGACTTCTTTCTTATTTATTTTTGACTAGATTTATCTAGATCTGAGAGGGGAAGGTTGAAGTCCCCCATTATTATAGTTTTGTTCTCTGTTTCCCCCTGTAACTTATTTACCTTTTGCTTTAAAATTTTAGATGCTACAGGATTTGGTGCATATATGTTTAGTATTGATGTTACTTCATTATCTATGGCATTATCTATTTACCTCTTAGAGTTAAAACTAAAATTGATTTAATTAAGAGATCATGATTGCTACGCCTTCCCCCCTTTTTTTCATAAGATGAATCATAATAAATTCTACTCCAGCCTTTTATCACTCTTCACCCTGATCAAACCCTAAGTATAGTATGCTGAATGGGGAACTTGGCAGAATCAATCACCAGCATACGACAGGGTTTGCTTTTTGTTAACTGGTATCTGCCTCAGGTTATATGCACATTGCTCAGGCCAGAGCACCAACCCAGAGGTCAGAACTTGCCTAACATCCTCCCAAGTTGTCTTAGGCTGGACAACTGCTTTATTCTGACTTTTAATTCTTTCTGCCACTCTCAAAATCACTTTGAAGTGTTATTTTAAGTTATTAGGAGGAAGGGAGGAGAGAATTTCGAAAAGTCAGGTAATTTCCTCCCTTATTCTACCACAAAATTTCTCCCCAGAGTAAATTTAAAAGTGTGTTTGACCTACCTTTCCCCCCACCAAGAGTCAGTTGTTAAACATTTACCAGCACACTCCTGGGACTCATAGACTTTTGGTGCTCAGTCAAATGCTTTTTCTACTGCATTATCCCTCACAGCGTTGCCTTTGTTTCACAGAGAGGGGAGGATTTAAATTGGAATTCAAAAACTAATAGGATTTAGGTGGAAAGGAAAGGAAAAAGCATTTCAGGTGAGGCTTACAGGTGACTCAAAGATTCAGGAGGTAGATCTAGGGCTCATCTCTTAGCCCTAGGGAGAGGAGGCTATAACCTCAGGTCTGTCCTGGGGTATGTGGCAATAGCTTTTGTCAGTAAAGCCTGCTGCTCTATGGAGCTCTGCTTATTGTTTCCTGAAACAGAGACATGAAAAGAAAAAAAAAAAAGGAGTCCCCTTATGAATCTCCTTGGGAGAGACACAATCTGAAATTTATAGAATTAAAAATTCTTCTTGATTTAATTTTTTTTAAATTAAAATATCAGTTGGTGAGGAAGGCTAGGGGAAGAATAGGGAGACATTATTTCCCTGAGGCCACTTCTTTCTCCTTGTATCTTCTGGCTATAAGGAAAGGTAATTGTGAATTTTGTGCAACATTAATTTCCAGAGAACTTCTATTTTTTTCCTGAAAGAATTCTTCAAGTTGTTGCAGGGTTTGGGAAAATCCTATTTGAAAGAAAAGAGCCATAAGGCTTAAAGTCATTCCAGTCTCTCTTTTTATCTGTCTCTTATTTGCATATTTCTGAATTTCTATCCAGCTTAGAGATGAATATGGGAAAGAATTTCATTTCCAGGCTGACACATGTGAACTTGGACTAATATCAACATGTCTTAAATGCTAAATGACTTGGGCAGCTCCACTAATCAGTTTCTGATTAAAGCAGATTTGTGTGGAGCAGAGCTGGATATTGCTAATTTAGAAAATAAATTCTCATTTTGGGCTTTTCTTTAGATGACAGGTGTTCCTGTGGCCCATAATCACTGGCAATTCCTCTGCCTCAGAGGTCGGGGTTCAGGTTTAAGAACTTAAAGGACCAGACAGAACTGCAGTTAAATTACTTTGCTCTTTCTATCTGTCATCTGTCATTATAAAAGGTACTGTATGTACTCATGTACTGGGCCTAAAGTCAATTAAAATTAGGCCAGAAGACATCAGGCCTAATGTAAATGCTGACTTGAACAGAAATTGTTTTCTTACTCAGATTTCAAATGTCTAATACTCTATAAAGCTACATTAATTTCAAGTGTCAAAAATCCAGAGTCTAGAGGAATAGGAAGGGAAAAAAAAGCCACATTGAGGGTTTTTATCACTCTTCACCCTGATCAGATCCTAAGTGTAGTATGCTGAATGGGGAACTTGGCAGAATCAATCACTAGCATATGACACCCACAGAGCTCCCACTGGAGACCTGGTTTTAAGCTATGTGTTATCTAGGGAGCATTCTGGAGATGAACAATAATCTACAAGACCCTTCATTAATTCAAGTGAACTTTTGATTCTTCTAGGGCAAATCTCAGGCTTTGGGATTGGTAAATTTTTGTTTTTGTTATTTTTTTAAGGCCTAAAGACAATTCTGTGACAGAAAGACTGATCAATGGCATCTTTCCTGGGTTCACTGGGCATTAGGTATAGGGAAGAAGGTCTTCAGAACATGTTGAATCTGTTTTCTTCTATTTTACACAGCTATAAATTTTACAGCAGTAACAAGTGTACTTGGACAACTAGGTGGCCCAGTGGATAGAGACCTGGGCCTGGAGTCAGGAAGACTCATGTTCTGAGTTCAAATCTGGTATCATACACTTACTAGTTGTGTGACCCTGGCCAAGTCACTTAACCATGTTGCCTCAGCTTCCTCATCCATGAAAATGAGCTGGAGAAGGAAATGGCAAAGTATTCCAGTATCTTCATCAAGAAAACCTTAAATGGGGTCACAAAGAGTCAGACATAACTGAAAAATAACTGAACAAAAAATGAATGATACTAAAGCCTCTCTGAGACTTTGATAATGTTGTCAATGGCAAATTGCCCTGAGAACCACTTCAAGAAACCTACTGTATTCGATATTGGACTTGGAGTCAGAAAGAGTCCAAAATCTTGCTTCAGATACTTTCTAGTTATGTGACCTTGGACAAGTCACTTAAACTCTGTATGCCTCAGTTTCCTCATCTGTAAAATGAGGATAATAATAGCACCTGCTTTACAGGGTTTGTGAGCCATATGTAAAGCACTCAGCAAACCTTAAAGTTGTGTAATGCTAGCTATTAGTAGCTAATATTGTTATTTAAGAACTTTTATCAAAAAATAAGTTGAAACAGAAGTGTACGGATACTGTAGCTCTGGAAACTCAGCCAAGAAAAGCTGGATTAGGAATTTTCCCTAACACATATGCAATCACTATTGTCCACAACACTTTTCTCATCTACTTATTAGAAAGTGCCATTTCAATTAATTTTCTAATTAGTCAAGTTCCCACAATGGTGAGTTAAAAATAGTACTCTTTAGAGTATTGAATGATAACTGGCAAGCAGCATCAAAAAAAGAAGCATTTATTATCCTCTTTTTCATTGTTTTAATCAATGCTTGTTTTCCAACCAGGTGTTCTTTTTTCCTTTTTCACATTTTTTAATAGACCTGTCAGTAAATATTTGAAAAGCTTTGTTGGGGAAGAGAAGTAAGTTTGTTCTTGGGGCCTCAGAAGGAAAAAAAAAAAGTAGGAACAAAATACAGATGAGGTCTGGGTGGGGGACCCCAACAAACTTTGTAACAATTATAGCTATCCAAAAGTAGAATGGGCTGCCTTGGATGATAGAGGATCCCCTCCCTCTCTCCCCTCCCCCACCTCTACCACTATAAAGGGCCTTCAAGGAAAAGTTGGATGACTACTTATTTCATATGTTGTTCTGGTTGATATGGTTTGGGCTAAATGACCTCTTCAGTCCATTTAATTCAATAAGGATTTATTATTTACCCCTTCCCAAGTCTGCAATTCTGTGATTCTGAGAATGTTGATATATGTGACTGTCACCTAAAAATAACAGCTGTTTATCTTTTACATTCAGTAGTTCTAACTCTGTATGCTACTTCAGAAGAATTATGTATAAATATATATATATATATATATATGTGTGTGTGTGTGTGATTACGTAATGCCATTTTCAGATATTAGGATGTGATATGGTGTTTCCCAAGAGAACTGTTTTTGTAGTAAATTTGCTAAGCTCAATTTTTTAGTCTAGAAAATATTACTTCTCAGTAATTTTCAGCTAAACTGAGTATTAAAAAAATTGTTGACTAGTAATGTCTTTCAAAACACCATCAAACAGTCTTATGTCTACAAGTTAAAGAAGAATGTTTTCCCATCTTATAGGAAATCATTTAACATCAAGGGTGCTTAAACTTGCTTTGTGTATTGACACCTTTGTCCATCTAGCAAAGGCCCAGATGGACCCTATCTCAAAATAATGTTATTTCACTTAGAAGTTAATGAAAATAAAGATATGATTTTTTTCCCCATACACCTTCATGGACTTCTGAAATCTACCCATGGACATTGGGCAGGTCTGTAGATCTCTGGTTAAGAATTTCTGTTCTTCACAAATGTATGACCAATTAGCTTAGCTTGATTAGGTTTTGACTGTAATGATAACAAAGTTAGGGGGTTGACTGACCTGTCACTGGGTTGACTGGCATTACTTTTGTTCAGTGATCAGTGATTGCAACCATCATTGGCCACGTAGAAAATTTATGCTTCTGAGAAAGCTACTATATATCTGCTTTAAAAATATACTTCTTGGAGGCTTTCAAGTCATAGGAAAATGTTCAGAGGAAATGGTTTACTAAGCTTTGGATATAAAATACCAGATTGTACCTAGGTGCTTGTATTTATTTAAATCTTGTTCTAAAAAATTTGCTTTCATAAATATAATTAGAAAATTGTTAATATTGTCACTTTTAATAAAAGAATTTTTTAAAATGTTTCTTTATCTGTACCTCATAGGGTCATTGACACAAAAATCAGATACTCTGTCAGCTATTATCCACACTTATGGGAAACATAGACATTTGGGTCACATAACTCAATCAACAAATGCATATTTAGTGCTTACTGTGTGCCAAGCTCTGTGCTAAGTTCTGAGAATATAAAATCAAGCAGAAAGAAAGACAACTTACATTCTAATAGAAGGAGATAACTCATAAAAGGGAGCTGGAAAGAAGGGACTAGGGGGTAAAGGGATGAAGGTACCTGGTACAAGAACATGATAGAAAAAGTCCCTTAGAACAAGATAAAAGTACAGCCTGGAGAAACATGAAGATATGGTCAATCTGAGTCTTTTCCTTAACATGGAGATTCTGGGAGGAATCAGCCAATCAGAGGGAAAGGCAGACGCTACTTCCTATGTAAGAAATAGATTAAGGGTGGAGTGAGTTTCCAGGGTGAGGAAGATTCTAGGGGATAGTAGAGCAAGTCCTATGGATATGAGTCAAGAGTGTAGCCTGGAGAACAGTAACCTAAGAATAACCTAACTGTGACCTTAGTACCAGTGTTCATTCAGTAGCTAAAACCAGCCATATTTCCTGGGAAAGAATGATTAGCTTCTAAAAACTTTCATGCAAAGTCAACCTCTGCTCTGCTTCTTAAGTAATTGTGGGACACTTTGGGCAATTTTCTTCACCTCTCTTGGGGCTGTTACCCCAGCTCTAAAATTAGGGTATTGAAATAGATGACCTCTATAATCCATTTCAGCTCTAAATCTATGAGCCTATAAAAAGGGCAGTAGGTTCAAAGGCTCTTGAAGTTCATAAGGGGGACTAAGTGGTAAAAAGGTTAAACAGAAAAAAAAAAAACAACTCAAATCTCATACCTTCTTGGTCATGGGTATATGAAGGATACATTGCATTTTCATAAAAATCAATTTTAAAATCCTTGAGAGCAGAGAAGCAGAAAGACATAATGAATAGAAGAACATGCATAGAATTTGGAAGACCTAGGTTCAAATCCTAGGAATGATGTCCTCAGAAGGTCGTGTGCATTCACAAAAATTACACTGATTTAGTGCCCACTGTTTGTTCAAGTTGTACTTCCTGCACAGAGACTGATATTCCAGCTATATGGCAAATTTTCCTTCTGTCCTTTTGATAAATCCACAAGGCTAAATTAAACATGAGAATAATGCTATCCCAACACTTTCTCTTCTTATGTTGTCACATGTATGTCTGATATCTAGTAAATCCTTAAGGATGTGCGAACTACAGAGAGACAATATTTCTGGGATAATTTAAAAGTCAGACCTATTCTTCAGGATGCTAAATGCCCATTTGAACTCAATATATCACAGGTAGAGGATCTTTGGTCTTTTGTTTCCTTAGCTTGTTCGTCAGGAACAGTTGTAAGCCATTTATAAAGGCATTACATCTCCCCAACTTTGTCTTTTCAGCCCAGTGGGCCAATCTCATTAGCAACATTCAAGGTAATTAGGTTGAACAACATAATCAACATGAAGTGCTGTCCATCTCTACAGCAGTGAGTCTTTAGCTTTTGCCTTATGATTGCAAGAATGATGATTTTAATAAACAAATTTGTATACTGAGAAAAATTCTACTTTTTTGAAGTTTGGGGAAGAAAATAATATTTTTGATAGGCTGTTTATAATTACTTGTGGATTAGCAGCAGAAATATAAGCACAAACATTCCAGAGTATAGTACAACAAACGTTGGCAATGGCTACTTAATTGTCTCTATCTCTTGATGTTTAGATTTGATCATTAGTTGTATATGTTGCTATATAAGTAATGACTAGAAAGGGAGGTGGGAGACAGTAAGTGGAGGGCTTTAAATGTCAGGTTGAGGATTTTGTGTTTTGTCTTTGGGGAGTGAGAAGTGGTTAGGGGAGGCAAGGGAATGTTTTAGGAATATCAATCTGGTAGCTGTATGGAGTATGGATTAAAGAAGTGAGAAGAATAGACACAAAGATACGAATTAAGAAATTATTTAAATAGTCCAAGTAAGATTAATAACAAAAAATCTATAAAACCCCTACCTAAAATGTGCTCAGGCCTCTGCTATTCTTTAAAGGAAAGAAACTTCACTTGAAATTTAGATCTACTCAAGCTATCATCTCACATCTGTTCTCCTTTTCACAGCCAAACTCCTAGAAGGGATCATCCAAACTTGGTGACTCCATTTCCTCACCTCTACTTTAAACCCTTTGCAATCTGGCTTCCAACCAACCCTATCTCTTGACTGAGGGTAATTTTCAAAAAGTTTCAAGGATCTCTTCCCTGTTAAATCCAATATACTTCTTCTCAGCCTTTGTTCTGCTAGAGCTTTTGAAAATGTTAACTATCCCCTATGCCTTAGTTACTTTTTTCTCTTGATATTTATGATGCTTTTTCTCTTGGTTCTCTTTTTATCTGACTCTTCCTTACCACCTTACCAGTCTCCTTTACTGGATCAACATTCTTCTCCTGCCTCCTAAGTGTGAAGATATATATATATATATATATAATCTCCACACTAGTGTATATATATATATATATACATATACATACACATATATATATGTATATATATACTGCTTGCCATCTATCTCTCTACCTAGATGTCCTGTAAGGATAGTATCTCAAGATCACAGTGTCCAAAATTAATTCCCAATTTCAGCAATAAACCCATCCATACTTAAAACTTCTCCAGTTCTGCTGAAAGTACACATTGGTTTTAGTTCATAGACTCAATCTTTTATACATTCTTCTTCCTCATCCATATATATTATCATTTATCAAATCTTGTTGATTCTACCTCCACAGAATTTCTGTATGCAATTACTCTCTATTCACATAGTTGCTGCTGTCATTTGGACCTTTATCCTATAAACATCTCTTAACTTTGTGTCTTTCAACAGATGATCCCCATTGTGAGGAGGATGCCCTATTCCTCACACCTCCCACATTGAATCCCTTCTACCTCCCCCAGGAGTCATTTCTTGATTCTCTATCACCCCTCACCCCAAAAGCATATTATTAGTCCTTTCTTTCTCTTATAATCATTTTGTGTTCTCTTATCTCAGTACATATTTTATCTCCCCAGTAGAATGCTAGCTCCTTGAAGGTTAGATTTATTTTATTTTTCTTTTCCTGTTCCTAGCACCTCGCAAAGTGTCTTTTATACACACATTTTTTGACAAATGTTTGTTGAATCAAATGGAATTTAGTCCTCAAAGATCATGAGTGCACAGACTACCAGCAAAGACCATACATAATCCCTTTATGATTTAGTATAAGGATTCTTACCTGAGAGAGGGGGTCTATTAATTTCCAAGGAATCCTTGGATAGATTTCAGGGGGTCTGTGAACTTGTTTTAAAAATATTTTGATAACTGTATTCCAATATAATTGGTTTCCTTTGTAATCATATGTATTTTATGTTATGTCTTTTTTGGTCATGTGCAAGACAGTTATTTCATTTCCTCTACACAGAAGAAATACTTAACACAGAGGGCTCATGGCTGTACATTGACAAAGGCTTAAGAGTAAAGCAATAACTTATAACTACTTCCATACTTTCTTGGGAGGTTGATCCTTAAAAAACATCAAAGCATTAAACTTTTTGCATGACTTCTAAGTTGGCATATTATCTTCCACTCAGCTCTGTAATCTCTCCTTCAAGGTCTATGCCATCTGTCAGACCTGGCCAGGGTTTGAGATCTTTCTCCAGGAAGCATTGTAGAGGCCATGGCGGAGGTGGGGGGAGGCCACTCCTGAGGTGTAGCTGGCATAAGCTAAAATGATCCCAACCTCTTGAACTCACAAGGTTGCTTCCAAGAATAGAAATATCCTTCTCAGATTTGCTATTCATTCACCTTTTCTCACCTGTCTTGAGCCTTGTATTTGAAGATCAAATTTTCCATTGAGCTCTGGTCTTTTCATCAGGAAGGTCTGGAATTCCCCTATTTCATTGAATGTCCATCTCTTCCCCTGAAAGATAATGCTCAGTTTTGCTGGGTAGTTGATCCTTGGCTGTAATCCAAGCTCCTTTGCCTTACAGAATATCATATTCCCTCTGATATTTTAATGTAGAAGCTGTAAGGTCTTGGATAATCCTGACTGTGGTTCCATGATTTTTGAATTGTTTCTTTCTGGCTGCTTGCAGTATTTTCTCCTTGACCTGACAATTCTGGAATTTGGCTACAATATTTCTTGGCATTTTCAATTTTAGATCTCTTTCAGGAGGTGATCAGTGGAGTCTTTCGATGACTATTTTACCTTCTGATTCTAGGACCTCAGAGCAGTTTTCCTTGATGATTTCTTAAAAGATGCTGTACAGGTTCTTTTTTTGATCATGGCTTTCAGGTAGACCAATAATTCAATTATCTCTCCTGGATCTATTTTCTAGGTCAGTTGTTTTTCCAATGAGGTATTTTATGTTTTCTCCTATTTTTTCATTCTTTTGATTTTGTTTTACTGATTCTTGATGTCCCATAGAGTCATTAGCTTCCACTCACCCAATTCTAATTTTTAATGAATTGTTTTCATCAGTTAGCTTTTGTACCTCCTTTTCCATTTGGCCAATTCTACTTTTTAAGGAGTTGCTTTCTTCAGCATACTTCCCTCCCCCATTTTGTCAATTGTACTTTTAAAGGAATTGTTCGATTTTTCTTCTACCTCTCTAATTTGACTTTTAAAATCCTTGTTGAGCTCTTCCAAGAAGGTTTTGTAGGCTTGAGACCAGTTCATATTCCCCTTTGAGGTTTCAGATGTGGGTACATTGACAATGTTGTCCTCTCCTGAATTTGTGTTTTGATATTCCCTGTCACCACAATAATTCTCCATGGTCAGTGTTTTTTCTTTGTTGTTTTTTGCTTGCGGTGGTTGCCTTTTTTCTGGCTTTTAAAGTTGATCTCTGTTTCTGGGGTACAGGAGGCACTGTCCCATGCTTCTTGTGCTGGGGTCTAGGGGCCTGGTTATTGGCTTTGTGTGCTGGGGCCTCAGGTGCTGGCAGCTGGAAGCTGTAGAGGTTGTAGCTTACCAGGTGCTGAGCTGGAGCTGTTGGTGGTGGCTGGTGCATACTGAGGAGAGGTAGGGTTTTTCCTGCGTTTCCCTGGGGTTACATTGAAACTCACAGAGTAGGGGTAGGGGGTGGTCTGACCACTGGAGGTCACCTCCTCACCCTGGCTGTGCTATGGCATGGGTAGGTTCAGCGACTGGTGGATGCCTATCTGCCCATGCACATGGTGGTTCTCCACGCTAGCGTCTGACAGTTCCACTGTCTGTTCCAAAGCACGGTGGAGGTGGGGAGGTCCCTGGTGTTGGCACTTGCCTGTTCAAGCACCCTGGGCTCAGGATCTTATGCTTGTTTGTTGAGGTGGGGCTTGCCGCTGGCTTGCTGGGATGCCTCCTGTCATGTCCTGATCCCTTTTAGCCACAGCAAGAGGGACATCTCCTGTTAATCCCCCTAGCTTCCCCTGCTAAAAGCCTGCTGCACCCCATCTTTCTGCTGGTTCCACTGTCCAGGATTTTTCCTGGGGTGATATTTTCTGGGTTTTTCAAGGTCAATAAGGGAGGGTGAGAGCAACTTACTGCTTACTCTACCATCTTGGCTCCCGGAATTCTTATGTTATGTCTTTAAAACATTAAACTGAAGGGGTCCTTAGAAGCTTCACCAGATGGCTAAAGGGGTCCATGAGTCAAAAAAGGTTAAGAAACTCTGATTGGTGTGTGGTTTTGAAGAGTTCCTGACACTGAAAATATCATTACCTAATAGCCAATATGGTGATGAGCAACTGTGAATTTAGGTCAGAGGGGGTGCAGCAGATAGAGCACTGAAAAACTTTAATTCAAACCAGACCTCAAATATTGACTAGTTATGTGACCCTGGACAAGTCACTTAATTGCTGTTCAGGGTTAACTGACTTGCCCAAAGTCACACAGCTTCTAAGTATCTGAGGCCAGATTTGAACTTAGGAAGAAGAGTCTGATTTCAAGTCCAGTGCTCTATACACTGTACAACCTAACTGCCCAAGTCACTTAAATCCTACCTTGGTTTCCTTATCTAAAAAATGGGGTAATATTAGTACCAACTCCCAAGGTGGTTGTGAGGATTAAATCAGATATTTGTAAAATGCTATGTAAGCCATGAAGACATAAATGCCACCACCCCCACCACCACCCATCACCACCACTACCACTACTCCTCCTCCTCCTCCTCCTCCTACTGCTACTACTACTGTTGTTATTGGTAGAAGAGCATTTGCAAAATACCAGGGTGAGGAGGTAACTACCCAAGTCCCAGATCCTTTTCTTCTGAACAAGATCAGTTAAGTATCTAACAAGGTCACATGAACAAAGCAAGTAGATGATGAAGATGGTGGTAATGATGAATGAAAAGTTGCTGTTTCTGCAGGATCTTAAGGGCATTTGAAAATTCCAGTTACAAATGAACATATCCCCTCCCCGCCCCCTCCCCCCCGCAACACATATGCATGTTTTTCCCCCTGTGGCAGCTAGGTAATACAGTAGACAGAGTCACTGATGAGGAGTCTGGAACACCCAAGTTCAGATCCTGCCTCAGGCACTCCCTTTAGATGTGTGACCATAAGCTAATTACTTAACCTCTGTCAGTCTCAAATTTCTCATCTGGAAAATGGGAGTGATAATAATAGTACCTATCTCATGTGGTTATTGTGAGGATCAAATGAATAGCATATGTAAAGGGTTTTTCAAACCTTAAAGCATATAAACACACGCTGCAAGATTTGCATGTATAAAAATCATATAATACCACTGCATATTCATGTAGTAGCTTAAGGTTTACAAGGCACTACCTTCACAACAATCTTTCCAGGTGGGAAGTGCAAGGTTTGCTTTTTAATTAACTCCATTTTACAACAGAAGCTCAGCAAGGTTAAGTGACTTGTCCAAGGCCCCAGCTAGTGATAATGATTGTAGGTAAGTTTCTACGCCAGCTCTTCTTAGAGTATTTCCAATTCTCTGCACTATTTCATTGATTCTTGTTGCTTCTGAACAGAAATGAACTTTAAAAAAAGAAACAAGCAAACAAATTGGGCCCCTGCATCTTATGTGAGAAGGACATCATTTCTCAAGGTAGAGAATAATGGCCATGCATTTGCATACCACACTTGACATTTCTACTCCTTGTTGTACTTACTATGTTTAAAAAATGCTTTTGTTTAGCTCAGATTAATGAGATAAGTCACTTTCCCATAAAACTCTTCATCTGGGTTGCACAACAGCCTTCACAATTTCATTATTAGCTTTGTTTGGATAGCTTTCAACAGCCTTAGCCATTCAACACCCACATGCCTTGGCTTCAGGCTTTAATTCTTAATTTCTGTTTCCTTGGTTATACCTTATAGCATTGCTCAGATAGTTAGATTAAGCCCAGATGAGAAGAACAAGGAAATGGGAAAGCATCGGGGTCCAAGATATTCAAACCCATCAGAAGATGTTCCTTCTGCTATAAATTGGAGGATATTAGAGACTCTTGATCTCCATATTGAATATAGAGGAGAGGAGGAGTACTTTTATACTCTAGGAATAACTGGAAAATAGAGGAAATGTAGTATTTTCTCACCTTTTCTACACCTTTCTCTCTTTTCTCCATCTCCCTCTGCCTGTACCCTAGACTTCTTCCTAAATGCCTATGGCTCCCGAATGCAACTTCCCAGCCAGGCCTCACCTCCTTAAGTGATGAGTACCCTATTATAGACCATCTCCAAATAGCTATTTACCTAACCTGAGTTTCATTGTCTCAGGGACTGATAAGCCAATAAACTATTCACGCTAAGGTGATTTTGTGTTAATATTTTACCCTTCTGAGATTTCTAATAGTTTAATTTTGGCCATGAAAGGTGGATAAATATGGGAAGAGGAGTTTTTATAATTGCCTCTTATTGCACACTGACTACTTCCTTGGTCTATTAATAAAATTATCACTAATGAAAATGATGGCATTGTGGTGACAGATTTACAATAATCCATCTTGTTTTTCTGACTCAGCCTACTTTGTGATCAGTTGTACAAGTTTGTCTGCCTGGGGTTTAAATTCAATCTATGGTTGTAGACTAGGAACCAATTAATTGACCTAAAAGATATTCAACCAATAGCCTTAGCCTCCTTAAATCGCTTGTGTTTATATATGTGTATGTGTATATATGTCCTATATATGTATGTGTATATATATATAATATGTACATATATATGCATAAAAACTTTGAGTCATAAGGATCACAGATTTAGAACTAGAAGGGATCTTAGAATATATTTAGTCCTTTCATTTTGCAGATATGGAACCGAGACCCTGAGAGGTGAAATGAGTTGTCATCTAGGTAATTAGTGGAAGAGTCAGGATTGAACCTAGATCATCTGACTGAAATCCACCAGTCTTATTAAGACACCATGCTACTGTCAATGTCGACTTGGAATGGTCTTTAGTGCCATGCCCCAAGGATCTGCCCTAAGTTTGCCCTGAATTGTTTAATATTTTTTTAACCAATGCCTTAGATGAAGGCATGGATAGAATGCTTAGCAAATTATAATCGCCATAAAACTAATAGATATATGCAAATACACTGAATGATAGAGTGGATAAGTACAATCTGAGATGGGGAAGCTATGGCTAGATAATAGTTGCTGAGAAAAATATCTGGGAATTTTAGTGAACTGGAAGATCACTATGAGTCAACAGCATAATACAGCAGACAAGAAAGCAAATATAACTTAGACTACATTTAAGAGAGATAAAGTGCCAAAATGAAGGAGGTAATTAGTATTTGACATTCTGCCCTGGGATACTTGAGTGGCACAGTGGAGTCAGCGTCAGGTTTGGAGTCAGTAAGACTTGTCTTCCTGAGTTCAAATCTAGCTTCAGACATTTCACTAGCTTTATGACCTTGGGCAAGTCACTTAACTTTGCCTGAGTTTCCTCATCTGTAAAAATGAGCTGGAGAAGGAAATGGCAAACCATCCTGGCATCTTTGCCAAGAAAACCCCAAATTAGGTCATGAAGAGTCAGACACAACCAAACAACAATTCTGCCCTGGTTAAATGACTTTCGGTAACTTTCTCATCCCTCTACTAAACAAAGAAACCTCAGGAAAGTTTAAAACCATGGCAGTGTAAGACTAGCAATAACAGCCTAAACCTCTTTTCCTAAGTTTGAATAGCATGTTTTTTTCTTTTGTTTGTTTAGTTGTTTTTCAGTTGTGTCTGACTCTTCATGACCCTTTTTTGGGATTTTCTTGTTAAAAGATACTAGAGTAGTTTGCCATTTCCTTTTCTAGCTCACTTTATAGATGAGGAACTGAGGCAGACAGGGTTAAGTGACTTGCCCAGAGTCACACAGCTAGTAAGTGTCTGAGGCCAGATTTGAACACAGGTCTTGAATAACAACTAGATGGTAATTCTCCAGAAGTCTTCTCTTCTTTTGCCAGCATGAATCAGCACCTGTTCTCAGGTCAAAGTTATTCATTGCCTTTCCCCTGACAGAAGAACCCTCTAAAACACCCATCAGACTTTACTAGTTTGGAGAGTGCCTAATTCCCTCCAGGATGAACCCAATCCACCTGGGTCACAGAAGACTAATCTATTCCCGTTATTCTCCCTGACTACCCACATACTATAAGTATGTTGCCTCAATAAAACTGGCTTCCTTTACTATCATTGTGTGTTCCATGATTCCTTGTACTAAACCTTGGTATTCTAGACCTTCCTACATCTAACTCTATTTAATATTCAAAGCCCTCCATAAAGTAGTCCCCTCCTACTTTTGCAGTTTTCTTGTACCTTACTCTCTCACACATACTCTTTGATATAGTGACATTGGCCTCTGACTATACTACAAACAAGAAACTCCACTTATTGGTTCTGGCATTTTCTATGGCTGCTCCCCATGGAGCATTCTGCCTTCTCATCTCCCTACTGGTTTCACTGGCTTCCTGTAGTACCCAGCTAAAATCTCCTCTTCTATAGGAAACTCCTCTTAATTCTAATACCTTCCCCTTGTTAATTATTTCCTATTTATATAGCTTATTTACATATATTTGTTTGTTTTCTCCCTCATTAGACTGTGAACTCCTTGAGGGCAGGAACTATCTTTTGCCTCTTTTTTTTGTATTCCTAGAAATTAGCAAAGTTCCTGGGACATAATATGTGCTTAATAAATGTTTATTGACTAAGATACCTTGTCAGATAACAAATGAAGTAATATATTCAGTTCTAGCTGCAATATTTTGGGAAGGACATTGAAAAATTGGAGCATGTACAGAGAAAAGGAAACCAGGACAATGACAGAACAATAAACCAACTTGTAGTGAGCACTCCATCATTGGAAATCCTCAAGTAAATGCTGAACAACTACTTTTCAGGAGTACTGTCAAGGGGGATTTTTGTTCAAGTATGGTAGACTAAGCGTTATGCTAGTTGTCTTCTGGGCATCTAGATGGCACAGTGGATAGAGTGTCCAGCCTGGAGTCAGGAAGACTCATCTTCCTGAGTTCAAATCTGGCCTCATACACTTACTAGTTCTGGGACCCCAGACAAGTCACTTAACTCTGTTTATCCTCAGTTTCCTCATTGTAAAATGAGCTAGAGAAGGAAATGGAAAACCTCTCCAGTATCTTGGCCAATAAAATCCCAAATGGGGTCATGAAAAGTCATACACAACTGAAAAATTACTCAACAACAATAATGACAACAAAGTTGTCCTTTGGGGCAATTAGGTGGTACATTATAAAGAATGCTCAATCTGGAGCTAAGAAGACTTAAGTTCCAATTCTGCCTCAAAAACTTACTAACTGTGACCCTGGATAAGTCACCTTACCTCTGTCTATTTCAATTTCCTAAATTGGAAAATGGGAATAATGATAGCACTTACCTCCCAGGGTTGTTGTTGGGATTGGGTATTTGTAAAGATCTTAACACAGTGCCTGGCACATAGTAGGCACTTAATAAATGTTTCTTTCCATTGTTTCATTTCTCGTTTCCATCTCAGATTCTATGATTTTTGTTTGGTTCTTTCTAAATGTTATTCTTTTCCTTGAAGGTGGAGACTGTTTCATTTTTTGCCTTTATAAAATCCAGTGCCTAGCGTGGTGCTTGGCTTAATTGCTTAATAAATGCTTGTTGAATGATTGATTTATAAACAGCTGATATAATTACATTTTTCTTTCCATATCTCCTGCCTCTCTAGGATACTGAGTCATTGACCAGCAGTCAAGGGAAAGGGAGTAGGGGACGGAAAATAAGGTATGGACCTCAGGGAAATTGTCATGATTCAAGGTACCCCAGGCAGGGCTATGGCAATAAAAATTCAGAGAAAGGTGAAAACAAGCATTTAGATTTGGACAAGATTAGGGTGGAATGGAGTGATTAGAGAAGGCTTCGTGATGGAGAAGTCTTCAGTCTTGCTTAGGCAATCATCCACAGAACTCTCTGGAAATGTCAGTTGTGTCTGAGAAACTGATCCCAACATGCACACCACTAGAGAGTGATAATATGCTAGCTGCAGTAGTCCACTCTGTAAACCATAGGCTTGTAGCTCCAGCAGAGCTGCCCTATGGGGAAAAATGCTGATTGAGTTGACCTTTCCTGCTTCTCTCTAATCTCATTCATACCTTTGGCTTCTGAAATAAATGCCTTTGGGGCTTCACTTGGGGCATATGTGAGCCAAGTTTACACTTAATTTACACGTTTTCTGGGGTTTCATGCTTCAGAAAGTTACATGAATTAAGTATGAGCTGGGAATTGATGGTTACAAAAGAGACACTGGATTCTTAAGCAGCCTGGGTACTGTTCTGTTATTTTCTGTGTCAGTTCTTTGGCATTTAATGTATGCTTTTCCACATTTTTTTCCTTTTTTATGCATGTGTACTATATCTTCAACTATATGATAAGCCCTTGGATGACAACAATGATCTTAGTATTTATAGTACCTATCATTTAATGTAAAAGGAGCTTCGATTTTCTCAGGTGAGTAAACTGAAGTGGCAGCATGATATAATGATTACAGCATTTGACTTGGAATCAAGAAGACCTCGGTTCAAATTTTGTATCGGTCACTAGCTGTGTGACTCTGGGCAAATCACTTAACCTCTCTGAACATCAGTAAAATGAAGTGGGTGTATTAGGTGATTTCCACAGTCCTTACTAACTCTAAATCTATGACTCTATTGTGATAGAGCAGACGGGGGTCTATGTAATCCCTGTGGGGAAGAGTCTAGGGAACCTGCCTGGATATTTACCTGCTAGGTATAAGCACTTTAGTGATGCAAAGTCCGTATTTCTTATATTAGCCTCAATATCAATGTTAGTACAAGATTCAGCAATATAGGAAGTAGAAGTACTTAAACATCTAATGAGTTAACAAATGCAATAGTTTGCAAAAATCATCTCAATAGGAACCGGCTTCTAAGGGAACCAGGAAAAATGACTGCACGATTTTAAGTTAAAACAAAAAAAGGAAGAAATGTCAATTTTCCCTAGTGGATTCCCAAAATAAAGATATCCAACAATGAAAGGCCTAAGTCAAGAATATCTCCAGCGGGTTCCTGAAAATTGCAAAGAGCCCAATTTTTATTAAAGATGAGACTTAACATGTAAGAAATGCTCTGAACTTACTTTTCTAGTACAAGGTTGTTAAATTGCTCCATTGGTAAACTAGGAATATCCATGAGGGCTTATGGATATCTTTTTCTAATGCTTTGAGCTTAAATCTCCATTCAAGTGCTTCTTCTCACTGTTGTTGTTCTTGTTCGATTGTTTCAGTCATGTCTTACTCTTCATAATGCCATTGGGGGTTTTCTTGGACAAGATACTGGAGGAGTTTGCCATTTCCTTCTCCAGCTCATTTTACGGATGAAGAAACTGAGGAAACGGGGTTAAGTGGCTTGCCTAGGGTCACACAGCTAGTAAGTGTCTGAGGCTAGATTTGAACTCAGGTCTTCATGATGCCAGGACTGGTGCTCTATCCATTGCACCACCTACCTGCCCCTCCCTAGCCTTTTTTTTTTTTAAAGAACTTTCATTAAAAAATGTTATACTGAGACATCTCCCACTCGTATTTCTACAATGTTCACTGTTGATAATGGACTTGACTCAAGGTATTTTGCCAATGAAAATCCTCAATGATAAATTGGGTTGTCCAAGTTTAACAAAACTAGGAGAAATTAATTTTTGTGTGCTTTAATCTGCCCCCAATCTTACACATCACTAAAAACTTGTCCTAAGAAATTGAAGTCTTTGAATATTTAAGAATATATCAATGATGATTATTAAGAATAATTATGTTGTCAAAATAAGGATGGTGCCAGGAAAGCAGGGTCATTCAAAACCTGTAATTTGACATGAAATTCCCAGTGAGTCTGACACCTTCTCCTGAACACGAATCTCTTGCTAAAATTTAGCTGATGAGAACTGACAGCATTTTGTTTCATTTTGCTTTGCTCTTTTGGTGTCAGGAGAAGGGGTTTGGGCCCTTTGTTGAGCTGATGTGGGGTTAATTGGAGTCAGAAATAGGATCATGAATGCCAAAGTAAGAGAACAATCTGGAGTTGGGGTCAGATTACCAGGCTGGCATTGGAAACATGAAAATCAGAAGGGATTTGTACATTAAAAAAAAAAAAGGAGATAATTATTAGGCTACTGAGTCAAGGCCAAAATACTGTTTCTCATGACTTTGCCCCTGGACTAAGCCGAGGACATGATATGCTAAGAACTGGGGCTGTCTTACATAATGCAGAAATCTCCTGGCGTGCAATTGAAGACATGCCACAGCCTGAAGGTTCCCACTTAGGGCAGGGTCAGATGGGCCAGATTGGTTGTGCATTAACTGAATCAGTTGCCTAATAAGATATTGAGTGAAAGAGTCACAGATAAACTCAAGGGTTCCCAGGTCACAAATAAGGGCTGGTACCAAGAATAAATGGCATTCCAGGAGCATGTAAAAAGATACAATCCAAAGGTCAAACTGAAAGGTCCAGGACCAAGGCAGTAGGGAAGGGCTCAATATGTTTTGCATTATCCTGTCTCTATGCTTTCATTCACATTGTTGCCTCTGCCCAGAAAGCCTTTCCTACCTCTATTTACCTTTTGAGTTTCTGTCCAATCCAAAGTCCAAATCAAAAACCAGTCCTACCATAAAATCTTCCCTAGGTGGTGCAGTACTGGGTTTGGAGCCAGGAAGCCCTGATACTTGCTAGCTGTGTGACCCAAGTCAGTTAACCTCTGTTTGCCTCAGTTTCCTCATCTGTAAAATGGGAATAATAATAGCCCTAACTCCCCAGGGTTGGTATGAGGACCAAATGAAATAATATTTACAATGTGTTTAGCATAATGCCTAGCACAAAATAGGTGATTAACAAATGCTTGTTTCCTTCCTTATGTCCTGGTTGATAAAGTCCTTTTCCTTTGGATTTCATATACCACTTTGTTTTACAACTCTCTGAGGTACTTATTATGTAAAATTGAATTCTATAGTTATTTGTGTTTGTCTAATCCTTCCTGTAGAACTCTAAATTTCATGACATCTTAGCTAGTCTTTATACCTTTTTCAAGACCAAGTATAGTGCTTTAATGTTCAGTAGGCTTTTAATGAATGTGTGTAGAATGAATGACTCCTCAGAAAATAAGCTTTTCTGGGTAGACATATCTACAGATAATTATGCGTTAGGAAAAAAAAAGGAATGAGCTGGAATGATGGATCAGGGTGACCCAAGAGAGTTGAGGAGGGAGGAATCACTTTTAACTGGACAAATAAAGAATAGCATTATTGAAGGAATGGTACCCGAGAGAAAAGAAAAATATTTAGAGGCAGAGAGGAAGGATGGGTTGAGAAGACTTATTGCAGTCATGGGGGATAGCATGCCCAAAGGCACAAAAGGAGGGAATCGCAGGATGAGATCAGTAAGCTGCTACTAGTCCACTTTACCTGGGATACAATGTGCTTGTAAGGTATGTTTGGATTATGTATGTCCATATGGAATATATAACTGCAACTCATGAGCATCATGAATAGATTGTTATTCCCATTTTATAGATGAGGAAACTGAAGTTTAAAGGGATTAATTGATTTGCCTAGAGTGGCACAGTGGATAGAGTGCAGAGCTTGGATTCAGGATTCATCTTTGCGAGTTCAAATCTGGCTTCAGACACTTACTACCTGTGTGACCCTGGGCAAGTCACTTAACCCTGTTTGCCTCATTTCCTCATCTGTAAAATGATCTGGAGAAGGAAATGAAAAACGCCTCCAGCGTCTTTGCCAAGAAAACTCCAAATTGGGTCATGAAGGGTCAGACACAACTGAGATATCATGGAAACCAAAGGAGGGGAGAATAGCGAAGAGGAATAGGTAGTCAGTGGTTTTATCTGCTACAGAAAGCTCAAGAGGGCTGAGCACTAAGAAAAGGCTAGTGAATTTGGCATTTACAAGACAACAAAGAAATCTAGGGGAGGACAAGGTAGAGTACAAGGTATCTATTTGGCTGATTAAACGCTGGTCATTGTTCTTATGTTATTTACTCTTCTGCAGCCTGTGACCCATTTAATTCATCAGCTTGGGTCACAGAGTCAGAATTTCAGAGGAGGAAGGAACCTTAGGGATCATCCTCAGTCAACAACCAATCACTGATTAAGCTCATCATGTGCCTGATACTATTTTAGGCCCTGGGCATATAAAAACAAAAATGAAAAAAAGTCTCTGCTCTCCAGGAGCTTATATTCTACTTGGGGAAATAATGTATGCATATAAATATCTGTTATATAAATAAAAGGTAATTTGGGGGCAGGCACTAGCATCTAAAAAGATCATGAAAATCTTTACATATGGGACATAGATGCTGAACCTTGAAGGAAATCCAGCTCTCTCAGTTGTCAAATGATTAAATCCAGAGAAATAAAATGACCTTCCCATGAAGATATAGTAAGTTAATGATAAAGCTGGGGTTAGAACCTAGATCACTTCTTCATGTTAATTCTTTTCATTGTTTACTGTTATTTCTAGTGGCTCATAGGATTCAAGGGTGGGAACCTGTGGCCTTCTAGGTCCTCGAGTGCTTCCCTTTGACTGAATCCAAACTTCACAGAGGAGGCCACAGGTTCCCTGCCCCTGGCTAGGTATATCCTATGCTAAAATCTTTCAGACTCATCATCTTGCCTTCACCCTTTTCAATTCTCTAAAACACTTGTCTCTTCTTACCTACTTTTCTATACTCATATGTGTTCCAGTCTCACCTGTCTTGGCTCCTGTCTTGGCTCCCATCTTTCCTCCCTTCTTATGTAACTTATTCCCTTAGTTCCCCCTTCCACCTGATGCAGACTT
>NW_020954619.1:16118721-16163952 GCF_900497805.2 Vombatus ursinus
TGATCCATGGAAATTCTATGAGTACATGCTGTTCTGCAGTATGGGATGGGAGCAAACATTTCCAACCAAAAGGAACTTACCCCATCTCCTAAGTTGTTTGGAGGCACATCAGTTTCCTATGAGGAAATTACTGATGGATAGTCTTTGTAAATATGAATACATCTACTCCCTGCTCTTGACACAGATAATGTTTGCCAATGTATTTTTAAAGGAAAGTGAGCTGGGCTGGTTGTGGCAAACTTCGAAGCTCTTTTACTGACCCCAAGCTTCCCACAAAAGCAAAGGCCTGTCTTTTCAATACTAACATTTTCACAGTGTTGCCTTCTCTCAATTCCCTCTTCTCACATCTCCCTTTTCTTTACTCCTTTTCTCCCTCTTTTCCCTCCTCTCTTTTCTCTTCTCTCCATTTCTTCCTTTTCCCTTTCTTTATCTCTCCCTCTTCCCCCTTTCTCTCTTGCTAGTATTAGAGATGATCTTTACTAATTAAGATTTCGTGATAATCTTATCTCGCTTTTTGCACATGATCATAAAAATGTTTTATTTTTCTAGTAGAAAATAAGATTATATTTTCTTAGCTTAAATGGTTCCCTAATTTGTTATGACAGCAAATAAAATCACACACGTCATTCTGCTACTTTTGGGGGGATGGGAAGGTTACATAGATTCATACAATCATTCTGTTGCAGCTATTATGTGTGTGTATGTGTGTGTGTGCGTGTATATGTGTGTATCACTTCTGTGATTTTCCTAGTGTCTGAATTCACAGTCTGGATGAGAAAATGATTAGTCATTTCAGTAAAACAGAATCCTCTTCTCTTGATGATTTCCAGCTCATTTCAAAGAACTGTATTTACTGTATAAACATTTCAGACTGCATCTATTATCAATTTAAGATAAAAACGTAAGCAAATAGCTAAGTTCCAGGACTGTGGAAGGAGGAGGAGGAATAGAAGAAGGAGAAGGAGGAGGAGGAGAAGGAGGAGGAGGAGGGGGTAGATTAAGAATAAACAGATAATATGAAGAGATCTAGCTTAGACTAAGGTGGAAGTCATAACAGTGCTTGGAGGGAGGGTCTTGTGAAGAAGTAAGAAACTGAATAAGGAGCAAAAGGCTGAGAGGCTAAAGCAATTTAAATGAACTATACCAAATTCCAACATTGTTCAATATGAACAGCACATTATGGTTGCTAGGTGTCGATGTCAACATTGGCCAAAAGGTGGCATAGTGGCTCATAATAATGTTTAGTGAAGCCACTAGCCTTATTTACATAGAACTGCAGCTACTGAGTACTTAGCCAGGGGAAATGTAAAAAATACAGATTTCATATTTCTGAACTCTTTGATGAGATCAAGTCACTGGATCCAAATGAAGCATATCATGGGGTACAAGAGTTCAGGGGGATGTGGTTGCTGAGTCACTTACCAGTGCTTATGTATAATGGGAGAGAAACCCCAGGACTAGGGAAGGGAAAGAATTACAGAATTCAACATTGCCAATTCAATTCTCATTTCAGAGAAGAAAGTAAAGCCCTCAGACTGCAAGCCAATGAATTTGACTTCAATTCCTGGCAAAATTCTGAACTGTATTTTTAAAGGGTGATTTGAAACTGAGAGGCATAGGGTGGTGGTGGTGGCTGCCGGGTGCTGATGTGGGATAGATGAGTTTTCCCCATCATACCTCTATGCTTCCTTCCCAAGGCAACCACAGTGTCCACACCTTGCCTAAGTGGTCCACTCTAGAGGAAAGGGTGGTAAGTCTGCTGCATGACTTTGAGAAATAGACCTTCTCCCCACAATTCTTCATTGTCCTGTGCCTCACCCCAACTATCCTCTTTGTCCCTCCCAATGGAATTTGCCCCACAAGCAGTTTGCTTGGTTACAGCTCTAGTTAAGTGATGATTTATGAACATGTGTGGAATAAAATAAATTGGCAATTGCAAAGTGTCTGCAAAATTTCATCAAGAGTAAGTCATGCCAAACTCACCCATTTCTTTTCTTTTTTTCTTTTTTTTTCTTTTCCTTTCTTTTCTTTTATTTTTTGGACAGGGTTATTAGACTGCTTGATTCAAGAAAATTGTGTAGATGTAGCCTACACAGATATATCAAAGCATTTCACAAAATCTCTCATGCCATTCTTGTTAATAAAGTTAAGGAAGGTGGACTAAATGATCATAAAGCTAGGTGGATTTAAAACTGAGTGGATGCTGGTGCATCCACCATGTTTTTTGAGAAACAATATGTTGAAGTAGTGGGCAACTAGGTGGCACAGTGGATAGAGTGCTAGGCCTGGAGTCAGAATGACCTGAGTTCAAATCCAGTCTCAGATACTTACTAGCTGTGTGACCCCAGGTAAGTCACTTAAACTGTTTGCCTCAGTTTCTTCATCCATAAAATGAGCTGGAGAAGCAAACGGAAAACCACTCCAGTGTCTCTGCCAAGAAAACCCCAATGGGGATCATGAAGAGTCAGACATTACTAAAAACGACCAAACAACAAAAATGGTGAGGTGGAAAAGGTACTGGCCTTGGAGTCAGGGAGACAGGTTCAAATCCTAACTCAGACATGTATGACCCTGGGTTAGTCACATGACCTCTGAGTGCCCTCATTTACAAAATAAGGAAGATGCATTTAATGTTTTCAGAGCTCCCTTGCAGCTCTAAATTTATGATTCTATTTTTCTATGATAAGTCCAGTTGGAAGGAGGTCTCTAATGGAGTGCCCTAGGGATTGATGCTTGATCTTGAACTATTTGATACTTTATCAGTACTTTGGATGAAGGCATAAATAGCACATTTATCAAATTTACAAATGACATAAAGCTAGGAGGGAAAGCTAACATATTAAATGATATTGGGTTTGTCTCTAGATTCTCAGTGCCTAGAATATTGCCTGGCACATAGTAGGCAGCATGGTATAGTGGAAGAAGCTCTGGATTTGGATTGAGAAGACCTGGAGTAGAATTCTGACTCTTCTACTTAATACTTGTATAATCTTAGGGAAGTCACTTCTCTGTGCCTGTTTCCTCATCAGTAAAATAAGGGGGGAGTTGGGCTCTCTAGGAATTCCCTTCCATCTCTAAAGCTATGATCCTGGCATTTAATAAATGCTTCATATGAATGAATGGTTGGGCAGATCAAATGAGATAATGATTGCCAGAGGGCTGTTTCATGCTTTATATATTGTATGCAAGAGCTATAGCCAGAAAACTGTGAATCTAAAAGTTTTGGATAATAACATTCACAATCTCCCAAAAATGTATTTACTTTGTAAGGTATGACACATTATTGCTATTGATCTTGGCTAAAGGCCTAAGAAGTGATTTTCTTTCTCTTCTGATTGCTGGCTAACTGCAATGAAATTTCCTCTCAAAAATCATACACAGGAAACAGTGCCCAAAGTTTATAAGGTGCCCATTAGACCAAGTTTAATTGAAGTAGGAGCATTGTAGGAATTCTGGCTGCAACAGAGAAAAAAATATCCTTCTTGGAGTTTACTGAGAAACATATGTCATTCTGAATTGTGAAAAATGCTCTTCTAGTCAACAGTTGGGCCTCAGTGACCATTTAAATGAACCTATCTAAAATGATATGATTGAAAGCCTGCATTCCTTTCCAAAGGCTATGTTTTAAAATACATTTTAAAGCCTATTTTCACCTGAATATGTTCCCAGTGCTTGCAAGTTTCTTAAATAACTCCATGGAAGTCAAGAAAGAAGATTTTAGAGGATTCTCATTTGCTGTCCTGTTGGACGTAGGGAGGAGCTGAAGGGAAGCCAGGGGCTTATTGGAAGGAGCAACTCCCCAGTATGGCTATAGTGTCTTCTAGTTCTTCCAGTTTTTAGTTATTTTGCTAATGAACAAAGAAAAACAAAAGCTTATCAATCAACACATAATTTTTATTACATGCCTACTATGTGCCAGGCACTGTTCTAGGTGCTGCAGATGCAAGTATATACAATGAAACAATTCCTATTCACAATGAACTTACATTGTGATGGGGGAGACAGTACACATAAAATACATACAGCAGCAATATAAATATAGATTAATGAATACAAATATGTACAAAGTAATTCAATACAAGGTTGTTTGGGAGAGAAGGCGTTACATGTGGGAAATTAGGAAGGCTTCATGTAGAAGATAATACTTGAGCTTCATTTTGAAGAGAGATATTCTATTAGGCCAATTTAAGGAAGGAATACATTCCAAGAATGGATGATGACCAGTGCAAAAACATAGAGAGAAGATAGGGAATGTTGTGTGTGAGGGAGAGGGAGATGGAGAGAGAGAGAGAGAGAGAGAGAGAGAGAGAGAGAGAGAGAGAGAGAGAGAGAGAACGAGGAGGAGGAGGAGGAAAGGAGAGACAAAAGGGAGATAAAGGAGGGAGAGGGAAATGTCTAAAATGTTGGAAAGATAGAAAGATAGACTAAAGCCATACTGCCTAGGACTTTAAAAACTAAATATGAGTTTAGGTTTTATCCTAGAGGTGACAGGACGCCCCTGGAATTGGTTAATAGGGGAGTCACATATCAGATATGTGCTTCAGAAAAATTACCTTTGTAGAAATGTATAGAATGGACTAGAATGAGGAAAGATTTGACTCACAGAGACCAATTAGGATGTTGTTGAAATAATATAGGTGAGAGGTGATGAGGGCCTGAACTAACCTGTGTGAATGGAGAGATGGGATAGGATTTGAGAGATATTGTGAAGGTAGAAACAGCAAGATTTGGCAACTGATCTGATATGTGGGGTAAGTCAGAATTAGCAGTCCAGGATAATGCCACAATTAAGAAGCTGGGAGAATAGATAGATATTGACATTTTCAACAAAATAGGAAAGTTTAGAAGAAAGAGGGTTTGGGGAAAGATAATGAATTCAATTTTTGACATGTTGAGAGATTAAGATGCTCCTGACACGATACCTGCAATACAATGTCATACCCTTATATTCATCTTCTGTAAATATTAAAAATCTAAGTGGAATGTTGAGTTTCCCTATGCAACCACATCAGTGTCTTTCGATCTCCTTCCATTCATAGGTCAAGTTTAATAAGGTCAAACATATTAATCCATTTCATTTGGAAATGAGGTGAGAAGAGAATTTAAACATAAAAAGGAGAGAATTTTTTGTAAGTAGGAAATGTTAGGGAAAGTTAGATGAAGGAGGCAAAAAAAAAAGATTTGACTTGATTGAAAGTAGAGAAAGCATACATTCATTTAATTTTTTTAAGTGACAGAATAGTGTTCTAAGTTTGAAGACGGAAGATCACAGCCATAAGGGTAACCTTGGACAAATCAACCAATCCTTGTGGACCTGAGTTCATTTACAAAATTAACAGATTGGACTTCATGATATTTAAGGTCTATTAGAACTTTAAAATTCCACGATCGGGTGTTTGGGGAAAGATGAGATGTGACTGTGAAGTGAGCATGAGTTTATCCTAATTCTTGAGGCAAATATGACAAAGGCTAGACTGGGGGTGGGAATGGAAGTAGTCTGTGATGAATGAATCACTAATCCATGCATCTGGAATTGAGCAAAGAAATAAAATACAGATTAAAACTGTGTTTTGTTTGGCAGCTTCTCAAGTCCCTTCCTTTCTTGAGGCCAGCAGTATTCTTACATTGAAAGTTTGGCTAGGATACAAAGATGGAGATGCTGTCACAGTAAGACAAAGGATTAATCCATACAACTTGCTAGTGGGGTTATAAACCACTCAGCTGTGATATTAGTTTTAGAAAGAATACTGTCACTCTGTAACTGATGTCAAGCAAAGTTTAAGAAAGAATTCTGGGAAACTTTAACCCACACCAAATGTTATGGCTTTGGGGGATTTCTGATAGAAATGAAACTCAAAAGCCTTTAAGTCATTGAATTTTAAATGTTTTCACTCATACTGCAACAAGGTATCTGAAAGACTGGTCATCTCTACTTTGTGGGTTCATATCAAAGTGGAAAAACACTGTAAGGCCTTTGTCAGATTTGAATACCTGGGTTTTCCTTTAAATTCATTAACAGTTTCTCTCAGAATATCCTAAATCCTTTGCCTTAAAAATTGGAAGCTTCTCATAGCAGAAAACATAAAAGGCTGTATCACCTTTAAATCAAATGACCCCATTGGCAACAACAGGAGTACATGGAAGAGGTTTTTTTTTTGTTTGTTTGTTTTCTTTTTTTGCTTTTTCATTGGTAAATGATAATGATTGGATGATGTTTTCTGCTAAGTTGTATTGGATGGATAGATGGATGGATAAAGGCCCTGTGGCAAAGCCAAAGGCTATTAACACAGAGCTACTCATTTCCAGAAAATTCTGGGCTTATGGGTCATCATTATTCTCATGAATTCAGAAGATGGAAAAAATGAAGGGGAAAAAAACCCATCCCACAAGATTAAGTGTTCAGAAGTTAAGGGAGCATCTGTCATTGGGCCAAAGTTCCTTCTTCTTTCTGCTTGTAGCTGCCTTTAAATCTTTTCTTCTTTAGCTGTCTTTCTCTTTCTCTTCTCCCCTTCTTATCACATGAAATTAAGGGCAATTGCTTTGTAAGAAGGATTAAAGGAAATGTGGAACCTTAAAATTGGGAATTTTAGTTCTCTGAGTCCAGAAAAGACAAACAACCTTGCCCCCTATTTCTCCCTAACCTTGAGTACACACACACACACACACACACACACTCCTTTCCCAACTGGGGTACATTTGATTCAATAGGCTGTACTTAATTAATATCAAAGAACTTAGAGTTGGAAGGGAACATAAAGAACATCTAGTCTAGGGGTTCCTAGCTTTTTTTTTGTCATGGACCCTTTTGGCAGTTTAGTGAAACTATGGACTGGCTCTCAGAATAATATTTTAAATTTATAAAATAGATTGGATTGAAAATAAAAACAATTATTTGAAATAGTTTTCAAAATATATTTTTAAAAAGCTCCTCAGACCTCAGGTTAACAATCTCTGACTAGACCAACCTCACCATTTTACAGATAAGGAAACAGACCTAGACAAGAGAAGGGACTTGTTCTAGATAGGTAGCAGACTTTGGATTTGAACCCACATCCTTTGACTTAAAACTTTTTTTTCTTTTTCCAGCAAACATCAAAAAAAGTCCTCATGAAACTACAGCACAGTGAAGAAACACCAAAAAGAAGCAACAGCTAAGTTATGGCTATGCCAGGAAAAAGGGGCTCCGCACACAGAGAACCAATAAAGGTTTGTTGAATTGAATGGCTAACCAACGAGGAAAATGGAGAGAGCTGTAGTGAAGATGCAGAGGAGTGTTTTTAATTGGCACGAACAGCATGGTGTTTCTTTGTGAAATGCTTCCATCTTGCACACCCAGCATGTGTCCCCTATCCTAAACTACAGTTGGCAGCCCTGCATAGAAGTCACAAGTCAAGTGATAATGGTAACTTCAGGTGTGTTGGTGGTTAAGGGGAGTGAAATTGAATACAAGGAAAGGATTAAAGAAAAATAAAGCTCTTCTGGAAATGTCATCAACATCCTAAAATTTTTACTGTCTTGTGAAAAATCCACTCCTAAATTTCCTATTATTGTAGAGAGTCACAGAAGAAGTCACTGGAAGGCGCTTTAGAGATTATGTAGTCCAACTGCCATCATTTTACAGATAGGGAAATTGAGGCCTAGAGAGGTTGTGTTCAAAGAAACCCCAATTTACTTATATTCTCTTTGTACAGAGAAAATGGTAATGAAGTTAAATTTTGTGAAGCCCTTTGATATTATAGGTACTGAAGTGTTCTTTAAGTGAGATTTTTAAGTAGTTGTAACAAAATTCACAGAAAAGCCAGTCCTAGAAGAGAGTTCAAACATTCAACATTGTTTCATTCAGTTTTTCACTCAACAACAAATTCCTAGGAGTAGCTAGGTGGCGTAGTGGATAGATCACCAGTCCTAGAGTCAGGAGGACCTGAGTTCAAATCTAGCCTCAGACACTTACTAGCTGTGCAACCCTAGGCAAGTCACTTAACCCTGACTGCCTCAAAATACAAAACAAAACAATGAATTACTACTCTGTATAGAGCATTGCATTATACACTATAGGGGCTATTTTTTTAAAGGCATCTCTGCTCTCCATGAGCTTATAATCTCATTGTACAATCTCACTGCAAAGACAAGAGATGCATATGCAAAAACTAAGTAATAATACTGTCCGTAAGTTTGGAGAAAAAACATGTATAAATGCCAAATCAGTGTTAGAAACAGTAAGTCCTAGAGAGATTATGAGAAGCAAAACAGAATGATCACAGAAGGCTTCATGGAGGAGGTGCAATTTGAACTAGGACTTACTGGATGGGTAGAATTTGAATAGTCAAGAAGAAGTAGGACATCATAGATGGGGAACTCACCAAAATTCTTTACTTCTATGTCCAGAAAACCTTTTTGAAGTTTGTAATTTTAAACATCTTTCCTAGAGGAAAGTCTTTCAATTCAATTCAATAAACATTTATTAAGCACCTATGATGTGCCAGGCACTGCCCTAAATGCTGGGATACAAATAAGAAAAAGAGACAGTACCTGCCCTTAAGGAGCTTACAGTCTAATGGGGGAAGATAATGCATAATAGGAAGCTGAAAAGATGAGAGAGAAGGATGTTCACCAAGCAGTGGCCAAGAAGAGCTGTTAATGGAAAATGGAGTTACCTGAAAGGTTGTGGACACTATATAAAGGAAGGTTTTGGGAGGTGTCTAATCATATGCCTCCATCCCTCCAATCATACAGCTGAGGATGAGTTGAGATGTTGAGTACCAAAACCTGAATAAATCTGCATGGCGATGAGATTTCAGGTGATTAGCTTGTTCTTGGACAAAGTAGGAAGGAGCCTTTGAGGGATGGGCAGGGCATGGGGTTCTGTGGAGTCAAAACCATGCAGAGTTCCTGTTAGAAAATAGAGAAGTACCCTCAATGATTGCAATAATGTAATAAAAACAATATAAAAAGACAATCAGTGTTTACTTGTAATGACCAATATAGGTCCTGAGAATCAGATAATGAAACATACCTCCCTCCTCTCTATTGAGAGGCTCATGCAGAACAGAATTGTCAAATGTGGGGCAATGGGCAGCATGCAGCACGCACCCACAACACCCTGAAGTGAGCCTGATTAAAATTAAAATTAAAAAATTAAAAATTAAAAAAAGATTAAAATATAATTGAGAAATGTTTTACAAAATAAATACAAATAAAATAGAACATGGATAATGTTCACATATGGTTTTCTAAGTCAATATGCAGCCTGTAGGCATCCTTATATATGGATGAGTGGCTCCATTTCTATTTGAGTTTGACACCACTGGAGAAGAGGGGTGTATAAGCTGTCAGACCTAGTCGCTGTGTTGGTTGGTTTTGTTTAAATGTTTGTCCTTTATTACAAGGGAAGCTTTGCTAGCTCTGCGTGGGGTGGAGATGGGGAGGGTGTAAGGATATATTTGGGTAAATTATCGTGGTGTATTGGTGTATTGCTAGCTGGGCAAGTCAATTAATTATTTTGTGCCTCAGTTTCCTCATCTTTAAAATGAGGTGGTTAGACTCAATGACACCTAAGGTTCCTTCTAGCTCTGAATCTATGCTACTGCGTGTCCTCAGCTAGGAAGCAATCAGGTTGTAAAGAGTTTTAAATGCCTAGCTGGATTTTATATTTCACTTTGGAAGTAGTAGTTTATTGAGTAGGGGCAATGACATAAATAGATCGATGCTTTGCCAAAATACACTTTGGCAACTGAGTGCAAGATGGACTAGACAAAAGAGAGACCTGAGGCAGAGGAATCAGTTAGATGGCTATTGCAATAGTCCTGGAGAGAGGTGTTAAGAAACTAAACTTGGGGTTTATAAAAGTAAGTCATAAATAATACTTTTAAAATTAAGATTCCTAAGATTCTATTATAATATAAACTTGATTTGCTATATGGAATTTTCCTTCTGAGGTGAATTATGATAATTGCAGACCTAAGAAGTTCTTTTATTTAAATTTCAGATATAACATACAGTAGTAAATAGCTTTCTTGTGGAAAGGAGATTCTCTGTGAGTAGAGAATATTGGTCATTTATCACCTATGGTTTTTACATTTTTAAGGAGGCTATGAAAAAAAAAAGGGAGTCATTGGAATCTTACCTTCCCTGTGTCCGTGGCTGGAGGGACACGCAAGCAAAAATTAACACCAGGGAGTCAGAAGGTTAAACCTCTATCAATGCACCAACACATATTTGCACATCTACAATGAACTTAGTGTGGTTGAAAGAGAATTGTCCTCAAAGTGCAGAGATCTCAGTAAGAATCTACAAATGAGCCACTGATATTCTGATAATCTATGAATGAGCCACTGGCTCCTGTTGCAACAGGATTTGATTTAGTTTCAAAGTACCTTAACTCTGGTGCATTGGGTTTACTTTTCTTCTGATTACCAACTTTGAACCTAGAATCAAGAAGTGCTCAGTTCAAATGCTTCCTCAGACACTTCATTAGCTAGGCAAGTCAATTTATTGCTTTGTTCCTCAGCTCCCTCATCTTTCAAATGAGGAGGTCGGAATCCATGACACCTAAGGTCCATTCTATCTGTCTCTGAATCTATGACCCTGTCAGTCCCCAGCTCCAGTATATTTGCTATCTGATTCCTTTAATGTTTACTTAGCTTTTTATTGCCACTCTTTCTTGACCTTGACCTTCTGCCTAGGTTCTAGCTCCTGAGTGCTGTTCAGACAGCAAACCCACTATTCTATCTTGATTCCCAACTTCAGTATATCATTTGGGTCTGAATTATTCCCTTGAAGGGCTATTACCTTTCAACTCCAAGTTTAATAACTCACATTTATTATTATTAAAAGCCTTGCCTTGGCTCTCCCAGCCCTGGCTTCCAGCCCTCCTCCATGATTCACTGCCTCCTATTGTACCAGTGTGAAAAGAGGAAAACATAGTTATGATGTGGACTTGAGATAAAGCATGAATCACTTAGTTTGGACTGCAAGATGAAAGGAATCAAGATACCACTGTTTGCAACACAGTAGTATAACCGACTGAGAGGAAAACTATCTAAGTGAAGAAAAAAGTTTCCTAAATACTGAAACAACAAAACCTATTAACAGTTCTAAAGAGATGTCCAATGGCATGATGAGTTAGAAAATATGAACAAGACTATCAGTTATAATTTCTGTGTATTCAACAATTGACAGAGGTTTTATACTGCAGAAGAGAGTAGTGTTTAAGTAGTTTGGGTAGGTAGAATAGGACCAATCAAAAATTTTACAGAATAAAAATAAATGTTTACATATAAACATATTATTGTAGTGGCACAAAATATTTCATTCACAGAATATTTGTTAGGCACCTAGTATATACAACATATTATATTAGGCACTAAGAAAGATATTAAGATAAATAAGACATGGTTACTGGTCCCCAAAACTTACAATCTAATGAGGGAATGAATGAATGAAAAATCATTTGATAAGTGCTTGCTATGTGCAAAGCACTCTGGATATTAGTAGAAAATCAAGATAGTCTCTACTCTCAAGGAAGTCACATTGTAATGGGGGAGACAATACATATAGATGGTTTCAGCTACAAGTCAGATGAAAAAGTCAAATGGCCTTTACGGTGCACTGGAAAAGAAGATTATGATGCATATTCTTAAATGCCATTCCTATTGATAAAACCGTATCTATTTCTAACGTTAAACAAATTGACATTACCAAGGATTTTGGTGGTGAGAGCTTTCTTTTCTGGGTTTTTCAGTAGCTGTGGCTACTGAAGAAATGGGATCTATAGAGAAAAGAAGTTTTTGGCTATATCTCTGTTGGTGTCATGCCCCATTGCAGCAGGACTGGAAGGAGGGCTGTTGGTCTAGGGGCGCTGCAATTCCTGAGGCTACTGTGATACCTTCCTTTCAGTGGCAGTTGGTATTGATGGTGGGAGGCTTGGCTGGTCCCTTCCTCCATAAGAGATGCTAACTGTGACAATAGATATGGGGACTGGGCTAGAAATAAGGCCAGTGGTCTGAGGGCAGTGGCATTTGAAGAGATTTGGGGCTTAGCATCTTGGAATTTCTCCACCAAAGTTTGAGTGGAGGTGGTAGCTAAAGTGGTGACGGTAGTTTGAGCCACCTGGCATATGCTGCTTCCTGCCTGTCTTTCAGGTGGCTTGTCTGCCTTGGTGGCAATGATACGTACACAGGGAAGTGTTATGTAAACAGGTAGTTATGATAAACATTAGAATAGGAGAACTGAATGGGAAGAAGACAAAGTGGCATGAGATCAGACGAGGGAAAAATTTCCATCACAAAAAACTCATCTTTTTCTGATGGAACAAAAACATATAAGGGGGGATTAATATACTACTAAAGGCCTCGATTTCCTCATCCTTAAAATGAGGGGGTTATATCTAAGCTAAATAATGTTATAACAACAACAATTATAAACAATATTTATATAGTACCATAAAATTTCCAAAGCACTTTACATACATTATCTCATAGTAAAGGTTTTACTTCCTGTATCATACGGATACTACTAATAATGAGGCACCTTTATATAACACTTTAAGGCTTACAAAGCACCTTCCTTCCAACCATCAAGTGATGCAGAATATTATAATCTCTATTTTCAAATGAGGAAACAGTGATCCACAGGGATTAAGTGGAAGGCCCATGGTCATACAACTGGTAAATATTAGAACTGGGATTTGAACACAAGCCTTAGACAGGATATGAAGCTGCCTAGCACCATGCTATCAAACTGTGTGTCCAAACTGATTTGGACACTTAAGATAATCAATACTAGGGCTGTACTAATTTCATTCTAAATTAATATAGCAGATAATTTAGTGAAATGAAGCAAGGGCATATACACCTTCATCTAAACATGTTATATGCATTGGCATTGATCCGAGGTGCTTTCTATTGCTGGTGGCTAGGCACTAATTTGTAAGCCTGAATTCTGTGGCTTTGCTTTAACTTTCGTATCCAGGTCAGGCCAACCTTCACATGCACTGAAGCAAGAAAACAAGTTGACATGAAACTTGCCTGTTTGATTTTTGGTACATGTTAGACATTCTAAATCTGAAAATGGGGAAATCAAAACCAGGCATTGGAGATGATCTAGCTGTCAATTAGACACTAAGTCAGTTATTTGTGGGTTGTAGCTTCATTCAAGGTCTGGTCTGGGGGTGGAGAAAATTGAACCAATTTCTAAGAGCAGGCTTTATAGCCCTATTGACCCCACTGTCAACCCACTGGTCTTCAGTAGTATATTAAACAAATATTCTGTACCATCAGAAAAGGATAGAAAGATAATGTTCATATGCATAAGAAATACCATACTGGGTTAGAACAATGGTCTGGCCATCTGGTAATTGCACCAAGACATGTTCTGTGGATTGCTTTTCATGATATTGCCACTGAATTAGAACTATTTCCCAAACATCACAAATGTCATCCAATGAAGTACTATAGATCTTTCATCTATTAACTAATGAATCTAAGCCTTTCTTGAACCCTTTTGTATTATTAGTCTTGCCATGCATTAGATGAGTGCCATAGTCAGTCAATAAAGATTTATTAAGCTCCTATTATAAGCCAGGTGCTGTGTGAAGCACAATAAAAAGGTAAAAGATAGTTCATGCTCTAAAAGAGCTCATAGTACCTAAATTTATTAGGAACTTTGCAAACTTTGAAACACTATGTAAATCTCCATTTGTTGTTGCTACTGTAACCTTATCATGTAAAGTAGGTTAGTACTTGCACTTGCCTCAGAACTATCTTTTTCTTATTTCAGAATATACCTATCCCTTCATTCTAATCCTAGAATTTGGCTCCTATCAATGGCCTTCATGACTTTATGACCTACAATATGTCTTTTTTTTTTTTTTGCTATCTTAATATCTTAATCACAAGTTGACCTATGGACATTATCCAGATCTCTCATCGTTGTTAAGCTTATAATAGGTATTTTCTATGGCAATATAGATATAGACTCACTCTAGATTTACTAAAGGGCGAGAAATATTTTCTGTTTTGTATCTAGTATTCTTCCTGATAAAACTTAATATTTTGTTGGCAATTTTAGGTCAGAATAGCACATCAGCAGCACATCATATTTATCTCAACCCTTTATTTTCAGTCCATAACCAAGTTTCCTGGCTATAACCAAACATTTCCTCCAATGCAATGGCAACCAAGTCAAATCATGTTTGATACTATCAAAACTTTTTATAAGCCCAAATAAATTTACTCAGCAATTTCCCTTTATTCAAATCCTTATATCACCAAAGGATTTTAATAATAGTAATAGTGATAAATTGATTTCATAACACTTTGTGATTTACAAAATATTTTTCCAACAATAAGTATATGAAATAAAAATTTGAAGACATTGCACAGTGACACTCATAGACTTAGTTTAAGTTATGGATAAGTTGAGACCTACATTGATATAAGAAGTATCCATACCAATGAAGTTCTATAATATTAAGAATGATTATACTTCAAAGATCTGGAATTAGAGCACTTCCTCTACCAAAATAGATTGCTTTCCCTTTAATAATTTAGTAGAAGTCTTTGATAATTTCTATGGCTCATAGTTTTCCATTACTCTGTCACCTACCTGGTAAAGAAAAAACCTCTTTGGACTTTGTTCAGTTGTTCCTGAGGTCCCAACTGCTCCATCTTTGGGCCTAAACTCAAAACCTTTGCACCTTGATAGGACCCTTTAGAGCTTGAACTTTGCTGACATTGTCTTCTAGGGCCTGGGGCCACTTCCATCCTGCAGTAAGACATTGGGAGAAGACTTCAGGGAAGTGTCTTATTATCTACATTTTGTAGATGAGGAAACTGATGGTCAAAGAGGCTAAGTGGTCAAAGAGATTAAGAGATCAAAAAGGCTAACAAAAGGGTTAAGTCATATTTCCCATATTTACAGAACCTGAAAGTGACGGAGCCGGGAATCTAGTATTACTTTCTTATAAAAATCATGTTGCCTCCTTTCCAGCATCTACTTTAGTTTTTAGAGATCTTATCTTTTCTTATAGATTTTGTGCCCCAAAACCTGCTTTTAATAATAAGCATTTTATTTCACTTCTGAACAACCCCAAGATTTTCACCTCTAGTAATAACAGAGTATATCACATTTTATGTATAAATTCTTTCTCTCTCTCAGTTTTATTCTGAAAACAATATTGCACTTTCTTTGCAGCTCTTCATACCCTCCCTCTCATAAGAGGATATTTAAGGCACCTCCTACTGCCTACATATTGCTGTGAACCATTTCTGTATAGGAGATTCCAAGCAGTGGAATTAAATTTCTTAAAGCAGTAGTGTCCAATAACCCTGTCAACAGAAATGACAAATTATGTAACGTAAGGAAAATAAGATTGGAGTCACAAACCAAGAAATGTGATTTGCCTGGATGCTAGATGACTTTCTAGCCAAAGTGTAAGAAATTATCCAAAAGTAACACATGTGCCAATGCTGTGATGTGGAGAAGAATAAAAAGAAGTCTATGGCATGAGATTTTTCTTCATAAAACAGCCTGGAAAGCTGTTCGAGCTGCCTCTGGTAATGTGGCCAGCTGGGCTTTGTGAATAGTCAGAGATATAATCAAGAGACTTATGAAAATGCAGAACTTTGCTACATATTAAAAATCCTGTCATGAAAAGAGTTCTCAAAAAGATAGAAATAGTGAAATAACAGTGAAGGTGGGGACAGAAAACAAAAAAAAAAACCCACCAATGCTGATTGATTTCCTATCATTAAAAACCAAGTTTAAAAAATACGCTAGGTACGAATACTCAAATAAACCAGTGTTCAGGTGGATCTAGGATCTCATTAATGTGAAAGTTCCCTTCAGGGCTGCAGCCTGACTGGTCTATATGACTGCTGTCCACGTCTTATCTTACGTTCACTCCAAATTATCCACTCAATATGGCAATACCTTCCAGACCTCTTCCTGACATCTCAAAAACAACTAGAGTTCACTAGTTACATCATCATTCTCACCATGTGACCAAGCCATCTTTTTTTTTCATCATGCATTTCTTTGATGACATTATTTGCTTCAATCAATCAACATTTATTAAGTGTCTACTATGTGGCTGGCACATTGCTAAGCACCAGTATTTCTTCCTCCATTTTTCTTTCCTCCATTCTGAGGAGTCTAGATGATGCAGTGGATAAAGTGCTGGCATTGAAGTCAAGAAGATGTGAGTTCAAATTTGGCCTCAGACACTTACTAGCCTTATGACCCTAGGCAAGTCACTTAACTCTGTTTGCCTCAGTTTTCTCAAATATAAAATGGGGATCGTAATAGTCCCTATTTCATAGGGTTGTTGGAAGGATCAAATGTAATATTATTTGAAAAGAGCTTAGCACATAATAATCATTTCACAAATGTGAGTCTCCTTACTCCCTCCTTCATAGTTTTTAGAATTTTATTATGCATTACAGCCCATTCACAATCCACTTCCCTATAGTCTTTGGAGTGATACTCAGTTTAAGTTCTTCAGAACTATAGTGTTCCATCATGACTCACAGCCATACAACACCCTCAGTAGAATACTAGTGGGTTTTTTTTTAATGGTCCTTCTCAAGGAGAAGGATTATTAAAAGAGCTTTGCAATCTTTTACAATTAACCTATTCTGCTCCCCTCCTTTTTTCAGTCTGGTTCCAAATAATTATCTATTTGCAGTATCCATCTAAGAGATATATACTGATGAGTGAGGATATTCAAACAAGGTTATCTCTGGTATCTTCAAGGTATTTTGAATAATCTTTATATAGAGATACCTGATTAGAAGAGAGCTTTTAGGATAGTGTTTTGCTCAGATGCTAAACCAACAATTAGTATAGTTGGATTTTGAGTTCCCTATATTTTTGTCCAAATGTATGATGGTAAAGATGTGATCTACTGTTCAATTTAACTTGTGAAGGCCTGGCTGCTCCTTTCTAATACCATTATTGAGGATTATCTTAATGTATATGTAAATTATTCTCACAAAATATTATACATATGCAAAAGTAGATATATAGATTATTAGTTATTAATGTTCTCTAAGCCTCCTTTTTTGTTATTGAGGTCCAAGATTCTTTTCCTTGTCTTGAGTATCTTCTCCTTTGATTTGTTGGAAATCAAAACCTCAATTCCCTCATAATTATCTTGCCACCAGAATGTATCTCTTCTGTCTACATCCACTTGGTCTAATACAGCTGCTTTTCCCATCTTTGGTCTCCATGGTTTCATTTCTGCTTCCTTTAAAATAACATCTGGCACAGTGATGCTAGATTCTAAATATGTTGGCTTCACTGTCCTAAATGGTAAAAACAAATTATTATAAAAATATTTGCAGATCTTTTCCTTTTTTCCTCTGTTTATTGTTTTCTTCCCATTTTCATCTTTGCTTCTTCCATATTCATCTGGGCTGACTTTGCCTATTCAAGTCTCTTGTCAGACTTTCTTAAAGCTAGGACTATTTGTCTCTGGTTACACAGTCCATTACTGGTCCTCACCTTGGAACACCACGCTGAAGTACAGGCCCCTCCTCAATCCACCCTGATTCTATGACCTGAAACTGGAAAATGAGCTACAGAACTTCCAGTTGGCACTTATTCATGGCCTCCACACAAGTTTAGGCACCTCTATGATGTTTCTAGAACATCCTCTTTTCTTGGTGCACAGTCTATCCATAGGCCAGAACATTTCAAATTGTGCTACTGATCAGACCCTGTCCATAGTGTCCGTGGACTTCTCTGCTGCCGTATGTCCTGGGAAAAATGACTCGCCGTGATGTTTCTTTCTTGGATTCCTGTAATAGAATTCAGTCTGGTACATTTTCTGGCTCTGCCTGGATGAGTTTGCAGAGGAAGAGAGAGAGAGAGAGAGAGAGAGAGAGAGAGAGAGAAAGAGAGAAGTGAGACTTCATTTTGCTATTCCTCCATCTTGGCCCCACTCCCCTACAAATAACTATTCTAAACCAGAGTTGTCCTCGGCTGTCATATCCCCATACTTGGTAGGTAAGCCAAGTATTTGCTATGGTGCTTCCATTTCTTCCTTGTTATGGCCATTGCCTTGTAGATTAAACTTCCATATGAAATAATCAAAGAATATCTATGTCATTTCTTTCATCCAAATCTTATTTTATCCAGTTTAAATAAGTAAAAGTGGAGTTATTTTAATTGCAAACAATCTTTTTCTAATTTTTATTCTTCCAGTTTTGTATTAATTTTGACCTTTGCTCTAATCATGTAGTTGTCTGACTACATACAGACATCAAATTTTGGAATCAATAATGAGCCATTGACTGTCTATTAAAATATAATTAATTTCATTCTTTTGTGTCACCACCTTGTTGAGGATCTCTTGGTTCCTTTCTCAAAGAAAGTATCTGTGAGGTACAGGCATGAAATTTCTGTGTGATATAAAAACCTTTGGTCTCTCTCATTCCTTCTCCATACCCTCTAACATATTTCACACTGCTTTTATATCCATGGAGACTTAAATATCTATACCTTATCTGCCTGTCACAGCCCTGTGCCTCATTTTGGCCCACGATCGTCAGGGAACATATCTATTTGGTCATATTAGGGACAATTTTTATTCGTGGCATATTTGATATTTGTGGATAGTGAAATTGATGGGCAATGTAACCATACCTGTAAGCATACAAGTTGATCAGAGAAGTAGTAGTTGGGGCTTTAATAAATGAGTCTTTGGGGTTCTTTTCCATGGCCTTACTCTCTTCTCTTCTATTGATCCAAATGAGCAGGGCTTCTTCTCTGTCCTGAATCTTCTCTATTACTAGTGGCCCAACAAGCACCTCATGGTTCTTCTAGTATTATCAGGCAGCTGTGTGGTACACCTCACTGAGTCTAGAATAGTTGTCAGTTATTAATCAATGTCCACCCTTTTATATTTATAAGATATTTAGGATTATTGTTTAAGTTCTAGACTTGTTTTAGGTTCTAGATTTATTATTTAAGGTGGTACAATAGAAGATATGTGCTCAAACTAGAGTCAGGAAGAACTGAGTTCAAATCTATCCCCAGATATTTGCTGGCTATGCTACCCTGGGCAAATCAAGTCACTTAACCTCTCTCCCTCTCTCTGTCCCAGCTTCCTGTAAAGGAATAAAAGAGAAATCTGAAAAGAGAATAAAAATAGCACCTTCCTTCCAGAGTTACTGTGAAGTTAAATGAAAAAAAAAACATACTTGTCAGGCATTTTGCAAAACTTAAAATCTTATAAAATATTATCATTAGTTATTATTGTTAATAGCTATATTTCTGCTGAGCTAGGAATTTCATAGTATTCCATGTGTTTCATGATATACATTAAATACTTCTTATTTCTTGAATAGAGTTGTGTTTTTTTAATGGAGTTCAGTCTGTCAGACCCTCTCACAATCTGTAGTTTGACATCTTTGTGTGACTATCATAGGAAAATGGGTACTGCAGGGGATACAGAGGCAGAAGGTGGTATAGATGGCACCTTGGTCAGCTTTAGTTGATTTTCCTATAATGATCCCATAGTGTAACAATCATGAATTGTTTGAATTTGGTGTTGGCTAATTGCTAGGACATATAAAGGAGTCAGACAGCAGAAAGGGGGCATGTGTATATTGAAACATTCTGGTCTACATGTAATGGTATAGAAACATTCTGGTCTATATGTAGTGATATAGACCACATGGTGAGGAGAAATAGAGTTAAGGACAGAGCAGAGACTTGGTTATAGGACTAGGAGGGATGGTACAGTTGAATTGCCTAGAGTGGTACTTGATCTTTTCCTCCTTGTTTCATCATCATAGTAAGTGAGATTGTTCCAAGTGCTTGAGTTAGACCAGTATCATGATTGATGCTGCCCCACAGAGAACATCTTGAATACACAAGAATTGTAGTAGGCAATGGTAAAAACTGTGGTCTAAAAGCTATGTATTTATATCATATCAGAATCTGGGAGTCTCATAACTAAAAGGAACCACAAAGGTTTAAAAAAAAGGAACTGTTCTCCCCTGACTCCAATGCCTGGAATTCTCTCCCTCATCAACTCTACCTCCTGGTTTCCTTCAAGTCCCAGCCAAAATCCTACATTCTACAAGAAGCCTTTTGGTGTCTCCCTTATTATTAGTGCCTCCCCTCTGTCATTATCTCCAATCTAACCTGTATATAAATTGTCTGTAAAAAGATGTTTGCATGTTGTCTCTCCCATTAGAACGTGAGCTCCCTGACCTGCCTGACCCAGCCTTTGCTTGGAGACTTCAAGTGAGGGGTAGACAATTGTATCCTGAAGCAGTCCATTCCATTTTGCATACCTCTAATCACAATTTTTCCTTGTATCAAGCCTAAATTTGCTTATGTACAACTTCTACCCATTGTTCCTGGTTTGGGCTTGGAGAATAAGCAGAAAAACAATCAAATATTTGAAGAGAGGAATCATGTCCCCTTTTTTTTTCTCCAAAAGTAAATGCCTTCTATTTTCTTCAACTATTTTCTTCAAATGCCAACTATTTTCTTAAACGGTATGGTGTTGATGCCTTTCACCAACTGGGATGAATTTCTTAGGCCATTCTCCTATTTATCAATGCCCTTGCTCTTGATGCATCCGATTCAGGTCAGAGAATAGTATGATCTTCTTTATCTTGAATATGATGCCTCTCAATACAACCTAAACTTTAATGGCTGCCATTTCACACTATTGGCTCATATTGGACATGCAATGTAGCTCATCTCAGGTTTTTTTTTCCCAGCTAAATTTACTTCCATTCTACTATCACCATCTAAGGGGTGCCTAGCAGTGGACAAAGAGCACATGAAACTTTGCTTCCTCTAAATTCTATTCCAAGTTTGGCTATTTTATTCTCACTTACTCTATTTATTCTATCCTTCCTCTCCATGTATAATTACAATGTAATCTTATCTTATTCTCATTCAGAATACTTCATGATGCACCCTTAGGTTCTGGGGAAAAAAACAGTCTCACTGTTTGCCAGCTTGGAGAAGAAATGGCCATGTGGGCTAAACAAACTAAACTGTGCAACTCAGCCGTAGAAGCTAAGGAAGTATTGCCAGATGTTGCAGGATGTTTTGTTTCACAGCTGGAATTGACATGGTGGAGAGGGGAAGGATCCAATATTAAACCCTTCAGGTGCACCAACCCTCTTCCCTGAATATTATATTGACATTTTAGATTTGATCACTTTAAATTTCAAAATAAGGTGGAATTATGACTCCAAGATTATAGTTGGATAGAAATTGGGATTAATATAAATTCAATTGAATTTACTCTATTATCAGGGAATGCATCTAGTTCGTCATATGAGGAGCAAATTTGATTCATGGAATACTTGATGTTTATGAGTAGTGAGACTAATGGACAATGTAGCCATACCTTTATGGCCTGGGAACTTAGTAGAGAAAAAGTAGTAAGGGGACTTCAATACATGAGTCTTCAGAGTTCTTTTTCTTGGCCTTATTCTCCTTCCAAAGAGCCAAAAGAACAAGGCTCTTCCTCTGTCCTGCTTCCTCTCTATTAATAGTGGCCCGAAGAGTATCTCATGGCTCTTCTACTATTGCAGGGCACTGCAAAGTAGGCCTCCTGGGACTAGAACAGTAATTAGTCACTCATCAACTTCTACACTCTTTTATTTATAAGATTTGTAGTAATACTGTTAAAGGTTCTAGACTTATTATATAAGGTGATGCAGTAGATAGAAAATATTTCCCATGAGTCCATTCAGGAGGTACTTCAAGTGTGCCACCATCCTAGCAAGCTTAGCCTCTTCATTCCCTGAACTATATTCTCTGGGCTTCTCTTGGGGCCGGGGGGGGGACCTTCCAGTTTAACTCAAATTGATCTTCAGTGGCTGAGGTATTCCTTCCCACCCACATTTTGGGCAGAAATTTTTAATCACTCTTACTATCACAAGATTGCCAGTCAACGAGAGCAAATAATATTGCTATGGAGCAAATGAATGGATTATTAGATAAACCAGCTAAATACTCTTGCATATTTGGACATGGTAAGGAAGATTTATGGCATTCTGAAACCGCAGTTTACTTCATATTTCTTTTCATTAAGAAGTTTAGACAAGTCTAGTTTACATTTCCACTACAAAGATGTTTTTCAGTGGTTGAAATAAGGTTTTAAATCTCTCTCTCCCTCTCTCCCCCTTCTCTCTCTTTCTCTCTCTCTCTCTGTGTCTCTCTGTCTCTGTCTCTCTGTCTCTCTGTGTCTCTGTGTCTCTCTGTCTCTCTGTCTGTCTCTCTGTTTCTCTCTGTCTCTCTCTCTGTCTCTCTCTCTGTCTCTCTCTCTCTTTCTCTCCCCCTTTCTGTCTCTCTCTCTTTCTCCTCAACGTACTTACTTCAGATGGACAATACATCTCCAAGTCAGATGTGCACTTTCAGAATGGTCGCATTCCCAAGTCAGACATGCAGACATGGGAAAACTTCAAGGAGCATTAAAATTTTCACTGTAATTGCCACCTGACAGAAATATTTAGTATCACCAGTAGACTTCAACATTGACTGCAATTAAATAGTTTGAACTTTCCAGAGATATATCCAAAGATTTTAAGGCTACTTTGCAGTGGTATGGCTAACTGTGTAAGAGTTTTAAACAATACACAAAATGTATTTAGTAAATCATAAATGTCATGTTTACCTAGCCAAAATTAACATCAGGATGTTTAACTAAGGCTGATATTATCTGATTAATATATAGAATAAATCTAATCTCTTTGTCATTTTGGTCCTTATCTAGGTATATGTTGATGTTCAGTTTAGCTACCTATTAGGTATAAAGCACTGGCTAATATCGTTACCAAGGCAGAACAATTTAAATATTAGTTGATCAAAGTTAGGTTTATGCTTCTATTGAGAAAGGTAGTCATTTGACTTGTATAAGACCATATGCCTTGATTACATGTATTAATACAGAAAAGCATTGCCTAAGCTTGGTTCCCAGCTCTCATGACTGCAATTTAAATGCATTATAATTATTTTATGAACACCAATTATGTTGTGAAGTCATTGTATATCACATAAACAAATTATTATACTAGACTGTAAATAAGGTATAAAAGACCTTAATTCATATTATTCCTCATAGCAGACATTAACCAGTCTCATATATTTAAGTAAGAACCAGAAGCCAAAGGAGTTTCTGATTCTGGAGAGAAATATGATGTCCTTTTGTTTTCTTAGTATGGGTAGATTTGTGTTAACAAATGACTGAGATACTATGCCAGTCTGGTTAAAGTTACACAATTCATAGTGTGTGTATAAAAACTGCTGCCACTTTTTCAAATTGATTTTATTTTTCCCCCAAACGTAAAACTCCACCACATGGTTTCAGAATGTTAGAGGGAAAGTCTTAATAGAGAAAAAAAGATTGTGTTGAGCCTATTAGACCTGTGATACAGTCACGATGAGAGCTTTCCCTCAGCCTTCTTCAGGAGCTCCTTCTCCCATGAGACTGCAAGGATTTCACATGAAATCTCAACTTCCTCATCCAGATTCTGAGAATTTGACTCTCACTAAGTATAAATGAAGTTTTCTTTTAATAATGATTAGCTCCTACCTAGCACAGTGAATACTTTCTCTATTTTTTTTCTTTTTTGTGAGATAGCTCAGTAACAGTTCTAGCAGTACAGGGGTTGGGATGACACACAGAAGTTAGTATTACAGTAGAATAAGATCATAAGATTTAGAGCTAGGAGGCACCTGAGCAATCATCTAGTCTAATAACATCATTTTACAGTTAAAGATTGCCTTGGTTAAAGGTATTGCTGGCATCCTTATTAAACTGGCAAATGACATATAACTGGGAGAAACTGTTAACAACAAAATAGCAAAAGACCTTGATACATTAAAAAAAATTGAGTGGAATCAAAGAACATGAAATAAAACAGGAATTAGTGTAAAATTTAACACTTAGTTTTAAAAATTAACTTGACAGATAAAAGATGGCAGAGGCATATTTTAGGCAGGAGCTTGTCTGAAAAAGATCTAGTGGTTTCAGTGGACCACAAACTCAGTATGAGTCAAATGTGTTGTGTGGCAGTTAAAAAAGCCAACACAGTCTGAGGCTGCATTAAAAAATGTGTAATGCCCAATAATAAGGAGATGGCAGCTCCATTGCTCTTTGCCCCAGTCAGGTCACATTTGCAGCAGTGTATAGAGTTGTAGGTGCCATATTATAGAAGACATTTTTAACTTGGATAGTATTCAGAGGAAGACAACAAACATAATAAAGTGCTTTACAGTCATGTCGTATAATGATTACTTAAAGCAAATGGAAATGTTTAGCTAGGGAAAGATAAAACTGGGTGGGGAGGGTTGGAAGGAAGGAGAGGGGAGACATCATAGCTACCCTTAAGCATTTAGATGGTAGGCAATCAAACGAGATAACATTGTTAAAGCGCTCAGAACAATGCCTGGCACATAGCAGGCTCTATAAAAATGCTTATTCCCTTCCCTTCCCCCTGGAACATCAAAGGATGATATTTGTCCTGTTTTAATTCAGAAAGCAGAAGGCAGAGGAAAGTTGGGAAGTTACAAAGAGGCAAATTTTGGCTTGAAGTGTTGTTTTTTTGGGGGAGGGGATTCCTAACAATTGTAGTTATCTAAATGTGGAATAGACTGCCTCAAGAGAAGAGTGGTTTCCCCTAGTTGGAGGCTCTTGAATGAAGGCTAAATATCCACTTAGGAATATTGTAGATTAAATGTCTTTTCCAGATACAGGTTGGACTGTATGGCTCCTGAGGACTCTGCCAAACCAAAAATCTGTGATTCTGCAAAACTATGGCCCAAAGAAGTGATTATTTGCTCCAAGTCATATAGATAACAAATTGTATTACCAGGCTGCAATTCAGCTCTTCTGACCACAGATTTGGGTATTCCAGTTCACCTCATCATAAGATGGCAGCATAAATTTAAATTTTAGTACCCACCAAATTTTATAAGGGTGCTTCTACCAAATGTTACTCCCAGAATCATTCTTACCATGTTATTTTAAGGTTCCTTCTTTCTGAGCCCCAAAGCACAGTAGAGTCTTCTTAGATAGTAGTAATTTCTATTCAGGACCCATTTGACAAAAACTATTTAATTAATAAAGGTCCGTATTAAGAAGTTGTTCTTTCCTTTAGGTTATATTTCCACCCTCAAAAGATGTATTGTTGCCTTTTTTCTTTTTTGGCTGTAGAAACAAATAGAAAAACACATTCTCTATAGGATAGTTGAGAAGAATTTCACATCTAATCAATATCATTTATAGATTACTTACTATTTCCACTGTCCCCAGGCATTCTTTTGATATATAGGGATATTCTTCTAACTAAAGCTTGTGATCCTTTCATCTTCTCAATTACCAAAAGTTAATTGGCTCTCTTTCCATTAGTTTCTGATGTTATAAGGGATACAATATGTCCATTTGAAGAAGGTAAGACCATTTCTCTATATTGAATTGTAGTAAGCAGTTCACTGACTCATGGAGTTTGTAGGGATTTAAGGAATCCTTGAGATTACTTAGTCAAACATCATCTTTAAAATTTTGAGACTGGCCTAATTAATTTTTAAAGCCCCTTCCAGCTCTAAAATTCAGTGAATAAAGCCCAGTGTACTCTCTCCTTATCAGTTCCATGATATGAAGACAGAGGGGAGAGGGAATGAGTGAATCTTACTCTCACTGGATTTGGCTTAAGGAGAGAATAACATACACACTCAATTGGGTATGGAAATCTATCTTACTCTACAGAAAAATGGGGGGGGAAGGGGACAAGAGAGCAGGAGGATGATAGGGAGGAGGGCAGATTAGGGGAGGGGGTAATCAGAAGCAAACACTTCTAAGGAGGGACAGGGTCAAAAGAGAGAATAGAATAAATGGGGGGCAGGATAGGATGAAGGGAAATATACTTAGTTTTTCACAACATGACTACTATGGAAGTGTTTTGCATGACTACACATCTATAACCTGCATCAAATTGCTTGCTTTCTCAATGAGGGTGGGAGAACATCTAGAACCCAAAGTTTTAAAAACAAAAGTTAAAAAGAAATTGTTTTCACGTGCAACTGGTAAATAAGATATACAGGAAATGGGGTACAGAAATCTATCCTGCCCTACAGGAAAATTGAGGGGGAAGGGGATAAGAGAAAGGGGGGAGAGACAGAAGGGGGGGCAGATTAGGAGAAAGGGTATTCAGAATGCTCTTGGGGTAGGGGGAGCAATGAGATGGGGAGAAAATTTGTAACTCAAAATCTTGTGGAAGTGAATGTTGAAAACTAAAAATAAATTAAAATGTTAAAAAATTAGAAAAAAATTTAAAAAATTGTTCTACAGAATAGTTGGACTAGTTCAAAACTCCATCAACAATGCATTAGCATCCCAATTTTTACACATCCCCTCCAGCCCCTATCATTTCCTTTTCTGTCATGTTAACCAATTTGATAAGTGTGATATTTCATACTTGTTTTAATTTTCATTTCTCAAATAAGTAGTGATTGAGAATATTTTATGTGACTATTGATAGCTTTGATTTCTTCTAAAAACTTCCTGTTCATATTCTTTCATCATTTCTCAACTAAGGAATGGCAAATTTATGTAACTTTGGCTCAGTTCCCTAAATATTTGAGAAAAGGGGTCTTTATCTGAATAAGCTGCTATATTTTTCCAATTTCCTTCTAATTTTGGTTACATTAATTTTGTTTGTGCAAAAGCTTTTTAATTTCATGTAATAAAAATTGTTCATTTTTCTTCCCCCCCAAAAATTTAAAAAAAATAACAAAATAACAAAAAAAATAAAAATAAAAAATGAAGACAGAGTGGTAGAATGAAAAGGATATTACAAAGACCTGGATTCAAGTCCTGGTCCAGGCATCAGGTCATTGTGTGCCATTAGGCAAGTCATTTGACATCTCAAAACCTCAATTTTGTTCATTCACAAATAAAACTGTATCTCTAACATGCCATCTGGCTCTGACCTTCTCTACTTATATAGCATTTGTATATGAGGACTGAAATCTTCCAGTTTTCAACATATGTCGGTTCCCTGTGAGTTAAAGACTTGTTTCCATATGTGCTATATGTGTTTAAATCCTCAGTGGTAGGTTTATTTTCTCATATCAAGACATCTTGTGAAATTTATGAGAATTGACCACATTTAATGCACTTTTCAGGGAAGGCCTTGCCCCATACAAAGCTATTTCTGGTACTTCTACGTAGAAGATTTATAGTGTAAAATGTAGGGTCATTTGCCCAGGAATTGAATTCTCTTTATTAAAAAAAGATCTAATCCAATTCTATTTGACAAATAACTACTATTTTTAAAGGGATATCATGAGGTTTATATTATTATTTTATGGTTTTAAAAAAATAGTTTCTACCACTACTCCTTATATTACCTATGTCTCTCATTATATGGGATTACAACCATCCCCAAAAGTGAGCTCATGAGACAGCATTAGGAAAAAAATCAATATGATTTTTGAATTAACCATTTTTTTTGATATTATCTATATATGTCAGAGGCAGCCAGATGGCAAAGTGGGTAGAGTACTGTACTCAGAGTTCAAATTCAAGCTATGCACTAACATTTCTTTCTCCATATTTTTCTTCTTCCATTTTGAAGCAGCTAGATGATGGTTAAAGTAGATAAAGCATTGTGCCTGGAGTCAAGGAGACTTGAGATCCAATCTACTCACATAGACTAGCTATGTGACCTTGGGCAAATACTTAACCGCTGTCTGCCTCAGTTTCCTCATCTGTACAAGGAGGACAAAAATAGCACCTATCTCCCAAGGTTGTTGTATTAAATGAGATAATATTTGTAAGGCACTTTGCAAATCTGTATAAATAGTAGTGATTATTATCTTCTATATCTCTTTTTTTTCTTCATTAATGCAAATGACCAAGAATTACTTATTTTATAAAGATACTTAAAGCATGCCTATGGCCTTGTTTGCACTTTGGAAAAGCATAGTCAGCTGTATCAAGAAAATCAAGTTGAACCAAGAGAGTAGATGATATAAGAGAATGGTGGTCAACATTGTATGGCCCCTGCTAGCCTGAATCTATAGATGCATGTGCTCTTGTGTGACTACAGATTAAGCTGAAGGGAGGGGTGGTGTATATGGAAACTAAGGAAAAAGCATAAAAGCAGGTGAGAATATCACAAAGAAGATAATGTGTCCAATGGGAATACACTTTTTTCCTATTTGATATTAAATCACCTACAAGATATAACAAAAACACCAATAAATAAGCAAAACAAATGCAGGGGGTCTGAGCCACTTTACTGGAGTTTAAAAGTTTCTGGTACTGGGATAAGGAGGGATGATTGATTGAGTTGTATCTTCAATTGAACTTAAAGAATAAATTTCAAGAGGATTCTAAAGAGTTGTGGCAGTGGAAAAAAATAGCAATAACTAAAGAGTAGCTGTCAGTGGCCCTGAGAACTGTTTCCTGTTACCAATTCAGCTTTTGAATGTAGATTTCCTATCTCATCCTTCTCTCAACAACTCAATAAAAAATAATATTCATTGTCATTGAAGGCAGATAACCCCAAAGCTTCACCTGTGTGGTGTTGGTCTTCTAATAAGCATCACTGATGCTGATAGAATAAAAAGAAAAAAGAAAAAAAAAAACCTTTCAATAATGAAGTCATAGACCAGGGCTAAAACTATCATAGGGTGAAGAGCATTTTGCCCCTGGACAAAGTTAGGTGGCAAAAATGGATAGAGTGCTGGGTCTGGAGTCAGAAAGACTTGAGTTCAAATCCAGCTTCAGACATTTTCTAGCTGTATAACCCTGGGTAAGTCATTTAACCATTTTTTTTTACCTCAGTTACCTCAAGTATAAAATTGTTGTTGTTGTTTAGTCCTTTCAGTCATGTCTGACTTTCCATGACCCCATTTTGGGGTTTTCTTGGCAAAGGTACTAGAGTGGTTTTTCATTTCCTTCTCTAAAACTATAAAATCAGGATAAGAATAACACATACCTCAAAGGGTTGCTGTGAGGATCAAATGAAATAATAATCATAAGGACACATTGCCTGCCCCACAGTAGCTACTGAATGCTTATTTCTTCCATCATAGTGGGGTTCTTCCTCTCAAGTTGGAGTCTGATCCTACACTTTTCCTCACAGTTTTCCAAAGATTCTTATGGGAATCTCTGAGAGACATTATTTCCTGTGTACCATACCACCTTTCCTCTTTCCCCACCATACTGCTAAATTGGTCCCAGGCACATTTTGGGGCCATTACAGAGCCTGGCTTCTTTACTTTGCTGATGAGGAAACAGGAGGTGTAACTTACCAAAAGACAAACAGCTTGTTGGAGACACAGCCTGAATGAACAATCCAAGTCTAACTTCAGAAGGATTGTAACTCTTTTTTTACCTTCTGGAATATAATCTGGGTGCTCAAGTTCAGGGCCCTGTGCAACTTGTGGATCCCTGAGTTCTTCCATTTTAATGATTCACTTAGTCACCAGGTTCCACCTGCTGATCTCTCCTTTGCTGCTTTTCATGCTGCTGACTGCTCTATCCTCAGTCAAAACAATTACTGAGACAAGTGGATTATGGGGCACTCACCTATCACATACTCCACAGGTAAATTGTGCCTCTGTTTTATGAGATCCATACTGAACACCTGCAAGTCTTCCTTAATAGCATCTCCTAAACAGCACACAGTATTTAAAAGTGCAAGTATCTTTTGTTACCATAGCAACATGATCCACCAAAGGCATAAACCTTCCCAGCACAGAGCTTTAAGGCCTGACTCTCCCTTGGACTGTTTAATAGTAGTGTCCACATTAAACTGGCAGCTTTCCATGAGGAGGAAGCTGTTCCCTGCCATGCTATTGACTTCCCTTCTCTTCATCAACACTGGAATGGCTAGAAATCCCACCTCTCCCAATATCAATGGTTTTACTTAGCTGAAGCTGTGCATAATATATTTGGCACAAAAGTTAATTTGATATTAGGTGCCATCAATCACCAATAGAAACACAGTATCCAGGAGATTAGGGGTGAGAGTCTTACACTGTTCTGCCCTAGTCAGACCATATGTGGAGTATTGTGTCTAATTCTGTAAACCAGATTTTAGAAGAGATATTAGCAAACTAGTGCATCCAGAGGAGGGCATCATATCATATGAGGAGGGGTTAAATAAATAGGGAATGTTTAACATGGATGAGAAAACCCTTACCAGGAACTTGATAGATATCAGTCAGCCAGTGGGTATTTACTAAAGACTTAAGGCACTGGAGATACAAAGAAATAATTCCTGCCTTCAAGGAGCTTACATATCTAAGGTTTGTTGTTATTTTTTTTTGTTTTGTTTTTATTTTTTATTTTATTTGTTACAAAATACATGGTGCCCCAGAAGTCCTAGTACAGTTTGAGCTTTAGTCTTTTGGGCCGCTCTAAACATAAGGGATCACATATCTAAAGGCCTATCACATGTGTGACTTCCATGTCTTTAGAGATGAGACCAGTTTGTGGTCAGTAGCTGAATATTTCAGGGAGACAGATTGCAACTCCACGTAAGAAAGAACTTTCTAATGAGAGTTGCAAAAAAACAAACAGACAAAAAACAAAAACAGAATGAAATTCCTCAAGGGTGAGTAAGCTCCCCTTCACTGGTCTACTCATTCTTCATTCTTCACACGCTCCCATGCCTGGAATGCACTCCCTCTTTGCCTCTACCTTTTGGAATTCCTTGCTTCATTCAAAGGTCAGCTCTAGTGCTACCCAGCCAACATGGCACAAAAAATACCTTCTATGTATTTTGTAGATCTTTCGTAACTACTTGTATGGATAAATGTTGTCTCCCCCTTTGCCTGATACATTGTTACTGTTCAGTCATTTAGTTATGTCTGATTCTTTGTGACCTCATGGATCATACTTACCATGGCATTTACTTGGCAAAGATACTGGAGTGGTTTGCCATTTTCTTCTCCAGTGGATTAAGGCAAACAGAGGTTAAGTGACTTGACAAGGGTCATGCAGCTAGTAAGTGTCTAAGGCTGGATCTGAATTAAAGTCTTCCTGACTCAAGGCCTAGCACTCTATCCACTGAACCACCTAGCTGCCTCCTAGGTAAACAAAGGTTAAGTGACTTGCCTACTCAGCTAGTGTCTAAGACAAGATTTGAACTCAAGTCTTCCTGATTCCAGGCCCAGCACTCTATCCACTAAGCCATCTAGCTGTCTCTCCTGATACATTTTTTTTGGGAGGTTCAACCTGTTGTGTTTCAATTTTAAAAGGTGGGTTATAAACAGTATACTCACTACCATTTTTAGAGACTACATTTACATTTCTAATGCTGTAAGGATTTCAAATCATTAATCTGGACAGAGTTCACCTTTGAATACATAACTAGCATAAGATCAATGGGGCTTTGTCTGACATCTAGGAGGATATATGCTTCCTTCATATAGCACAGGCCAGATAAAAGACTGCAAGGCAGAGACCAGCAGTGGGGAATCTGTAGCCTTGAGGCCACATATGACCTTCTAGGTCCTTGGGTGTGGCCTTTTGAATGAGTCCAAGTTTTAAGGAACAAATCCTTTTATTAAGGGGATTTGTTCTATGAAGTTTGGATTCAGTCAGAGGGCCTCACTTGAGGACCTAGAGGGCCACATGTGGCCTTGAGGCTGCAGGCTCCCCAGCACTGGCATAGGCTTAAGACCCCTCTACTAACTGCTGCCAGCTTCTGACTGCCTTTTTGGACAGTTGTGGACTGGATAGAGGTACTTGCTCCTGTTTATCTTTGGTTTCCTTTATCATTGGGGTTCTTTTCATATATTGGCTGGAATTTGTATGGGAATATTAGTCCAGAGTGCTGGGCCTGGAGTCAGGAAGATTTGAGTTCAAATCCATCCTCAAACAATACTAGCTGTGTGACCCTGGGCAAATTATTTAACTTCTGTTTGCCTTACTCCACTGGAGAAGGAAACAGCAAACCACTCCAGCATCTTTGCCAAGAAAACCTTACAGACATTAGGCAGACACCTAATAAATTATTTTTGATTTATTGAGTTCTTATCTTTTCATGAATACAATGTCCCTAGGGACCTATACTAGATGAAAATTTGTCAAGCAACTGGCTGTTACCACTCTATGTAATTTAAAGTTAACTAACAAACAAAACTAATACTTTAAATTACATACAAATATACAATTGGGAAAAGTACAATGAAGACCATCACAGAAATACCATATTAATCCAAATTAGTGAATTTAATGTATATTTAATGTATACCCACTTTGTGCATGATACTGGAAAAGGAAGCTAAAGAATTACAATGTGAAGGGATATATACATATATTTGTGTGTTATATTGTCTTGAGATCAAAGCTCACAAATATATATATATGTATACACATATACATTTTATATATATGTATATTTGTGCATGTATATGGATAGATAGATGATAATGTGTGTGTGTGTGTGTGTGAGAGAGAGAGAGAGAGGGAGAGAGAGAGAGAGAGAGAGAGAGAGAGAGAGAGAGAATCTCTTCAGTGTGATTTCAGAACTCTAAGATGAAAGCTCTATGCTCCTCCAAATCAATCCACAGACTTCTGGTTAGAATGTAATATGAAAGATCATAGAAGAGCCTAATACTCCCATACAAATTCCAGCCAACAAGGACCCCAATGGGACCAATGATAAAGGAAACCAAAGAAATAGGAGAGCCTCTATCTAGTCCACAGCTGTACAAAAAGACAGCAAGTTGTTGGCAAAACTTGACAGAGGGGTCTTAGGCCTGTGCCTTGCAGTCCTCTATCTGGTCTGCACTACATGAAGGAAGTGTACATCTCCACGGATGTCAGACCAAAGCCCTACTGATCTTATGCTAGTTATGTATTTAAAGGTGAACTCTGTCCAGATTAGTGATTTGAAATCCTTACAGCACTAGAGATATAAATGTAGTTTTTAAAATGGTGGTGCATATACTGTTTATAACCCAACCTTTTTTAATTTAAAACACAACAGACTGGACCAGAAAAAAAAAAGAACTTCACTTCAGGTTAGTTTATATAGTATACATCTATTTTTTAAAAGAACAGGACATTAAACCAGTTGGAGAACAGAAGTTGTTTTAGGTATGTTACTTTAAACAAACTAATGTTTTCTGCATGAAATAACGGAAATAATGGAAAACTAGATTTGGAGTCTGGAGACACCTGAATTTGAATCTTATATCTGAAACTTTCTAGCTGCATGATCATGAAAAGATCATTTAAACTTTATGAACTTTAGTTTACTTAACTCTAAAATAGAGTTCATAATACATCTAGCATCAATCTCACAAAATTATTTTAAGAGTCCTAGCCTGATGCCTCCTTATGGTATAGAGGTGACCCTGGATTCTCAGATGCTATTCCAGAGAATCACAAGTTCTGATTGTTTCTATCATATTCCTAGGGGCAGCTAATTACTGCAGTGGATAGAGAGCTTGCAGTCAGGAAAAGGAGTTCAAATTCAACTTCTGAAACTTAGTAATTGTGTCATCCTGAGTAAATCATTTAATGTTTATCTGTATCCACTTCCTCAACTATAAAATAGGAATAATAATAGCATCTACCTCTCAGGGTTGTGAGGATTAAATGAGACAATATTTGTAAAACACTTAGGTCAGTGCCTGGCACGTAGTAGGTACTCAATAATTTTGTGTTCCCTTACTTCCTCCTTCCTAGAAAGGCTTTGAATAAGGTATTGGCAATGGACTAAGTCTGCTTTCCAAAGATCAACCTACTTAAGCATGGAGAGACTTAGCAGTAATGGACTGGCTACCTGGAAATGGGTCCATTGGCAACTCAACAAATAAAGAAAAATACAAAAGACTTTAATCCCACGTGACCCTCTTATGCTTCTGTTTCCACTGTGATGGCGGGCAAGAAGTGGGGAATTGAGGCAAGGGGATTAAAAAAACCATACAGGTTTTAAATTTTCTATAAACTTTAACCTGGCTGTTGGGATTTCAATATAAGATCCTTGTTCAGTGAACAAAAAATGAACAAAATACCCAAAGAACTAAAGAACTAACCTGGACATTCTTTTCTGTAAGTGAAACTAGAGGAAAGACATTGCAGCAAAATGAAAGGATAGTTCATGGGTATTACTTGGATATTGCTTGGATAGGAAAATCTAGGCATTGCAAGAGTTGGTTTGATGTGCCCAAAGGCAACAAGAAATATCATTTTATGGAATATGTAGTTATCTTGCATTGCTATATCCATAAGCATTTGAAGGGGGGAAAGGGCACCATCAAAATCATTTTACCTTAGCAATGTCTGTTTCAGGGTATGAAAATATAAATAAATTCTATGAAGAATTCAAAAATACTCTCCAAATTAACTTAATATTTTCTTTTAGGCATGCTGCCTTGAATGCAAAGATAAAAAATATGTGAAGAGTAGAAAAAACATGTTGTAAAATGTGGATCAGGAATAAGCAATGAGAAAGGTCAAAGGCTATACTGAACTGGACACTACAAGTACTAAATATCATCCAAAAAATAAAATTGATTATATTTTAACAGACAGAAAATGACTTTTTATTGATATGGAAATCTTTCCTTAATTAGCTATTAGACCTTTAAATTTTTAGAGTAATGATCAAATTTAGGACAGAGAAGAATAAAAATAAAAAAGGAATGAAAATTAAAATAACTATATCTTTATTTACATAAATTATCAACAATTATAATGTAATGTTGACAGAAAAGAGGACACACACACACACAACCCACAATGATTTCTACAGATGTTTGACTGGTATAAACCAGTTCCTATAATGAGAGTCTAAATAATCAAGGAATAATTTATTTGACATTTGAAAAGATATGCCAGCAAAGAGCAACATTAAAAAAAAAACTAATTTGTAAAATTTCACAGAGGGGATTCATGAACGATTATGAGCACTAATAACTCATAAAACAGAGAAAAGTAGTGGTAGGTTAAGGTAGTTTAAAGAAAACTTGTCAAAAGATAAAAGTAGGCAGAATCATTCCATGTGCAGTTAAGGATGAAAGCAGGATTGCAATAAACAAAGAAAAACATAAAAGATCTGCAAAAAATTTTACAAGAAATTTTATCATCAAGAACACTCGGAATTCTTGTATATAGGATGTCTCCTCCTCAAAATGACTTGGGATGAAGAAACTAAGGCTGTTTGGCAATTGTTGTTGTTGTTGTTTTTCCTTTGTTCTTGAAGAGTACCATGACTTCAGGGAGGTGATGCTATGCCTTGCAAGTGAATTAGATTTAAATGAGGGAGGGCTGGGAAAAGTCACCAGCCTCACTTTCTTTTCCCGAGTCATCTGGGTTCGGTGGCAAGATATAGATCAGGACAACTGAAGATGGCCCTGGATGCAGTGGGAGACCTTGGTCTTTTTAAGCTAAGGTCTTTGATAGTTCTCAGTTTGACTGAGGCAACACCCATTCAGTTATTAACGTTAGGTAAGAAATGAGGCAAAGAGTGGCCTTTTTTACCTAGTCAAAAAAAAAAAAAAAAACATCTCGGAGGAGAAGACCCTCAGCTTTCTGGCCAAAACAGAAACAATTGCTATTTACACTTACTCTGAGCCATCAGGGCCCAAACAATGACCAAGTGAGGCTTGAGCTGGGACCTATTGTTGGCCAATTAATGAGAGCCAGAGTGATTTGGGTTTAAGGCATGGTCCTTAAGAAGGAAATCTAGCCCCGAAACCCTAAGATATCTTGAGAGGTTTCAATGATCAAAATTTATATTCCTTTTGGCAGAGCACCTGCAGGTAAGGGTATGATACCCTATGTGGACAGAGGGAAAGGAGGGAGAGAGAGGAGGAAAGGAGGAAAGAAAGGAAGGAAAGAAGGAAAGAAAAAAGGAGTGAGCTATGTTGCCCAACTGGGACTGGCCAGTTGGGTCTCCAGTGGGGCAGTTACTATTATTCACAAGTTGTTGTTTGTTCTTCATTCTCAAAGAGGACCAAGACATCAGTAAGGTGATGCCTTGACTTGCAAGTGAATTGGATTTAAGTGGGGGAGGGCTGGGCAAAGTCACCAGCCTCACTCTCTCCTCCAGAGCGATCTGGGTCCCGTGGCAAGATATAGATCAAGATGACTAAATATGGCCTCCATTTGACAAGTAAAAAGCTTAGGAAGGGTGAGATTAGAAATATAAATTGGGATGCTTACTTTAGTCATGTGACTTTATTCCTTGTATTATACTGCATAACATACTACCTAGAGAATCATGTGGGTTAGCTACATTGTTAGTTTTAACCTTTTAAATAACACAGTCCAGAGAGAGAGAAGGATTCTTAAAGCAGGAAAAAATCAATGGAGCAAAGAAAAATTTGGGGCATTTCTCTTTCTCTAGACCAATGTGAGATGTACACCTATAAAAAGGCATGTATCATAAATTAATTTTCTCTTGGTTAGTGCATAATATGAAATCCTTTTATTTGATAATTACATATTTTTTAAAAGAAGACTTCTTACAAATCCATAAGAATATTAACATCCCCAACCTGCAGTTTTCCTCCTTGGATCCTTATTCAGTTGTCTATGTACAAAATGAACTGGTACAGTTTAGCTGAAATGAATAAATTATTTTTTCAGTTTTCTGAGTATCAGAAAACATTTTTATATACATATTTTCTTCAACTATTACCAAAATATCCATGTCATGTCCAATAGAAGGTAGGAGATACTGAAGTCTGGAAAGCAATCTATTTTTATTGAAAGTTACAAATCACAAGTTTGCAGTCAAACAATGTTCTCAATTACACATGTCACATTGTAATTCCAAAGACTGGTTTTAGATATCAGATGGCTCATAAGAATATTCATGTCCATTGTGTCACTATTTGTATAAAGCTAGATTTGCGCTGTGCAAAGGTGAGGGACCATTTAAAGACACTCAAAAACAATATTCATTGTACTAAGCTTGAGAAGCGCTGAATTAAACAAATTACTGGCCACTTGCAATCTAGTTTTGCTGCTCTTCAACTTCATCAAAACAATCCTTCATGTCTTATAGTTTCCTGACCATAGGTAAAAGTACCATTTTGTTGATCCCACTAATTACCTATCAAAAGTTCATTGAACCAAACAGTGCTCTTAGTTCTCTTACAACGTGCATTGATTCTGAATGGCCCAAATCTTATGATGTCTTCTTTTGGGTAGGGCTAAGCTGAACATCTCCAGACAGGCTCATCAATCTGAAATGTAAACTTGCCACATGTGGCTTTGACTTGTACCAAAATAACATCTCACTTTCAATAGGCAAAATACTTTGAGTTGTTTTTCTGTTGGTGGTGAAAGCTTTGTGCTGATCAATCCCCACAATGCTAGCCAGTTTCTCCTAATGACATGCATTTGCATAACAAATGCCAGGGAACACAGACAGAATCTGTGGTCAGATATAGTGCAAAGATAACTGACCTCTGCGGCAATTAACACCATGCTAGTTAACATATTCCTAACTACACTGAAAGTGACAGGTAGGTGGCACAGTGGCCAGACCACCAGGTCTGGGGTCAGGAAGACTTTAGTTCAAATCTGGTCTTGGACACTAACTAGCTGTGTGACCCTGTGCAAGTCACTTAACCCTGTTTACCTCAGCTTCCTCATCTATAAAATGAGCTGGAGAAAGAAATGGCAAAATCATTTCAATGTCTTTACCAAGGAAACTCCAAATGGGTTCACAAATAGTCGAACATAACTAAAGAACAACAACAACACACAGCCATCAGAAATCTATCCCAAAGTGGTATATGTGGAAAGAGGACCAGACGTAGAGTCTAAAACATATATAAGAAGTGGTCATCCAGACTCTTCTTGAGTCAGAAGAAACCTCTGAAAGTCTTTGAGCAAAGGAATGTATGAGGAAGATTATGCCAATCCAGCCTCTGACACTTATTAATTGTGTTACCATGGTTAAGTTACTTAATTTTCCTGAAACTCAGTATGAGCAAAGCTAAGAAGTGAAACAAAAACCCAAACAAAAAAATTAAGTTCTATCTGGGAAAAAAAGAGAATCTAAGAAGGGCTAGAAACTTTACTTGTGGTGGATGGGATGATGATAACTGATCACACAAAGAAGGAAGAGCTGCCTAATTATTATTTTGTTTTCTCTAAAATGGAGAAAGATATTTACACTGGAAATGACAAAACAAAAAAAATGACTAATAGGGTGTTGACGCCGAATATAATGAAAGAGAGAAAGGAAAACTTAGTTATCCTTAATGAATTCAAATCACGTGGCCTAGATGAACATCCTCGGAGTCCTGGAAGAACTGGTAGACATGATTGAAGAGCCACTGGCAATGTTATTTGAAAGATCATGGAACACTGGACAGGTACCACATGATTGGATAAGGGCAAATGTTATCCAAATTTCCAAAACAGGAAGAAAGTTGAGCCTGAAAACTACAGGTCAGTGAATTTGACTTTGGTTACTGGGAATATTCTTGGAACATTTAACTAAAGAGATGGTTGCCAAATATCTAGAACAGGAAGTGGTGATTACAAAAAGCCAATATGGCTTCAACAAATCAAGTCATATCAGGTTAACCTCATGTCCTTTTTTCAATAGGATTATTAAGCTTATTGATGAGCAGAATGCTATGGGTAGTATTTAACTAGATTTTAGTAAAGCTTTTGATAAAGTATTTTATACTATTCTTATGCAGAAGATGCAGAGACAGATTAAAAGAGAATATAATCATTTAGATTCAGAGTCAGTTGGATGACCTGATTTGAAAAAATTGTTAATAGTTCAATAAAACATGACATGAGGAATCCAGTGGAGTACCACAGGGATCTGTGTTTACCCTGGTCTGTTTAACTTTTTTTTAATGACTTGAATAAAAGAATAGGTAGTACACTCATCAAATTTGGAGATACAAAAGTAGGAGGGGTAGGTAACACAGTATACGACAGCGTCAGGATTCCTAAAGCACCTTGATAGCCTAAAGGAGTAGTTCATAACCATTTTTGTGTCATGGACTCCTTTGGCATTCTCATGAAGTCTGTGGACCTCTTCTGAGAATAATGTCTTTAAGTATATAAAACAAATTACATAGAATTGTCAAGGAAACTAATTATATTGAAATACAGCTATCAAAATATTTTTCTAAAGAAGTTCATAGACCCTAGGTTAAAAGCCCTGGGCCAGAGCATCATGCTAAGTCTAAAAAAATGGAATTTAATAGGGATAAACAAAAAGTCTTACATTTAGGTAAAAAAAAAAATCAACTCCACAAAATGAATGAGGCATATATTGACAGCAGTTGTTCTGAAAAGGATCTGAGGGTTTGAGTATGCTTCAAGCTCAATTTAAGTCAGGTATGTGATATGACAGCAAAAACAAAAAACAAAAATCAAACAAACCAAAAAAACAAAAACAACAAAAACAACAAACAACCTGTATTCAGCCTTAGTATGTATTAGAGGGGGGTATTTTGTTGTTGTTATTCAGTCATTTTTCAGTTGTGTCTGACTCTTCATGACCCATTTGGGATTTTCTTGGCAAAGATAAGGGAGTGATTTGCCATTTCCTTCTCCAGCTTATTTTACTGATGAGGAAACTGAGGAAAACAGGGTTAAGTGACTTAGGCAGGGTTGCACAGCTAGCAAGTGTCTGAGGCCAGATTTGAACTCAGGAAGAGGAGTCTGTCTGACTGCAGAGCCACTCACTCCTTCCACTGTGCAACCTAGCTGCACCAGAAGGGCAGCTTCCATGAAAAGGAAGGGAATAATCCCACTACACTCTGCCCTTGCCAGGCATGATCTCTAGAGTATGGTGCTATGGTCTAAGAAGGACATTGAAAAGTTGGGACTGTCCAGAGGAGAGCAACCAGGTTGGCAAATGATCTTGAATTCATGATATATGAGGGTCTGAGAAAGAATTGAGAATGTTTAGCTTGGAGAAAAGAAAACTCAGGGGAGACATGATAGCTGTATTCAAATATATGAATTATTGTCATGGCCAGGAGAGGTTGTTCTGTTTGGCCCCTGAGAACAGAACCAGTAATAAGGGGTAGAAGTTCCAAAGAAACCAATTTGAGCTTGATGGTAAGAAATACATTTTAACAATTAGAAGTATCCGAAAGTGCAATAGTTTTCCTTGAGAAATAGTAGATCCCTCATCGTTGGAGGTCTTCAAGGAAAGAATAGATGACATTTTTCTGGTATGTTATAACGGGGATTTCTTCTTGGACTAAATAGCCACAATGGTTCCTTCCAAATCTCAAATCCTTTGATTCTGTGATATTTTGTTTCTAGTTCTTTATTTTATTGAAGGATGAAATGTCCTGCTTTAAATATTGTGGTGCGTACGGGGTATTCCTTTCTATCTTTTGCCTCCTGGGGTATGTGCTTAGCAAAACAATCTCTGAGTCAAGAGGTATGGACATCATAATCATTTTTTTAAAAGCATCATTCCACATTCCTCTCTGGAATGGCTGGACAAATTCACAGCTCCTCCAACATTGTGTTAGTGCTCTCTTTCCAAAAGTCATTCAACATTGACTAATTTGTATATTTTGTCATCTTTGCCAATTTTCTGGGTATAAAGTAAAACTTGAGAGTTGTTTTGATTTGCATTTCTCTTATAATTTGTGAGCTGGAATGATCATTTATATGATTGTTAATCATTTACAATTTTTTGAGAACTTTTTTTCATACCCTTTGACCAATTATCCTTTGGGGAAAGACTCGTTTCTTATATTTGTATTAATTCCCTATATAGTATGAATATAATATATCTAATCCTGTCAATTCCATTTCTACTATGTCCCTGTTTTAATGTATTTTTCTATTGAGGCACCCCCTATGAGCTAATTCCCCAATTCACACTCCTGGATCAGTTTTTGGAATATCAGATGACAAAGTGGCTAGTGGGATATATAGGCCCAGAAGTGTGTCTGATTCTTTCATTCAATTACAATACATTTTCTATGTGGAGCTATATAAATTTATCAGATGTTCAAAATACTTCATCTATCCTAAATTAAGGGCTTCTTCACAGCCAGTTTATACTTTCAGTTTTCTAATACTGTAGACAAGTCTCTAATTTGGTCATAATTAGTTTACAACTTTGATGGATTGATGTAACAGAGAAGTTTGGACCTTCTGTGTTTAAGGTCCAAACTTCCCTGTTACATCAATCAATTAATCAAAGGTGTTGGAATGGGTCAAACATCCACCCTTAGAAAGGGATTCTATGATCCCTCTCTATTCCTCTCTATCCCTATCTCTTCTTATTGCTACCAACCCAATACAGGATTTTATTACCAGTTGCCTAGATTATCATAACAGCCTCCTAAGAAGTCTTTCCTCCTCTATTCTCCCCACTTTCCAACCCATCCTTCAAACTGTAGCCAAATTAATCTTTCTCATTCATTTCTTTGGTCAGATATTTTCAGTGGTTTCCTCTTGTCTATGGAATAATGTTGAAACTCTTTGACTTTGTGGCATTCAAGGTCATACAACTTGACACCCAACTAAGCTTTCTATTCTATCCCTCAATGAATTCTACAGTAGAATCAAAGTGGACACCTCTCTACCCCAAGGCACACACTGTGCCCTCATGATTTTGTGCTATCTGTAGGTCCCTAATGCTTTAATGTAACACTTTATGTTGTAGCTATGTGTTTGTATCTTGTCTTAGCTGGAATTCATGTCTTTCCAGAACCTAGTGTAATGTTTTGCATAAAGTTAACAATTAGTAAGTGTTTGTAGTTATGTGTAACCACAGACTAGAAGGATTAAACAAACAGATTCAGAGCCAGAATTCCACAGAGGTGACAATTTCAGGAAAGTAGCAGGCAAGAGCAAATTCAAAGTCTGAGACAGGAGGACAGAAACAAAAAGAAATACATGATTTGTGGGAAAAAGTAAAGAAAATAACGCAGGAAGAGCAACTCTGGTTGACAGTGACGTCAACTTTTAGGATCCTTTTAGAACAACAATATGTTAGCCAGCTAGGTGGCACCATAGTGCATAGAGTGCTGGGCCCGAAGTTAGGAAGACTCACTCAGACACTTACTGGCTGTGTGACTCTGGGCAAGTCACTTAATCCTGTTTGCCTCAGTTTCCTCATCTGTGAAATGATCTGGAGAAAGAAATGGCAAACCACTACGGTATCTTTGTCTAGAAAACCCCAAATGGGGCCTCAAACAGTTGGACAGAACTGAAAAAAAATGACTGAACAATAATAACATGCTAGTCAGATCACTATCTCACTCAGCAAAAGATAATTCAGCTATAGCCCCTGATGTTTACCAAGTGATATTCATCTCTTGGTCTCATATGACTTGGAATTATAAAACACCTGAAGATTTACAAAGCACTTTCCTCACAACCCTGTGAGGTAGATCGTGCAAGTGTTATTATGCCCATTTTATAAATGAGGAAATTGACATGAGGGACTTACCCCAAGTCACACACCCAAAAAAGGAGTTCTTATGGATGTTTTTCTGGGTCTCTTTTTTTCTTTCCCAATGGATGCCAGAATCATAGTATCATAGAGCTAAAGGAAAACTTGGAAGTCATGTAGGTCAACTGCTATATTTTACAGGTGAGGAAACTGAGGCCCAGGTGGGTTAAGTGACTTACCCAGGGTCATATAAGTTGTAAGTGTTGGAATAAACACTTCAATGGAAGTCCTCTTAATTACAAATTTAACACTCTTTCCACTACATTATGCTGCCTTTCGGATCAGTCACTACCCTTCTAAGGAATCGTCAGTGGCCTGTGACTCCAGGCTCAAATGCTCAGTTTAGCATTTAAAGACAGTTGACAAGGGGGCAACTAGGTGGCGCAGTGGATAGAGCACCAGCTGTAGAGTCAAGAGGACCTGAGTTCAAATCCGGCCTCAGTCACATAATATTTCCTAGCTGTGTGACTCTGGGCAAGTCACTTAACCCCAACTACTTCACTAAAAAAAGGTCAACCAGCATTTATTAAGCATTGCATGCTAGGCATTATTCTAATCACTGGGGATACCAAGAAAGTAAAAAAAAAAAAAAATAACAACAAAAAGCCAGTTCCTGTTTTTAAGGATCTCTGTGTCCCTCACAATTTGACCTAAGCCTATCTTTACAGACTTTATTGCATGGTATTTTCCTTCATGCACTCTTCATTCCAACAATACTAGGCTAGCCTGCTTGTTAATTTTTGCCTTCAGTCTAGGGTATTCAGGCCTTTTTAATAGGCTGGCTTATATAGCTAGAATATTCTTTCCTCAAGGGCCATCTCCAATGGATCTAGATCCCTTATCTTGATCCCCCTAATTCTTAGCACTTTCTCACTCCTCAAATTATGTTGTATTTATTTATCGATGTAAATTTATCCCCCTCTCTCCCAGGAGAATGCAAATTCTTTGAGGGGAAGGACTTTTTCCTTATTATTTTGTACCCCCATTCCCTATTACAGAGCCTTGAATATAATAGACATCCTATGATTGTTACTGATTTTGCTATCTTCTTATTACCTCTGGTTCTTCAACATCCAACTGTCATCATTACGCCATAGAGAGCAGCTAGGTGGCACTGTGGTTAGAGCACTGGGTCTGGACTCAGGAAGACGTAGGTTCAAATCCAGTCTCAGATTCTTACCCTGAAGCAAGTCACTTAACCTCTGTCAGTTTCAGTTTACTCAGATGTAATATGGGGGTAAGAATAGCGACTACTTTCCAGGATTGTTGTGAGGATCAACTGAGATAACATTTATGAAGTGCTCAGCGCAGTGCCCAGAGCACATAGTAGGCACCTAATAAATGACTGTTCCCTTCCTTCTTCCCCCTTCCTGGTTACAACCCCTGGTTGGTCCTATGCAGACTCTATTCCTCTCCACTGGATGATAATTTCATTTAAACTTTTAAAATAATCTAGATAGATAAGGGCAACTTGATAATTAAAGAACAGAAATCTAAAAGAGCAATATCAATGAGCTTCAGTATAAATCCAAGGTGGTTTCATTAGGACCTGAAGCATAAGCCTTCCTGAATGGAAGAGCTTGAATGAGATTGTAATCCCCCCCAAACAGTATTATTACTGGGGAATGGATAAATAAACTGTGGCACATTAATATAATGGATTTCTGCACTACAAGAAATAATGATTATGAACAGTTCCAGTTTATGGGAAGATTCATATGAACTGATGCAGAACAGAGTATGCACAACCAGGAAAACAATATAAAAAATGATAACAATATAACTAAATAGAACAACAACAAGAAAATAAAACTGAACACAGTATAATTATAATGACTTGGTCTGAAAAATAGATGAGAAAATGTACCTCTCTCCCTTCTTTGTCAAGGTGGGGAGCTATAGGTATGCAAGATTTCACATACTGTCAGACTTAGTTGATATGTTAGTCTTATTGAACTACCTTTTTTCTGCCTTTTCAAAAATCCTTTATTATACAGATGACTCACTGGATAAGGAAGGAGAAAGGAATATATTTGGAAATGAAGGTGATATAAAGACAAAAGACAAAAATTAAAATAAAATGTTATTTCAAAATAATATAATGAAAATCTTAGTTTCCTCCTTGCAAGATGATCCAGTATAATTTGAATCCTCCCAAAGATTTTAGAAAGTATAATGGCTTTGATATATATATATATATATACACACACATATATATACATATATATACATATATATATGTATATGGGAAAATCTTCCCATATGAGTAAACATGTGAGGTTATTGCTTCTTTAAGCACTAAGAAACCTTGCCTCCTTTTTATATTTGAGGGGACTGGTTTCAGAATTTTTTTTATTAGGCCTATTGCATCAGAACCTTAAATCCTTTGACATCTTTTCTTTTAAAGAAAACCTCTTCTGCTGTCAGAACAATTTAACAAATTAAGTTAAAAGATGTACAATTATCACTTAAGAGAAAAAAAAAACAAGTAAAAAGACAATTAGTAGATCCAGTGCAGTCAGTTGTTAAAAAGGGAAAAGAAAGGACATTTGAATTAAAAAGAGCAAAAGCAGGGTCAGAAATGGCGTGAAAGGCAACTCTGTTTTGTCTCCAGACCTTAAATAAGGACAGACTTCAGATGAACTTAAACATAACATGTTTCTTTATTTGATAGAGGGAATATGCATTCATTAAGCACCTACTATGTGCTAGACACTGTGCTAAATGCTTTACATATATTATCTCATTTGTGGCCTGGCACTTAATAGGTACTTAATAAATGTTGACTGATCCATTAAGTAATTGATTG
>NW_020954619.1:16163962-16167884 GCF_900497805.2 Vombatus ursinus
ACCTAAACATCACAGAGCAATATTTCTAAAGGCATTTATTTCTCCATTAATCTGTTGTTTTTTAGTCCTTTAAATCATCTTTGTTGATTACTGAGATGCTTCCCTCTGAACGACACTGTGAGTATATGTAAAAGAAAATTCAGAGTGAATGATGCCAAATGGATTGGGCATTAATAGAGGTGAGAATTTTTTGAAAATAGAAATGGAAATTGATGTGCTTCATTTAATAAGGATAGGAAAATTAATCTGTCAGCACAATTTCTAATCTCCAAATGCATTCTGATTATATTTCCACTCATAAGCAGCAGTTTTCAAAAGGAAAGGTGTTTAGCATAATGCAAGTGTTTCCAAGATTTTGCTTTGGCATTACTTGCTGAACTATTAATATCAAGCAGCACAAGCATGTGAGAAAAGATAAAATAGAAGATAGAAAAGTCGCAGTGGAAATAACATGGGAATAAGTGAGAGCAGTACTGAAATATTTTGGCTTCACGTGGATGAGAATGATTGAACATCATATGAGCGATATCTTCTCTCTTCCTCCTCTGATTCATCCTATACACTGCTGACAGATGAAGATTCCTAAAACCTATAGCTCTGATCATATCACTTTGTTGTTCAAAAACCTTCAATGGCTCCCTATCATCTGCTCCTTGGTCTGACATTCAAAGCTCTGCACAACCTCCAGCCAATCTACTTTTCTCTCTTCTCCCACTACTCCCATTTGTAGACCTTACTTTCCAGCTATACTTGTCATTCCCCAAATGTGCTTGTACTTTTTCATCTAGAAACCTTTGGTCCTAGGCAGCTAGGTGGCACAGTGGATAGAGTGCCAGGCCTGAAGTCAGGAAGACTCATCTTCTTGAGTTCAAATCTGGCCTTAGGCACTTAGCTGTGTAATCCTGGGCAAATCACTTCACCCTGTTTGCCTCAGTTTTCTTACCTATAAAATAAGCTGCAGAAGAAAATGGTAAGCCACTCCAGTATCTCTGCCAAAAAATTCCCAGTGGGGTCACAAAGAGTCAGACACAACTGAAGACAATTGAACAACAACAATAACTTTTGTTCCCACCATTCCATATGTCTAGAATGCCTTCCTTCCCTTCTGTCCCCTCCCCCCCCAAAAACCCTCCTACACTTCCAAACATATTTCTAGTCAAATACATCTCTGCATATTATAATCCTGCCCATCTTTCAAGGGTCTTCAATCAAAATCTGGATGATCACTTTTCAGGGATGTCATAGTAGGTATTCTTTTTTGAGATATAATATGGGATAAAAAACCTTCCAATCCTGACACTTTGTAATTCTATGATTCTTTCTTACTTCTACCCTTCCAATACCAAACCGAACCAAGTCTAATCCCTCTTTCATATGATAACCCTTCTAATATTTGATGATAACTGTCATGTCCCCCTTTGATCTTCTCTTCTCTAGGCTCAATATTCCCAGTTCTTTATATCAATCCCTATATGGCATGGCATGGCCTCTGGTTCACTAAGCATCCTGGGAGAATGCCTCTAGATATGTTCTAGTTTGTCAGTGTCCTTTCTACTTACAGAGAACTGAAACCTGAGATCAGGGATTCTTAACTTGGGGTCCATGGACTCCCAAGGGAACTATGAATAAATTTCATACAGTTTTAGATTGGAAAAAAAAACATTATATATTAATTTTCACAAACCTTATTTTCACTTACATGTAACTGAAAGTTGGCATGTCCTTCCATTAAGAATAAAAGCAACAAACAGTATTCTGAGAAGGAATCCATAGCCTTCCACTGACTGCCAGATGAGTCCTTGTCACAAAAAAGGTTAAAAATCCATATCATAGATGAATGAGGAAGAAGCAAGAGAACACTGAGCTGCCCTAAATCAGTTCCAGTCAAATGAAACATACACATAAATTACACCCTAGTGTACTGAAAGAATCTGAAGATGCAATTACTGCAGATGTGATTTTGCAATCATGGGGAATGAAAGAAGAGATGCAAAACTAGAGATGGTCAAACTCTTCTGATTTCTTTTTTTGGGATGAGGCAATTGGGGTTAAGTGACTTTCCCAGGGTCACATAGCTAGTAAGTGTCTAAGTCTACATTTGAACTCAGGTCCTCCTGACTCCAGAGACAGTTGCTCTACCCATTGTGTCACTTAGCTGCCCCAAGTCTTCTGATTTCAGAAAAGGAAAGATTCCAGAAACTATAAGGCCAGTGAGCTTGATATCCAATCTTAGAATAAATGTTAGAACAGGTCATTAAAAGGATCATTTATATTAGCATAGATAAGTTAGTAGTGGTGAAGAGTTAAGTCAATTCAACTCAACAAGCATTGATAGAGCATGAGCCTGGAGTCAGGAAGACCTGAGTTCAAATCTGGCCTCAGACACTTACTAGCAGTGTGACCGTAAGAAAGTCACTAAACTCTGTTTATCTCAGTTTCTTCATCTGCAAAAAAAAAATAAGTGAGCAGGAGAAGGAAATGGCAAAGTACTTCACTATCTTTACCAAGAAAACCCCAAATGGAATTATGAGGAGTCAGACAAGATTGAAATGACTGAACAGCAACAACAATGTGCCTGGTATTATGCCAAGTGTTTTTGTGAATACAAATATAATGAAAAAGAAAGATAGTCCTTACCTACAAGGAGCTTACATTCCAATGGGAGAAGACACCACATAAAATTAAGTTGTAAAGTCAGGGTGGAAATTCATGGGGGAAAAGAGAAGGTACTTGCCCAGGGGCAGGAGGGAGAAAGAAATCTGGAGAGTCAGGAGTAGAAATGGGAGAGGAATAAAGGAGTTAAACAAAGCCAGCCAGGACACTTCCTTAAAATGGGAGAAAGGGTTCCAGAAAGAAGTGACCAATCAGAGGAGAGAGCCATGGGGCAGAGGTATTTTCTAGGGTGTGAAGATTACAAAAATGGGAGTCATATTCTAGGGTAAGAAGGCTGCTGGAGGGGCAGAGCCAAGATGGTGGAGGGAAAGCAGTGACTTGCTAGAGCTCTCCCCCAAACCCCTCCAAATACCTACAAAAAATGGCTCTAAACAAATTCTAAAGCAGCAGAACCCACAAAAAAAAACAGAGTAAAACAAATTTCCAGCCCAAGACAACCTGGATGGCTGATCAGAAAGGTATATCGGACCAGGCGGGGAGAGGATCGCAATGCATCCAAAAGATTACTGAAGAAAATACTTCCTTAAAAATTAGAATAGAGCAATTGGAAGCTAGTGACTTTATGAGAAATCAAGATACTGTAAAACGAATCCAAAAGAATGAAAAAATAGAAGATAATGTGAAATATCTCATTGGAAAAACAACTGACCTGGAGAATAGATCCAGGAGAGGGAATTTAAAAATTATTGGACTATCTGAAAGCCATGATCAAAAAAAAAGCCTAGACATCATCTTTCAAAAAATTATCAAGGAAAACTGTCCTGATATTTTAGAACCAGAGGGCAAAATAGAAATTGAAAGAGTCCACCAATTTCCTCCTGAAAGGGATCCCCAAAGGAAAACTCCTAGGAATATTGTAGCCAAATTCCAGAGTTCCCAGGTCTAGGAGAAAATATTGCAAGCAGCCAGAAAGAAACTATTCAAGTATTGTGGAAACACAATCAGGATAACACAAGATTTAGCTGCTTCTACATTAAGGGACCACAGGGCATGGAATACAATATTCTGGAGGGCAAAGGAGATAGGATTACAACCAAGAATCACCTACCCAGCAAAACTGAGTATAATTCTTCAGGGGAAAAAATGGTTATTCAGTGAAATAGAGGACTTTCAAGTATTCTTGAGGAAAGGACCAGAGCTGAATAGAAAATTTGACTTTCAAATACAAGACTCAAGTGAAACATGGAAGAGGTAAAGAGGAAAGAGGAAATCATAAGAGACTTATTAAGGTTGAACTGTTTACATTCCT
>NW_020954619.1:16167894-16234052 GCF_900497805.2 Vombatus ursinus
TAGATAGATAGATAGATAGATAGATAGATAGATAGATAGATAGATAGATAGAGGGCACAGGGTGAGTTGAAGATGAAGGGGTCATATCTGGAGAATAAAATTAAGGGGTGAGAGAGGATTATACTAGGAGAAGGAGAAAGGGAAAGGTAGAATGGGGTAAATTATCTCACAAAAAACCAGAAAAGAACAGCTCTTACAGTGGAGGGGAACTGGGGGGAAGGTGAGAGGAAATGAGTGAATCTTATTCTCACAGAATTTGACTTAAGGAGGGTATAACATACACACTCAATTGGGTATGGAAATCTGTCTTACCCTACAGGAAAATATGAGGGGAAGGGGACATGAGAGTAGGGTGATGATAGAGAGGAGGGCAGATTGGGAAAGGGGGTAGTCAGAAGCAAATGCTTCTGAGGAGGGACAGGGTCAAAAGAAAGAATAGAATAAATGGGGGGGCAGGATAGGATTAAAGGAAATAGAGTTAGTTTTTCACAGCATGTCTACTATGGAAGTGTTTTGCATAACTGCACATGTATAGCCCATATTGAGTTGCTTGCCTTTTCAATGAGGGTGGGTGGGGAGGGAGGAAAGGAGAAAATTTGGAACCCAAAGTTTAAAAAACACATGTTTTAAAAAAAATGTTTTCATATGCAACTGGGAAATAAGAAATACAGGAAATGGGGTACAGAAATCTATCCTGCCCTACAGGAAAATAGAAGGGGAAGGGGGGGAGAGATAGCAGGGAAAGCAGACTAGGGGAAGGGGTATTCTGAATGCATGCCATCTTGGGGTGGGGGGAGGGGCGAGATGGGGTGAAAATTTGGAACTCAAAATCTTGTGGAAGTAAATGTTGAAAACTAAAAATAAAAAAATAAAAATAAATAAAAAAAAGAAGGCTGCTGGAAAATCATGATGGCAGAGACATTTTCCAGGGTGAGAAGCTTTCTGGGGCATGATAGAGAAAGAAGTCCAGAGTTAGAAGTGGAGCTAGAGAAGTAAACAAGAGGAAAAAGAAAAAAAATTAAAAATCATGGCTGAAGACTGAGCTTTAAACACAAACTCCATCAATTTCCACTTGTGCGTTGACTAAAGCATAAAGAGAAACAGTATGGCCCAATGTTTTAATATAGTGCAGGAAAGCTAGACCTAAAAAAAATATTCCGAACTTAATCACATCAGATAAAATAAGCGTTTTCACACTGTAGAGCAAAGAGCTGGGTTTCCTAACAATACTTCCCTTTGCTGTGTTGGGACTCTTCCTACTATTTCAAAGGTTACTGAAGGCATCTCAGGAATCACACTTACCAGTACCCTAGGAAGTGGTTCTTCTGGGTTCAGTCATTTGAACTCAACCAAGAAAACTAGGGGCTTTGACTCCAATTCCACTTTAGTCATTTTAGTTCTAATCCTTCCAGCCTCCAAACCATTCTCCTTCTAAAGAAAAGAATATGTCCTCTCTACCCTGATAGATAGCATAAGTCCTTCCTATGACACACACTGGTTATGTGACCCTAAGCAAGTCTTTTAACTTCTTCAATAATTGTCTAAAACTATGAACCTCCTCCCTGGTGAAGAGGAAATACTTGGGCTGTTGCACGCTTACTGGATATCTTTGTAATTCCACAGTCATTTATTTGTCCTTATTGTTGATGTTGTTATTTATCCTTCTTCATAAGCAGAGGCAGCATATTCTAGAAAGCAGAAGTAAACAAGAATTGTCTTACATTACACATTACATATACATGTCCTAAGGAGTATGTATCTGATTCTGCCAGTATATTCATGATGACGAGTTTCTGGAACAGGTATTAGGATGTGCTTTTTTTTTTTTTTTAACACGGAAGCAGAGATTATTAGCCAGAATGAAGTCATTGAGATCAAGTCATTTCAAGTTGACCTCATTTCTTTTATGTCAAAATTATAAGATACAGTATATAGACGTAGAACACACAGATTTCAACGCAGCATTTGACAGAAACCCACATCTTCTCTTTGTGAACAAGAAGGGGTAATGTAAACTGGGTGCTTTATTCAATTCATTGATTCATTCAGTGGCCTGGAACAAACTACCCACTCATCTCTGCTTCCTTGAATCCTTCTCTTTGTTTAAAACCAAGCTCAAGCAGTAACTTCAACATGAAGCCTTTCCTGATCCCCAACAGTTATTGTTATCTTTTCCAAGTGACATTATATGTATATATTTTGTATATGTTGATATTTATTCACTTTATTTATTCTGTATATGGTTTTATATATATATATACTTACTGTCTCCCTCATTATAAAGGAAAGTCTTTGCAAGTACAGATTGTTTCAGTCTTTGAACTTTCATCTCCAGTGCCTAGCATAGAGCCTGGCCTATGATAAGCGCTTAATAAATGCTTACTGATTGATTGCAAAGCAATGTTCCAGGTGCTAGAGGAAATCTAAATTTTATATAAAATGTAATCCATGCTATCATGGCACTTACTTGGTTGTTGTTTGTTCTTGAAGAGGACCAAAATGATATCATTATGTTAGGGTCAAATTACAGTGTGTCCAATTGTGGCTGATTAGACCAATATGAGCTTGGAATGCTGTACCACAGGTTAGGCACAAATAGTTCATGTGAACATTGGGGGTGGATTCTCTAAATTTGTGTATTTCACATTCCTTTTAAACTACTGAGATTCTGCTTTGTTCATAGGGCGCAGCACCTTCTTTGACACAGGCTTTCCATGCTGGGTAGTCCTGGGCCAGTGTCTCCCATGTCTCACTATTAATTCCAAAGTTCTTCAGAGAGACCTTAAGAGTGTCCTTGTATCACTTCTTCTGACCACCATGTGAGTGCTTGCCTTGTGTGAATTCTCTGTAAAATAGTCTTTTAGGCAACCATGTGTTTGGCATTTGAACAATGTGGCCAGCGCATCAGAGTTGGACTCTCTGCAGTAGAGTTTGAATGGTTGGCAGTTTACTTTGAGAAAGGACCTCAGCGTCCGGTACCTTATTCTGCCAGATGATTTTCAGAGTCTTCCTAAGACAATTCAAATGGAAGCAATTCAGTGTCCTGGCATGGGGCTGGTAAACTGTCCAGGTTTCACAAGCATACAACATGACGTCAGTACAATGGCTCTGTAGACCTTCAGTTTGGTAGTCAGTCTAATACCTCCTCTCTCCTACACCTTCCTTCAAAGCCTTCCAAACACTGAGTGAGCTCTGGCAATGTGTGTATCAAACTCATTATCAGCTTGTACATCCCTGGAAAGTATACTGCCAAGGTAAGTGAACTTGTCCACAGTATTGAAAACTTCTCCATTTGCTGTAACAGATGATTTCACACATGGATGGTGTGGTAGAGGCTGGTGGTGTTAATGGTTAGGCCTAAATTAGTAAAAGCGGCAGAGAATCGATCTATACTTTGTTGCATCTCAGCTTCAGAGGCTGAATTGAGTGCACAATTATCTTAGAACAAAAAATCATGTACCAACTCTCCCTCCACTTTAGTCTTGGTTTATAGCCTTTACAAGTTAAATAATTTACTATCAGTATGGTAGCTGACCTTGATGACATATTCATCCTTACTGAAGGCATCTGACAACATTGCTGAAAATCTAGTAAGAGGTAAATATATAAACATAAATAACTAAAATATACAATGGTACACGATAAAGGCTATTATAATGCTTCATTTTTGCATAGAAATAATACTGGTTTCTCAAAGGTAGTAACAGCTGAACCCAGATCTGGTAAATAGTGTAATGTTGGGGAGACTTCTAAGATATCCTTAGGTAACAGACTATATCTTATATTTAAGGAACTGCTTAAGTTTAGAAGGTTGGCCATCAGATGATAAATTATCTAGCCATGGCAATCTGTAAAACAGATAGAAACACAACATGACTGTCAATCTTATGCCACCTGTTTCTGCTTCAGCATTGATTGTGGTGGATTAGCGGACAGGGGGGCATAAGGTGCTAAAATAGAAGGATTTTTAAAATTTTAAAAAAATTATTCTTAAAAAAATTTTCCCAGTTACACGTAAAAAATTAACATTAATTTTTAAAACTTTCTGTTCCAAATCCTCTCCCTTCCTCCCTCCCCATACCCCCTCATTGAGAAGGCAAGCAGTTTGATATGTTATACATATGTAGTCATGCAAAACATATCCTTAATAGTCATGTTGTGAAAGAAAACATAGACAAAAAAAAACTTCAAGAAAAATAAAGTTAAAAAAAGTAAGCTTCAATCTGTGTTCAGGTCTTTCTCTGGGGATGGATAGCATTGTTCATCATAAGTCTTTCAGAGTTGTCTTGGATCACTGTATTGCTGAGAATAGCTAAGTCATTCACAGCCAATCATCTTATAATAATGCTATTACTTTGTACACAATACATTTCACTTTGCATCAGCTCATGTAAGTCTTTCCAGGTTTTTCTGAGATCATCCTGTCCATCATTTCTTATAGTGTCATAGCATTTTATCATAATAACATTCCATAACTTGTTCCGCCATTCCCTAATTGATAGGCATCCCCTCAAATTCTTTGCCCCCAGAAATGAGCTGCTATAAATATTTTTGTACATATTTTCCTTTTTTTAAATTTCTTTTGGGATACAGACCTAGTGGTGGTGTTGCTAAGTCAAAGGACATGAATGTTTTTATAGTCTTTTGAGCCTAGTTCCAAATTGGTCTATAGAATGCTTGAATCAGTTCACAATTCCACCAACAGTGCATTAATGTTTCATTTTTCCCACATCCCCTCCAACATCTGTCATTTACCTTTTCTGTCCTATTAGCCAATCTAATAGGTATGAGGTAGTACCTCAGAATTGTTTTAATTTGCATGTCTCCAATCAATAGTGAGTTAGATTATTTTTTCATATGGCTATAGATAGCTTTGATTACATCACCTGAAAACTGATCACATCTTTTGATCATTTATTAATTGGGGAATGGCTTTTATTTTTTTTAAAATTTGACTCAGTTCTCTATATGTTTGAGAAATGAGGCCTTTATCAGAGAGACTTGCTTCAAATATTTTTTTCGCTATTTCTTTCTATCCTATTCCCCCATTTATTCTATTCTCTGTCTCCTTTTACCTTGTACCTCCTCAAAAGTGTTTTGCTTCTGACTACCCCACACCTCAATCTGCCTTCCCTTCTATCACCCCCCTCCTTCTCTTATTCCCTTCCTCTCCTACTTTCCTGTAGGGTAAGATAGATTTCTACATCCAATTAAGTGTGCATATTATTCCCTCGTTGAGCCAATTCTGATGAGAGTAAGGTTCACTTGTACTCCCTCATCTCTTTCATCTTCCCCCTCTTCCCCTACACTGTAAAAGCTTTTTCTTGCCTTTTTTTGTGAGATAATTACCCCATTCTACGTCTTCCTTTTGCTTTCTCCCAGTATATTCATCTCTAACCCTTTATCTTTTTTAGATATCATCCCTTCATATTCAACTCATACCCTCTGTCTATATATACTTCTTCTAACTACCCTAATGATGAGAAAAGTCTTATGACTTACAAATATCATCTTCCCATGTAGGAATGTAAACTGTCTAACCTTATTGAGTCCCTTATGACTCACCTTTCCTGTTTACCTTTTTATGCTTTTCTTAACTCTTGTATTTGAAAGTCAAATTTTCTATTCATCTCTGCTCTTTTCATCAAGAATGCTTGAAGGTCCTCTATCTCATTGAATATCCATTTTCCCCCTTGAAGGATTGTACTCAGTTTTGCTGGGTAGGTGATTCTTGATTGTTGATCCTAGTTTTTTCGTCCTCCAGAATATCATATTCCAAGCCCCCTCATCCTTTAATGTAGAAGCTGCTAAATCTTGTGTTATCTTTACTGTGGTTCTACCATACTTGAATTGTTTCTTTCTGGCTGTTTCCAATATCTTCTCCTTGACTTGGCAATAATATTACTGGCAGTTTTCATTTTGGGTTCTTTCAGGAGGTGATCAGTGGATTCTTTCAATTTCTATTTTACCCTCTGGTTCTATAATATTGGGGCAATTTTCTTTAATAATTTCTTTAAAGATGATGTCTAGGCTCTCTTTTTGATCCTGACTTTCAGATAGTCCAATAACTTTTAAATTGTCTCTCCTGGATCTATTTTCCAGTCAGTTGTTTTTCCAATGAGATATTAAATATTGTCTTCCATTTTTTTCATTCTTTTGGTTTTATTTTCTTGTTTCTTGATTTCTCATAAAGTAGCTTCCACTTGCTCCATTCTAATTTTTTTAGGTATTGTATTCTTCAGTGAACCTTTGGACCTCCTTTTCCATTTGGCCAATTCTGCTTTTTAAGGAATTCCTTTCGTCGGCTTTTTGGACCTCTTTTACCATTTGGCCTAGGCTATTTTTTAAGGTATTACTTTCTTCAGTATTTTTTTGTGCGTCTCCTTTATCAAGTTGTTGGCTCTTTTTCATGATTTTTTTGCATCACTTTCATTTCTCTCCACAATTTTTCCTCTGCTTCTCTTACTTGATTTTCACAATCCATTTTGAGCTCATCCATGGCCTGGGACCAACTCATATTTTTCTTGGAGGCTTTGGATGTAGAAGCTTTGACTTTGCTGTCTTCTTCTGAATGTGTGTTTTGATCATCCTTCTCACCATAGTAAGTGTCTATAGTCAGAGTCTTTTCCTTGTTTGTTCAGCCTTTTAACTCTTTGTTAAAGTAGGGCTCTGCTTTCAGGGTGGAAGGATCTGTAAGTTTTCAGTTCTTCGAAGGTTTTATGGTTGAAGGAGAGGTGTTTACTACTCTCCTGGACTGTGCTCTGATCTGTGAGTTACCACAAGTATTCTTTTCTGCCCTAGAACTGTGAGGATGGTCCCCCCCCACACACACACACACTCCTGCTACAAGCTCTGCTGAGCTAGTGCTCCTCTTCACTCTGGAACTTCCACCCAAGATTCCAGCCTGGATCTGAGTAGAGGCAAAGCAACAGAGTCCTGCCTCAGGGCTAGCAAAAAGACTCTGATAATCTCCTTTTGACCAGTTGTTCAACTCCCTTACCCTCTGTGGGCTAGTGGGAGCAGCCACTTTCACTGCTGCCGCCGCTGCTGATTCAGCCAATCCAAAGGCCTGCTTCTGATTTGCTGGCCTGTGCTTGCTTGGTCTGAGCTGGACTACGCTCCACTTTCACCCAGGTCTGACAGACCTTTCCTGCTGACCTTCTAAATTGTCTTTGGTGTCTGTGAGCTAAGAAGTCTGGAAACCACCACCGCTGATAGTGATTTAGTAGCTGCAAGTCCTGCTCCAGGTTTACTGGGGTCTGGCATGCGCTGGTGCAGCCTCTGCTAGACTGCACTTCTCTCTCAACCTGGTGCAACAGACCTTTCTTGCCGAATTTCCAAGTTTTCCTGGGCTGGGAATTTCTTTCACTCCTTCTTTTAGTGGCTTCTGCTGCTCTAGATTTTGTTTAGAGTAATTTTTAAAGATACTGGAGGGTTTTGGGGGAGAGCTCAGAAAAGTCTCTGTCTTTACTCCACCATCTTGGCTCCATCTCTTGAAATAATAGTTTTTAAACCAACTTGACATATTAATTCAATCATTGACGATCAGTGTGAAATCTCCGTCCAAGAGTAGCTATACTACCAGAATAATGAAATCACACACACACACACACACACATAAATATATTAATGTCCTTTACTCCTTTCAATACTCTCATCTCTTCAGAGGTCTCCACCATGCCTCAACAACCTTCTCACCCTGGAAGAGACATCCATATGCTTGGCCTTCCTATACTGAAAGGTTCATCTGCCCCTGTGACTCCCTCCTCCTAAACCCTCTATTTTGAGGAATACCCTGGCCAGCCCCATACTTACAACTCCACTTCTCTCCCAGCTCCACTCTTAACTCTGTGGATTTCTCCACCATGCACCATGCACCATGTACTCTCCTCTACCTTTTATGTGTTGGCTTTTCAGTTTCCTTTATATACTGCCTTCACCCACTAGAATATAAACTCTGTGAGGGCATAGATTTCTTTATTTTTGCTTCTATTTGTATTCCCAGCATTTTCAATGCTTTAGTAGATGCTGAGTGCTTTAATAGTTGGACTGAATCTAAAAAGATCAAATTTAGTAGTGATTAATACAGACTTATATTTATGTTAAAAATTCAACTTCATAAGTACAGGTAAGGAGAAATGAATAGATAGTTTGTCTGAAAATGATCTGAAAATCTTAATGGACTGAAAGCTCAATATGAGTCAGCAATATAGTATGGTAGCTAAAATGCTAATGAGATTTTAGGCTACAATAAAAAAGAAATGGTTTCCAAGAAAATGCAAGGGATAGTCCCTTTGTATGCCTAAGGATTAGGTTCAGTTCTAGGAATGGCTATTAAACACAGACACTGATAATCTGGAGAGTAGCCAGAGGAGAGCAGCTAAGATGATGAAGGTCCTTGAGCTCATGCCATAAGGAGATCACTTGCAAAAAAGGGGAGATGCTAAGTCTATAGAACACTTAGGGGAGAAAATGATAGTTATATTCAGTATCTGAAGAGCTGTCCTGGAGAATAGGTATTAACTTTATTCTATTTGCCTCCATGAGAAACCAATACCAAGAACAATGGATAGAAATTGAAAAGGGGAAGATTTAAGCTTGATGACTGATAAAGACTTCCTTTCCTTTATAGCTGTTCAAAAGTAGGATGGGATGGCTCAGAAAGGAAGTGAGAAACTCTCCTTATCATAAGTCTTCAAACAGAGGCTGAATGACTACTTGCTGAGTATAAGATAGTGGGGATTTTGTTTCTGACATGTTTTGGACTAAACGTCTGCTGATGCTTCCAGCTCTAAGAATCTGTTATATTCTTTCTATAAATGAAACCAGAGGACATACAGAAATTGTGATTAAATGGAAAGAAAGTCCACAAATTCTTTCTGGAAGGGCAGATAAAGGAGTTGAAGGAGTTGTTTTTATCGTGTGCCTACATACAACAAGAAACACTGTATTCAGTACTTGATCATCTTGCTAACAGTTCAGGATGACTGCAAGTAAATAGACTGCCATGAACACAATTGTATCTTATGCACCAAAATCTGGCAGAGACTGAAACAGGAATTCCCCAAATAACTTGACAAGGTCCTCTAAATGAAGTTAACATATAATTTGATACTTAGTGGCTTTAATGCAAGGGGAATTACAAGGTAGGTCTGAAAAACATGTTGTTAAGTATGGTTTGAAATTCAGATGTAAAAGAATCCAAAGGCTTGCAGGGGACTCAGAAACCTCATCTTTGTGTCTTATGACTACTGTCTTCATGAAATAATGAAGAACAAAATGAACAGAACCAAGAGAACATTGTACACAGTAACAGCAATATCGTTTTAAGAATACTTCTGAGTAAGTCATTTTGACTATTATAGATACCCAAATTAACTACAAAGGACATATGAAGGAAGGCATTATCTGCATCTAGAGAAAGAACTGATAAACAGATGTATAGAATGATATTACATACATATATAAATATGTATGTGTATATATATGTATATACATATGTATGTCTACATACATACATATCTATGTCTAATGGTAGCCATCTCTAGGGTGGGGGGTAGAAGAAAAAAAAAGAAAGAAATTTACATGGTAACTTTATTATATATTTAAAAGGAATAGCAAGTTGTACATAATAGATTTGCAGTTTCATGTACAATCATCTTTTTATTATACTATGCTATGGAAATGCTTATTTTATTACATAAATGAAAAATAAATAAAAATTTAAAAAGGGACTTAGAAAGTGGTGAACACACTAAGTATCAAAAATTACAAAAAATGAAATTGACTGTATCTTAACAGACAGGAAATGGCTGCTTACTGATGTGGGAGTCATTTCAAAATCAATTATCTGTGTTCAGCCAAATAATTTACTGTTTAAAACATAGATTGCTTCTGAATTAGTAGAAAGAATAAATATAAACAGAATGTGATTATAAAACCTCCAACCTTACCTATTTAAATAAGCTCTTTACTCTGAAAAACAGGGAATGAATAAAAGTAAAGACACTGACTTTGATTATTCATATTTCTTAAATAGGTCGAATAGAAATAGTTACTTCAAGAACAAGTTGACTACAAGAGGGAAAAACTATTTCAGTGATAAGATATGTGACATTCATTTTTGATTATGTCCACTCCGTGATTTGCTTGTTTATTTATTTGCTTTTTAAATATGCTTATTTGTTACAGGGTTGGGTTCTCCCCAACCCCAGCTTTGAATTTTTAAAAAATGTACCAAAGAGAACATAAAGTCATTAAAATGGAAGCACAGACAAGCAGGGAAGTTTTGAAAGTAACTTTGTGGGGTTTGTTATACACTTTAAAAATAATTCAAGTAATATGAAACATAGGTTCATAGATTTATATATATATATATATGTATAATTCTCTTTTGGTGTTCTGCTGTGCATATGAAAATGATCATTTTTTGGTGTTTAAGTTTGTAATAAAAGAATCATTTTTAAAGTATGTGCTTGAAAATTTAAAACATTCTACAAACGTAATTATTCATTTTCATTATTTTGACTTCCCTCTCCAAAAAGCAAACTAAACTCTCTGGAGATAGGATCAGGATCAAAACAGAGGAAGAGGAGGTTGAGGGGGTGGGGGGTAAAGAGAAAGTAGAGCACCCTTTCCTCTTTCATTTCCTCCCCCTTGAAATTCTCGATTCTACTTCAAGCTTAAAATTAACAAATCCAGGTCTTAATATTTTGAACAATTTTCTAAAATATAGCATCATCTTATTTTGCCAGCCAACCATGTGGAGTGCTATCTTCCTTCACCCATTTCAGGAATGATTACTTTGGGGATACCTGTGTTCTAGATATTTAATTAGATATTTACTATCAGCTCTTTAATCACAAACTAAAAAAAAACTATATTTTTCTATTTCTACAGGAAACATAATATAGCTTCTATAGGAAAATAATTGACACATTGGTTAGACATTTCAGGAAAGCTTTTCAGAGGACTACATAAGTGCCATGTCACTTGTACCTTCAATGTTGCCTCAGAGGCTTAAAAGAGTGACTGGCTGGGCCTTTTGAAATAGGAAAGATATAACTTACAATGACCTGGTGTAGTACTGATTTACTATAGAGAATGGGCACTGCAATAAAAAGTCTGTTCTCTTTAAAAATTATCTATTTTTTCAAGGCAAAGAAATCTCATTTACACCATTTTATTCCTAATAGAATCACCAGCCAGTCTGTTTTTCTTGGTTTCCCAGTATCTGCTTATCTTTTCTTCTTGCCCTGATTTCCCATAATGAAGCACAATGTTTAATTGAGGAATGATGGGGTACAAATCACTAGATGTGCATATAATATTTCTATTGTAAACTTTCATACTTACTGACTTACTGACTTAAAGCTAGCTAGCTTTAAGGATTGCAAAGCACTTTACAAATATTATTTCATTTTATCTTTACAACATCCCTGGGAGGTAGGTGCTATTATTATCCTGATTTTGCAGATGGGAATAATCATAGAGAAGTTAACTTGCCCATGATCACACAGTTAGTTCCAGATGCAGTTTACTTCCCAAGAAACAAGCAGGAAGTTGCCTTTCTCTTTATGCAGCCATACGTGGATGAGGAACATTTTTAGCATTCCAAATAGATAGCAGTCATTTTTTTAAAGGCTCTAATGATTTCATCTAACAGATTTTATGGTTAATTATGAATAGCTTTCCAGAGAGAGAATTTCATAAGAAAGATACAGTGCTTGGGAAAAAGGTATCAGATGCACCAAAATCTCACTGCAGTCCTTAAATCAAGAACCACTTTAGGGGAAAGGATACGTAGTCGGAACATTAAAATACCTCCTAAACAATAAGCGACTTGCTTGATGCACAGTCAGAACAACTAAGCCAAATAGACAAAGGTTTGAGTTGCAGTACTTTAACAGATCTGATGTTCCTCACCCTCTGATTGCACAGTGCTATTGCCAAATATCATGTGACACTATAATGAACAAGGACAGCTAGTGACCATGTAGGTGGCAAAGGGTGAAAATACCTAGAAACCATTTCAGTTACTTTAACTGTAAAATGAGATGCTTAGACTAGACAGTCTTTAGGGTACTTTCTAGCACTAAAGTTTTACATCACTGAGAATGAAGCTCAAATATAAAAGAAAAAATCACAGAACCTCACAATTGTAAGAACTTAAAGATCAACTAGTCGAAACTATACCTGAGTAGAAATGTCTTCTACACCACCTCCAATAAGTGGGGGATGGAAATAGTACTGTATTTTGAGTCAGAGAGGTAGTGTTTGGGCATTAAAATTTGTTTAAAGGAAGGAATAGGACCTAAAATGAAAAAAAAAAACTGCAGGTGTGCAGGGGTCCAAATCAAAGATATACCCAAGGAGATAGAATCCAATTGATGACCTCCAGGGATGATGTCTGAACGTTAGGCAGGATGGTCTTCAGAAGACAGAAGAAGAAAGGATGCCCACAATGGGTCTGTTAAAGGTCATCCTTGAATTTGTGACCTGGAGCTTTGTCAACTTTTTGTTACTCTTCATAGTCCACAGACAGGGTCACCTGTGAACTTTGCTACTTTTGACTAGGGCACCTCTATACTAGAATACCCCTCAACCTAGGGAAGCCTTGGGCAGCCCAAGTATTATGACAGCAAGGAAGGTGGTGGGGATCATGAGTTTTGGAACCATCTTTAACTCTTCACTCTTAACCCTCGCATCCAATCACTTGCCAAGTCTTGTCAATTCTACCTGCACAGCATCTCCTACATCTTTTCCCATCTGTGTACTCACATGGCTATTCCGCTAGCCCATCCCCTCATCGTCTCTTGCCCGGACTATTTCAACAGCTTCCAAAATGGTCTCGCTGCCTCCAGTCTCTCTTCTCTCCAATTCATACTGGAAAAAGCTAACAAAGTCATTTCCTAAAGCAAATGAATACCATATTGTCCTGCTGAAGAAGCTCTAGTGGTTCTCTGAGGCCTTTGGGACCAAAAACACACTCCTCTGTTTGGCATTCAAAGTCCTTCATGACCTGACTCCACCCAACTTTTCTAGCCTTATTATTCATTCCTGCCTGGAACACTAAAAAGAGTCTCACAACATGTTCCACTTCAATTGGGATTTGACTCTCTAAGCGTCTGTTTCTCTGACCATTCTCTGTGTTTCTGCTCCCTTTTACATGGTCTCTTCTTTCCATAGAATGTAATCTATTTTAGAGTATGGATTCTCTTGCTTGCTTGTGCTTGCATTTTCAGTATTTATCACATTGCCTGGCACATAGTAAGTGCTTCATAAATCCATTAGTTAACCATCCAATTGTCTATCAATCACATACTCTGTGATTCTTGATGTTCTTCTCAGATGGCATTCCATCTGCCATTTCTATGCCTTTGACCAGGCTGTCCTCTATGGTATATTTCCTCTTCCCTATCCCTCTTAGAATCCCCAACTTCCATCAAAGCTTAGCTTAGGTGCTGTCCTCTATGCGATACTTTAACTGATTACCCCTCTCCCTACCAGCTACTAATGCCTCCCCTCCATTATATGTGTGTATTTGTATCTACTTATATGTGTACATATTGTTTCTTTGACAGATTGTAAGCTCTGGGGCAGCTAGGTGGAGCAGCAGATAGAGTACTGTCCCTGAAGTCAGGAGGACCTGAGTTCAAATCTGGCCTCAGACCAAACCCTTGACACTTACTGGCTGTGTGACCCTAGGCAAGTCATTTAACCCCAATTGCCAAAAAAAAAAAAAGACAGAATGTAAGCTCCCTGCTAGCAGAGACTTTCATTTTTATCTTTTTATTTCTAGTACCTGGCCAGAGGCTGGCTCTCATAAACAAGATTCTGATTGGTCACCTCTCTCTGAAATAATAGGTGGAAGATGCTAGGGGTAAGCGAGCAAATCCTTAGTTCTATAGCACAGGGCAAAGAAGTTTCCAGATATTAAGGATCCAAGAATATAAGATTGAAGAAAAGAAGCAAAGTAGTGTTTGTGAGCAGAGGTGGCCTGTTATAATTGAGCCTTAGGGATTTCTGAGAAGCTGACAAAAATGAAGAAATTTTTTTCAGACTACCAAATATCCATCTATATTTCCCCCTAAATAATTTCTAAGACTATATCAAATAATAATGATAAAAATGAATGTCCTTGCTTTAGATCTGAGCTTATTGGAAAAGCCTCTAAAATTTACAATATTGAGTCCATTTATTCTTATGCTTTTTAATATTTTTAACTTAAAGGAGCTTTATTTTGTTAAAAGCCTTTTTTGCATCTATGGACATAATCATGCAATTTTGCTGTTTTTGCTATTAATGTGGTCTATTATATTTTTTTACTTATCTAGCATTCAACCTGGTCATAGAGTACAATGTTTTAAAACATAGTTTTAGTCTCTTTGCTAATATTTTATCCATTATATTTGCATTTCATACGATATTTACAGATGGGTTGGACTTGGCAATGAGAAGGGTCACCTCTACACTTGAGACTGGAGCAAAGGAGGCAGCAGTCAGGGAACAGATCTGAGTGACATGAGATGAAGAGGCAAAGTAGAGAAGTATGAGCTGAGGTCCTCAAGTGTGAGGATGAGGTAAGGGAAGTGCCATGGGAGACTTGAGGGAGGACCATTAGTTTAACACAGCTGGGACAGGGTCATCAATTAGGGGAAGCAAGAATGAATACCAATGCTGCAGTGAGGTCAAATTGAGGTTACATAACACAAATGTGTAGGGGACCCAATTAGTGCTATTTTATGATTTCCTCCAGCTTATTCAGCAGTATGTGAATGGAAGAAAAAGAAGCAGCTATAACTGAAATCTATGGTTGGAACTTGAAAAGGCATGACTGAAGGGTAAAGGAGGAAGAGGAGGGAGAAGGAGAGACAGAGAGAGACAGAGACAGAGATAGTAAGATAGAGTAAGAGAGAACCAGAAAAACAAACAAACAAAAAATTCAACTGGGGACCAGTTCAAACTCAGATTCAATCATGTCAAGTTCTACAAAAAAAATTGCTAAATATCAGTAGGGGTGCAAAACACTGTACTAGGCACTGAAGGAGATAGAAAGATAAATTAATAATATTGACAGTTATATAGCACTTCTAAATTTGTAGAGGAATTTCCCGATATTATCTAAATTAAGCTTCCCATCAAACCTTTGAGGTCAATATTACATACCTCATCATCCCTATTTTATAGATGAGGAAGCTGAGAATAGGGCTTAAAAGGTTTACTTCTGGCCATACAGTTAGTAAGTGTCAGAGACAGAATTTGAACCCAGGTCTCTTCTACTCTGGCTCACACTCACTAACCACCATCCCACCAGATCTCTCAAATAAGAAATGGTTCCTTTCCTTATAATTTTCTTTCTGTGTTACCATAGGCAAATTTTTGAACTTCAGTATGCTCATTTGTAAAATGAGAGGGTTGGTATCAAAAGGGGAAAAATAACTAAAAGTGAAAAAGCCCCATCTATGCTGGCAAGGTTATGGAGATATTATATACACATCTATTGATGGTGGGATTCTAAAGCTGTAGAATCTTTTCAGAGAATAAGCTGGAAATGTACAGTAAAAGTTTTTTTTTTAATTATATCCTTTGATCCAATAATACCATAGTTTGGAATATAACTTGATAGCATAATAAAACAAACAAACAAACAAAAGGAAGGTATTTGTTCAAACATATTAATCACATCATTATATGAAATTACCCCAAACAGTAAACAATCTAAATATCCAACAGGGGAAATGTTAAATAACTTGTGGTAATGAAATATTACAGTGCAATTAATACCAACAGGTATACGATATACAAATAAATCTTGAAAGATCTATATGACATAATGCAAAGCAAAAATAAAAGCATAACTAGAAGAATGGAGTATGACCACATGAAAGGAAAAGAGAATGAAAGTGAATGGAAAAATAAAGAACCTTGATGAGCCCTTAAAGATAGTAAATGACTAAAATCCCATAATATTTTATGCATTTCAATTAAGTGGTATAAATATAAGCAGTTTCCAAGCAAATTTAACTGGCTATACTGGTGTTCATTATAAATCTTTTAATAAAACGCTGAAAATTTTCAAAATAAAACTAATAGAAAAAAAAAGACAAAAACAAGAGCTAACAGTCCTTGCCAACTTCTAATCATCAATAAATATTGCATATATGCCCTCTACCCTATCTGAGCACCATAAACTTGAAGCCAGAAGGTTCTTTTGAAACTATCTGGTCCAGAGCTTTCATTTTATATATGAAGAAATGTAAGCACAAATAGGCAAAAGTATTTTTCCAAGGTCATACAGGTAGGAAGTAGCAGAAGCAGGATTCAAATACAGCTCCTGTAACTTGAAATCCAGTGTTTTCCCCACTATTCCACAATGCTTTTATTCAAGTCACAATAAAAAAAAAATTGAGTTATACTGGACCCAGAACCCAGTAGGAACCAACTTTTTGCCTCTTACATCAAATGACGTATTTGACTATGTTCTCTTTAATCAATGAAATAATTATTCCATCAAGCAGGCTTTGTGAGATCATCATAGATTTTTCTTGTGGTTTTTAAGAAAATATATTTAGGCTATTTCACAAATACGGCCTAGTTCCCATAAAGAAATGGAGAGCACAGCAATTGATGACACATGTGAGGAATATGGTTGTGACCAGAGGTAAAACAGTGGTGTAGACAGAATGGTGAAAATCATTGGGTTTTTTCAAGATTTCAAAATTGGAGAGATGGGCATTTTTGAAGGCAGAAGGGAACAATTGAAGGTGCTATATTGGGAAGGAGGAAATAAGTGCGTGTTCTAGTCTACTTGGGGGATACTTAGAATTTTTCACAGAAGAGGCAAACCAACCAGTAATGATGCTAAAAGCAATCTATTTTTACTACAATGGGTACATTTTAAGTCACACAAAGGAAGTCTTGTGGCTTAACTTGAGACACCTAGGGAGAGTCAATAGTCAGTGAATATTTACTCAGCACTTACTATGCACCATGCACTCTGCTAAGCTCTAGGGATATAATAAAAGGTAAAAGACCATCCCTGGTGTAAAATAGCAGGTAAAAGAGCCTAATGGGGGAGATAACATGCAAATAGCTGTGTACAAACAAGATGTATACAGGTTAAATTGGAAATAGTCAACAAAGAGAAGGCATTAGAATTAAGAATTGGGAAAGGCTTCTTCTAGTAGGTGGGATTTTAGCTGGAAATTAAAGGAAGTCAGTAAATGGAGATGAGGAGAGAGATCATTGCTGTTATGGCAGAAAGCCAGTGGAAAAAGCCCAGAATCTAGAGGTGTAGTGTCTTATGGAAGCAATAGCAAAAAGGCCAGTATTATTAGATCAAAGATGCTACTAAGATGCAAGAAGACTGGAAAGTTAAGATGGGGCCAGGTTATGAAAGCCTTTGAACACCAAACAAAGTATTTTATATTTTGTCCTAAGTGATAGGGAGCTACTGGGGTTTATTAAGTAGAGGGGTGACATGGCCAGACCTGCACTTCAGGAAAATCACTTTAGGAAAATGCACTTCAGGAATATTTGACAGCTGAATGGAGGATGGATTGGAATGGATAGTTGAGGCAGAGAGACCAACCAGCAGGCTACTGCAATGGTCTGAGTTCAAGGTGATGAGGCATTAGTACCAGCCTGGTGGTAGTATCACGTGCAAGAGATTTTATGTAAGTAAAATCAACAGGCCTTGGCTATGGATTGGATGAGGGGTTGAGAGAGAGTGAGGAAGTATGAGGAAAGTGTGGGAAGGCAGGGCAAAGGATGTATCATAGTCACTTGTTAGGACAAGGACAAGACCACATTTCAAAATACATCTGCAACCTTACCGGGGGAAAATTGTACTGTTGCCAGGTGCGATGATCTTTAGAACACAGTAGGCACAGGAAGAGAATCAACAATTCTGCAAGAGGTGCTTTAGGCCTGGGATCCAGAGTATGCCCTGCTCTTGTTACTCATCATAGTTTGATGTAGCTTTGCCTGAGCTCTGTCTTATGCAACAGGAAAGCTAGGAAATATGAAATGAAGGCCAGGGTTATCATAAGGAGGAGCATAGTACTCTCCTGATGCATTTGTATATCCCCCACAAACACACAAAGCATTTCAACTCCTGTCTCTGTGACTTTGTACAGGCTATGCCCAATTCCTGGAACAACTCCGTCTGTGCCTCTGTCTGTTGAAATCATTAGCTCTACTCAGTCCAAGTGCCCGCTTCTGCAAGATGCCTTTCTCAATCTCATCATCATTAGCACTCTCTACTTAAAAAAAAACAAACAAAAAACCATCTTTGTATTTATTAACTTGTGGGCAAATATGCTCACAAAGACTCAATATGTCTTTCACACTCTACCCCAGCACCCCCATCAATATGCAACTTGGGATAGAGTGAAGGAAATGGAATAAGCATTTATATGGTTTCTACCTTGTACCAGACACTGTGACAAGTGCTTTTCACAAATATTAGCTCATTGAGTAGAGTGCTGGGCCTGGAGTTAAGCAGACTCAAGTTCGAATCTGACTTCAGATGCTTCCCAATTCTGTGACCCTTAACCTGCATCACCTTGCTCATCTGTAAAAAGGGTAATAATAACCTACCTTTCCAGGATTGTTGTGAGGATAAGATAATATTTGTAAAGTACTTTGCAAACTTTAAAGTGCTATAGAAATGTTAGTTGTTGTTATTCATTATCATCATCATCATCATGATGTCACAAGAAGATAAATGCCAATTACTAAGGTTGCATGGAATACAGAAGGTTCTAACAAGGAAGTTTTCAGCTTCAGAGAGTTCCAAAGGAGAAAGGTGGTATCAGTATCTCCTGGAGCAGAAGCAATCTGCAACAAAAGATGATCAGGATAGATTTAGAGCTGGAAATGGCCTTAGGGGTACCCAGTCCTCTGCTTCATTTTTAACATGAAGAAGTTAGGGCCAAGAGGGATGCAGTGACTTACTGATGGTCACATAGGTACTAGGATTTGAACCTAGGTCTTCTGACTCCAAATACAGCACTCTTCCAACTGTACCACATTACCTCAGGCTAACAGTGGGAGATGAGTATTTTGGGAGAGAGAATAAGCATTTATATAGTGTCTACTATGTGTCAGGCACTGTGCTAAGCACATTATCTGATTTTTTTTATACATATTCTCATTTAATCTTCACAAAATGCCTGCAAGATAGGTGCTATTATTATCCCCATTCTACAGTTGAGGAAACTTTGGCAGACAAAGGTTAAATAACTTCTCAGGATCACACAACTTGTAAATATTTGGGACTGAATTTGAACTCAGGTCTTCCTGACTCCAGGCACAAAGCTCTATTCACAGTGCCACCATCTGCCTCTAGAGAGACTAAGAAGAAGAAAAACAGCATAGGTTGATGGTGGGTCATTTAGATTTATAGATTCTTTTTCTTGACTTTCTAGGCAGTAAGAGGATATGTGAAGACACAGGCTGTGTTAAAGTGAAGAGGGATTAGGTGTGAGCACTTGTACCAGGTGAGCCTTGGACCATGTAGAAGGACATGGAATTTGTTCCTGTGAGGATAAAAAGTACATGTGAGGGGGCAGCTAGGTGGCGTGGTGGATAGAGTACCGGCCCCGGATTCAGTAGGACCTGAGTTCAAATCTGGCCTCAGACACATAACACTTACTAGTTGTGTGACCCTGGGCAAGTCACTTAACCCCCCCATTGCCCCCCCCAAAGTACATATGGCCCAATATGGGAGAAAAAAAAGAGATTTTGTACTTAAACATAAAGTTCGGGGGAAACCTGCTATGAAAAGAAAAGCTAGCATTAGTGGTAGGATTGTTTTGTCATGGCAGGGACCATCTGGTTCAATGCATTGATTTTATAGATGAGGAATCTGAGATTTAGAGATTAAGTGACTTGTCCAAGATATAAAACACAGTAAGTGTCAATGCCAGGATTCAAACCCAGGTCCTCCCACTCCAAATCCTGTGCTCTTCATAATAGTTGTTGGATGAACCATAGACCTACGGGTTTAATTATATAACCTTCCTTAGCATCATGATACATGACCAAAAATGGAAACAAGGAAGGGCATACAGGAAGGAAGACAATAGCACAATTAACAATTAACAGATTTAGGGGCTAAGTGAATCAAGGGTACATATTTGTTATCTCACTTACTACACTGTAGTCTCCTGAAAGGGAAAAATTTTTAGTTGATGTGTCTAATGCCCACCATTCTTTGCACAAATTAAGACTCAATAAGTTGAGAAGTGAAAGATGGAGAGTGAAGAAATTATATTTGAGTTCAGGATTACAAAGAAGGGCAAATGATTTTAGTGAATCATGTTGTTGTGATGTTGAAAATCTTAGTAAAGTGGAAGCAAAATTTTGATGCGAGTAGGACAGGTGATGGACAAGGACATTTCGACTAGAAAAGGCAAATGTTGATTTAGAGATGTAGGGGGTATGAAAAATGTTTCATGAGGAGAATAAAAGGTCTGATGTATTTGGTGCAAAGGAGTACCTCAAAGCTCCTCTAAACTTGATGCTGGCTTTATCTACATACAAAAACATGAGGAGTATAGTTAGCAGGTAGAAAAGTCAGTGACTTGTCACCTAGGCTTAGCTCTTTCACACAGGAGAATAGAATAGACACAGAATGAGCAAATTAGGGAACCCTGAAGTCAACAGTATTTTGGTAGGTGGGGCAAATAACCATTATGTGGCTTATAGTCTAGCCTTCACAGATTGAAAATTGGGAAGTATATGACATGGAAAATAGAGAGATGATCTCAGAGTCAGGAAGACCTGGGTTCAAGTCCTACCACTGATACATACTGTTTGTGTGACCCTGGGCAAGTAACTCAATCTCTCAGTGTTCAATGCAGCTCTGAGCTGAGTCTGTAAATTGCAAGAAAAGTGCTGAATTGCATTGGTAGAGGGAGTTTCCAATGAAATCAGAGGTTCAATATTTAGTTCTCTATGTAAAATAATTACCATAAACTTGGGTGACAGAGAAATTCAAGGCTAGGAAGAGGATCAAGTAGAAAGGGCATTTTTTACTGCTGGCAAGAACCTGTTGGTTTTGGTTTTGTTTTTTCTAAAAGGCTTTGTACCTGGGGATGTGACTATCCCATTGGAAAGATGAAATGCACCAGTAGCAAGATTCTTAGGAAACAAAATAAGGATATGAGGGGTGAAACTTTAGGCTAGTTCCCAGGAAAGGCTGTATGCTTTTTATCTGAAAGAGCCTATAGACTTTATGCTTACAGAGCATGATGACACCCATTAATTCTTCTGGAAGACACAGCCAAGGATTTCAGCGGAAACGGAAGGTGCAGGCAGCAGAGTATCCAGTAAGTCAGTGTCTGGAAGAAACTACATGCCCAGTGGAGCCAAATGGCATCCAGGAGGGGCTACAGCCAAGTGGCACCCAGTAGAAGAGACAAAGCATCTGGCTAAGCAAAGTCCAGCAGAAACTTAGACACAAGAGTAGAAATCCAGATGACATCACATGAAGATATCAATAGTCTTTTTTTGCCATCAGGCGTATGACCTTCCCCTTCACAATGTGCCATGTCCCTGTGTTACCTACACACAAGCCACTTCTACTTGTGCACCCTGTTCTCATAAGTTCTTTATGTATATACCTCTTCATGCATGTGCCCTGGCTATGCATGTCATATACCCATACCCACACCCACACCCATATGTGTGTGTATATATATATATATATATATATATATATACACATATATATATTTCCATACATATTCCTTATGTGCATTAATTCTCCCCACTTATACTTTTTCTATTTGTGGGAGACCTTGATCTAGGTTTATAAGGAAAAATTTTGTTGCTATCTTTCTTACTATATTACTTCATTAAATCATTTACTTTGAATTAACTCTGTCCTTCTGACTGACAATTAAAGGTAAATACATTGATAGGGTCTCATGAGAGACCCAATAGGATTGTTCCCAGCAGGATGAGAATGACGCTTTCATTCAGGTAGTGTAGTAGATATAGTGTCAGTTCTGGAGTCAGAAACACTTAACTTCCTGAGTTTGAGTCAGCCTCAGACACCTACTAACTGGGTGACCCTAGGCAAATCACTTAACCCTGTTCGCCTCAGTTCCTCATCTGTAAAATGAACTGGAGAAAGAAATGGTAAACCACACCAGTATCTTTGCTGAGAAAACCCCAAATGGGGTCACAAAGAGTCAGACATGACTGAAAAATGAATAAGCTTTTAAACTTTCATGAGATATAGTTTAAGGGAATGTGTACTGACAGAGTAGCTTGTGAATGAAGTAGCCATCTGCCAGTATACCAACCCCTCGAGTTGGGAGGGGTTATTTCCAGGGACTACATTAGTGAGTGGCTGATGTAGAGAAAGAAGAAAGAGAAGATGAGGAATCATGAGTACAAGGTGTCTAAATAGGTACCAGTATGGACACTGAAGTCATGGAGGTTGTTGATGGGAGACAAGGTAGAGTTTGAAACCATGACACAAGTACTGAAGACACAGTACTTTCTCTGTACCTCTCTTATGCACTTCCATTTCCTATATAACCAAGTAGACCGTAGTCTCCAGTAAGACTGATATATTGATCTTTGTACATCTCACAGTGACTCAGAGACTCAGACAGTACTTTGAATATGGTTAGTGGTTAATATGTTTTTGTTGAACTTGAACTTTATTGACTCTGTAGAGGCAGAAATACATCCTGGGGTTAGATGGATGATGATTTATAGATGATTGAAAAGGTGAATGGATAAATTACAAAATGCTTAGAATCTGAGAGGTGGATCCAAGATGGTGGAGAGAAGCCAGAAAGTTTCCTGAGCTCTCCCCAGTTTCCCTCAGGAACAATGTTGAATCAAGCCTCTAAACAGATTCTAGAGTGGCAGAACCCACAAAAAGATGAAGTGAAACAACTTTGCAGCTGAAGATAATTTAGAAGAACTTCAGGAAAGGTCTGTTTCACTTGGGTAAAAGGGGAGCCCAGCCCAGCGCAAATGGTATCGGGTCAAACCAACTGGACACTCTTAGCCACAGCACAAATCAGCAACCAAGGCCCCTTGGTACTGGCTTAGCAGGCCAGCGGCACAGGCCAACGGTAAGACCTCCAGTCCCAGGACAGAAGAAAAAACTTCCAGCTCTGGAATCCCTGGAACAACAGGCATGACAAGGTCAGGCTACCCCAGTGCAGTGGACAAGCCACAAGCCCCAGAGACCCTGGCACAGAAAGCCAGTGACCAGACCCCTGGCCACCAATGCAAGAAGCTTGGGACAGTACCCCTTCTCACCGCAAAGCAGAGCTCAACTTTAAAAGTCATGAGATAAGCTAAAAAATTAGCAGAGAGAGAGAGAGAGAGAAATCCCTGATCATGGAAAGCTACTATGGTGATATGGAAGATCAAAACACAAACTCAAAAGAGGACAACAATGTCAAAATGCTTACATGAGAAGCCTCAAAGAGAAATACGAATTGGTCTCAAGCCCAAAAAGCCTTCTTGAAAGAGCTCAAAAAGGATTTTAAGAATCAAATAAGAGAGGCAGAAGAAAAATTGGGAAAAGAAATAAGAGTTATGCAAGAGAAAGTCAACAACTTGGAAAAGGAAGGACAGAAATTGACTGAAGAAAGGAATTCCCTAAAAAATACAATTGGTCAAATGGAAAGTAAATTCCACTGAAGGAAACAACCACTTAAAAAGTAGAATTGACCAAATGGAAAAGGAGGTACAAAAGCTAACTGAAGAAAATAATTCATTAAAAATTAAAATTGGGCAAGTAGAAGCTAACTCTGTGGGACATCAAGAATCAGTCAAACAAAATCAAAATAATGAAAAAAAGAAGAAAATGTAAAATACTTCATTGGTAAAATGACTGACCTAGAAAATAGAACCAGGAGAAACAATTTAAGAATTATTGGACTACCTGAAAGCCATGGTCAAAAAAAAGACCTTGGACAGCATCTTTCAAGAAATTATAAAAGAAAACTTCCCTGATGTCCTAGAGGCAAAGGGTAAAGTAGTCATTGAAAAAATACATCAATAACCTCCTAAAAGAGATCCTAAAATGAAAACTCCAAGGAACATTGTAGCCAAATTCCAGAAATATCAGCTCAAACTGAAAATCCTGCAAACAGCCAGAAAGAAACCATTCAAATATCAAGGAACCACAGTCAGGATTAAACAGGACTTAGCAGTCTCTACATTAAAGTAACAGAGGCCTTGGAATATGATATTCCAGAAGACAAAAAATCTTATATTACAACCAAGAATTAACTACCCAGCAAATTGAGCATAACCTTTCAGGGGAAAAGATGGTCATTTAGTGAAATAGGGGACTTTCAAACTTTCCTGATGAAAGGACCAGAGCTGAACAGAAAATTCCATCTTCAAATACAAGACACAAGAGGGGCATAAAAAGGTAAACAGGAAAGAAAAAAAATGTTATTCAATAAGGTCAAACTGTTTACATCCCTACATAGGAAGATGATAGTTATAATTCTTGAGAACTGTGTCTGTATTAGGGCAGTTAGAAGAAATATACATAGATAGAGAGTATGGGCATAATTTGACTTTGATGAGATGATATAAAAAATTAAAGGGTGAAAAAAAGAATTGTACTGGGAGAAGAGGAAAGGGTGAGGCAGAATAGGGTAAATTATATCACATAAAGAGGCACAAATGACTGTTTTCATAGAGGGAAAGAAAGGAGGGGGTGAGCATTGCTTGAACCTTACTCTTATTGGATTTTGACATAATGAGTGATACCATAAGCAAATTGGGAGAGCAAGGAATAGTTTACCTGTCAGATCTAGCAAGAAGGGAAAAATTTATTATCAAACAAGAGATAAAGAACATTATGAAATCCAAAATGGATAATTTGGATTACATTAAATTAAAAACATGTTGCACAAAGCCAGTGTAACCAAAATTAGAGGGGAAGCAGAAAGCTGAAATCCAAGAATTGGAAATTGAGTAGATGCCCATCAAGTGGGGAATGGCTGAACAAGCTGTGGTATATGAATGTAATGGAATACTATTGTTCTATAAGAAATGATGGGCAGGCAGATTCCAGAAAAACCTGGAAAGACTTACATGAACTGATGCTGAGTGAAGTGAGCAGAACCAGGAGAACATTGTACACAGTAACAGCAACATTGTGCAATGATCAACTCTGATAGACTTAGCTCTTCTCAGCAATACAGTGATCCAAGGCAATTCTCAAAGACTCATGATGGAAAATGCTATCCTCATCTAGAGAAAGAATTATGGAATCTGAATGCAGATTGAATCATGCTAGTTTTACTTTTTTTGTTTTTTTTTCTTTCTCGTGGCTTTTCCTTTTGTTCTGATTCTCCTTTGACAACATAACCAATGCGGAAATACGTTTAACATGATTGCACATGTATAACCTATATCAGATTGTTTGATATCTTGGGGAGGGGGAGGGAAGCGAAGGAGGGAGAAAAATTTGGAATTCAAAATCTTACAAAAATGAATGTTGAAAAGTATCTTTACGTGTAATTTGAAAAAAAATACTATTAAGTGGGGGAAAAAAAAGTATTCTTAGAACCCAAGTGAATCTGTGTCATTATGTTATGTGTACCATCCCTACAGCTTTTCACTGCTATACAAGGTCATTACTTTTATTAAAGAATGGAATTAAGATGTGCTTGGCATGATTTCCTTTGGACAAATCCTTGTTGGCTGCTATTTAACACCTCATTATCCTCAGGGTGCTTACAAATGGATTTTCAATGAATTTACCCCAGAAGCTTTCCAGGTGTAGAAATTATGCTAGCTGTTTTCTGCTTTCTACTCCCTCTTAATTCTCTCTCTCTTTCTCTCTCTCTCTCTCTCTTTCTTTTTTAGGTGCTACTACATTAACTGTGAATTTAAAAGTATTTTCTTTCCAGTATGGAAAATCCATAGCAACTAGAGTCTTAGATTTAGATAAGCCAAGGAAAGCGACCCCACACTGCTCACCAGTAACATTATTCTTGGAAAGACCACAATTGATAGTTTATAATAAAAAGGAACTGTTCACCATCACGTGGTATTACTCCATCTGGTGTCCTTTAACGGCCTTCCAGATGGAATCAGTCTCTTGTCTCCAGAAGGATAAGGACAATCAACACAAAAAATCTGGCACCTTGCTCATCTATCACCCTCACCTAGAGACCCATGGTATTTTTGGTCAATAACCTTAATATTCTTGCCAAGAGTTTATTAAAAGACTCATGAGTTTGCTCATGACAACATATTCTGCTTATGTGATACCAGGACAAAGAATCTAAATGTTCTAGTCTTATTTTTTACTTCTCTTTGTGGCAAGAGTAAAGTCTAGCTTGAAATTGTCTATTTGAAAGAAAATCCTTTTTTAAAAAAAGGCTCTGTGCTCAGAGTTCCATACAGTCCCTTGATAAAGTAATTTATTTTAACAAAATATATTTCATGCTTCTGCCATGATGTTATCTTGCTTGTTCCCAACAGGATTAGGATGAAGCTTTCATTCAGTGTTATGAGGGACCTTTTGATGTCCTGGGTGGTTATGGAGCTTAGAAACATTTATTATCAGACAGTGGCCAGTTAAGTAGCTCAGGTTGAGATGTCAAAGTAATGGCTTAGTTTAAATCATTGCCCCAGTGAGAAATAACGTGGCTAAAAACAAGTTTAGGTTCAAGCCTCTTCCTTTTTGATGTCACTACGTATTCGTGACTTTTATGCTACCTACCTGTCATTCAAGTCAAAGCAAAAAAGCATTTATTCAGCACCTATTACATGCCAGACATAGTGCTGAGTGCTGGGGATACAACAAAAGGCAAAAACAGCTTTCAAGGAGCTATGTGGAGCTCTTATAGGCCAAAGGCATGAGACTGTCTCATTCAGCTTTTGCTACAAATTTTTGTGTCAGTAAAGACCTAGAAAAAGTCCTTAACATTACTGGAGAAGCTGTCTTTCTCCACATTGGAAAAGAGATCTGCTTGTCTTATGATCAAATTTCTGGTATAATTGGATGCTCACATTAGCACATAGAAGGCTTTATAATTTATACAGTGCTTATGCAGACTGCATTCACATACTTATTTTTAAGAAATGCTGGTTGTGCTTTGGGCTAAATGTGAATTAAGTGGGTATGGATGGACAAACTGATTTTCTATTACAGTCAAATAATTACTGTTTAAAGTGAAAATAATCCACTGGAGTTATTTCTATTTTAGAATATGCTTTGGCATTTACGTATATAGGTTTTTTTTTTTAATTCATAGTGGGCTGTTATCTAAAAATGCCCCTGAGAGGTGCCATCTCCAACTAATATCAAAGTAATCATATTTTCAAGGGATTGTTTTTGTAATAACAATTGATATTTCTACAACAGTTTAAAATTTGCAAAATATTTTACCTGCATTATCTCATTGAATCCACACAAAAACCCTATGAGGTCAGTGACAACCATTATCATTCTTATTTTACAGATGAGCAAACTCAGGCTCAGCGGGGTTAAGTGGCTTTAGAATAGTCACACAGCTCTTAAGTTTGAGAAGCAGAATTAGAACCTGTTCTTCCTGTCACCAAGTCTAGCCAAGTATGCACTGTCTCAATGTGCCTCCCAGGGAAATCATGATCCAGTCAACTTTATTTTACCTGCACCAGAAGCATCAGGCAGACGAAGAAAGTTTTGTTCCCCAAGTTCTTTTTTTCTCTTTAAAGATCACGTCATTCTCTTTGATATTTCCATTTTACAATACTATCCTCACAGACACAAGTTCTCAACTAGATCTGTGATCTCATGATTTGGGAGATCCTTCTAATGATGCCATGTGTAGTCCATCTATGCCTGCCCAACCTGTGTAACTCTGGTCTATGCCCTCCTATAAATTCACCATAGGATTTCCTCCCAGTATGCTAGAAGGCTTTCTTGTTTTCTCTATACATTATGAGGTTACCAGTAGAACATTCTCACTATCCATGCATAATCCTTTGCCCTCCCCATGAGACTAGTCTACCTTCACTTTCTACTATATATTTCCATGGTGACATCTTTTCCTCTTGTCCCTTGAAATTCCCTATTGGTTTTAAGTTGCAGCTAGCTTATACCCACTATATAATAATTCTTTACCATCTATGTGACAGTCATTATTATTTTTGGAGACTCTTATATTTCATCTCTTATTGTAACACTTTTAGAAGTTTAGAAATTTAGAAGAATTAAGAAGATAGGCCTCATTTCCCTGGAAAGTTTGAGGGTCATTAAATGAGCTTTTCCGATTCAATCTCCTTTTTCTGTTCAATTCTGGACTCAACTCATTGTCCATCTGTACAATCTGTCCAGATCTCTGTAGGCCGTCCATCCAAATACATGGGATGATTTGGGTAATAGATTTTCTTCATCTATTTAGTCATTTTTTGTGTAGATGGTCAGGTTAAACTCTTTTGAATGGTTACAGATCTCTTTCAGGAGCTCTTGTGATTTTCCAGGAACTGATAACCCTAGCAAAATACCACGAACAGTAGCATCTGAAGAACCTCACCATCCACTTAGACTCTCTCTTCCATCTGGATTCTTTGCTGATTCTTCTTCCTTACAGTTGTGAAGTCATCAACATTTATTAAGCCCCTACTATGTGCCAGGCATTATGCTAAGCACCTGGTATATAAATAAAGGCAAATATTGACCCTGTCCTCAAGGAGCTCACTCAGATGAGTGGTAAACATCACTAGTAAACAGCTGATCATAAATATCCGACAAGGCCTAAATAAAAAAGAGAGATGTGTTCACCAAAGGTGTTTGTCATGGTGATGGAAAAGATCCAGCAGAGAGTCCAAGCCCATCCTTAATTAATATCTATAGAATTTGTTATAGAATAGATATTTAATATTTATCACTCATTTAGAACTTGGCTTTAAACAGAAAGTTCTGATGATATTGCATATGGACCAATGTTAAATTGTAGCAATTCAATCAACAAATTTTCTTTCCATATGTCAATGAATCTTGATCTTATTGATATGGAGGCTGTGTCTGTTGTGGGGTCATTGCAGTCTTGTCCAACTCTCCATGACCCCATGTGGGGTTTTCTTGGCAAAGATACTATAAGAGTTTGCCATTTCCTTCTCCAGCTCATTTTACAGATGAGGAAACTGAGGCAAGCAGGGTTAAGTGACTTGTCAAGGGTCACACGGCTAGTAAATGTTGAAAGCCAGATCTGAAGTCAGCTCCTCCTGATTCCAGGGCAGGCATTCTATCCAGTGTGCCATCTAGCTGCCCCATGCTGTCTACTAGTACAAACAGTAACTCATCCACACCTTGTCATTTCTTCAACACATCCATGTTCTCCTGTAAATTCTCCAAATGCCACCTTCCTGCTTGTTATAGGTCTTCCCCTGGCTTTCCTGACATCTTTTGGATACCAAGAGAGAATGGTGGCTGTTCAAAAGTTATCCTTTGTCCTTGATACATGATTGGCCTGGCTGATGGGACAGTCATACCCCTGTCTCATAATATTGTTTATGCCAATTATTCTACATAATTTTGGAATCAGTCTTTCTAAGTCAAAAGGATAATCAGTGGCTAGATAGTTTAACCCATGCCTGAAAGAAAGAATCTCTTATTGAATAATGGTGAAATTGTGAAATAAGTGAAGTATGACTTTGGTTCCCTCTCACTGTCATTGAGTATATCAAATGTAGCAATGTTCAGGAATATTTCTCAAAAAGGAGGTTAATGTGGATAAGGCCTTTGGTGGGGGGGGGATGCAGCCCAGGACTGTAAAGTTCACTCAATACCAAATGCCCTTTTTTATGTTGTGCTGAGGCTTGAGTGGCATAAATATGCTTTCCTTAGGCTATTGTCTAGGAACAGAAACTGTATCTAGGAAGTAATTTAGAATAATTTGCAAGCTGCATTAATTACTTCAAAGGTACTATTTACATGGAAAGAGCATAATTGGAGTCAGAAGACCTGGATTTGTGTCCTGGATCTGTTGGTCTAATAAGCTGGGACTTCCTTTGCTCTAGGCATTAGCTTCTTTAACTGTTAAATGAAGGGGTTAGATTATATGATTTAAAAGGTCCTTTCCAGCATTGATACTCTACAGTTGTGCCAGTGGTCTATAATGGTAAGAGCACTTAATTGTAAATGAGCATTTATGACATTGGACAGTCCAATGGGCTTCTTCTCATTGGAAATTGCAAACCCAATTCCAAAGCCCATTGGTATGGAACTTTTTCCTCATTGGCAGAGACAAATGCCCTGCCCTACATAAGTTGTTAAGAACAGAAGAGCTTCAGTTCTTCTTGAGATGATCTTTGGGTTCTCTTCAAGTTTCTAGTCACTTTGGGCACTTCTGGCTTCCATATTGAAGAAGGAAGATGGAAGAGGCCAACCCCACTTCAGGTGGCTGAAAGAAAAGGCTCTGGGAAGACATGAGAGGAGCTTCTAGTGTCTATCTCCAGCATGTTACACTAGAGACTTGGAGATTTTACACCCTCCCCCCCCATGGGTGAATGAGATCTAGATTTCTCTCTTAATTAAGCTGAGTTATTTCATTTCCAATGGGAAAATTCTTTCACTCTGTATCATCTAGTATATATTCTTCTATATATAATTTCTCTGATTTCTGTTTTGTTGCCAAATTGTCTGTTGGTTTCTTTGATAATTGCTATATGTGTTCAATGTAGAATTGGTATTTGGTGAGAAAGAGGTCAAGCCTTAGATAAGGTCAAGCCTTAGATATAAAGCTTGGGTCCTGCTTCCTCCCAATAATGAAACAATGATTGGAAGCTAGATTGAACTTGTGGTCCCAACTTCCTGCTTCCCCACCTTGGCAGGAATTAAAGTCACCCTTGGAAAAGGGTAGAGGGGAAAGAGGCTAGAGATGTCTATTCTGCCTCTCTTCAAGCCACACAACAACACCCCCCCCATGTCACAAGTTGGGGATAGCCCTCACAACACATGGACTATAAGATCTTTAAGCAAAATCACTTCATGCCTATGATGCTCAGTTTCCTCATCTGTAAAATGAGAATATTGTTGTAGAAGTAGATCTCTAAGGTTGCTTCCATCTCTGACATTCTATGATACTACAACAAAGCTGTGATAGGTAAGAATTCCATCTTCTCACTCCCCCTGTTATTCCCCCCGCCTCCATCCCTTATGGAGGTTAAGTCAGTTCTTTTCTTAAAAGCCAAATAAGATCCCTGTAAGACTTGATTGGTCAAGAAAGTGACCTAACTGTTGACACTATTTCCTTGTGGCCTTAGGCTATATTGATGTGACTTCCTGTCACAAGAGCATAAAAGTCCCAACCACATGGAGTCTGGTTCCTTCAGACTTGGTAGTGGTCCCATGGCAAAATGAGTCACCATGCCTTGCCTTGGTGACTAGATGGATTTCCAGATATTTATCTTAGCTAAGTACTATATCCTTGTTGAACATCCTTTCTATGCTATATAGCAAAGTAAATCTCTTTGTCTTAAATGTTGAATAACATATGATTACTTCATTTTATTCCAATATTGGGCTTAAACTATCAGTAAGCTGGCCTGAGTCAGGTACCATTTTTTAAATTACTTCTATGTATATTATTTTATTTCAAAGAGAAAAATGATCTCTCTAATTTTTCTTGGTAGATTTTGGAAGGCTATATTAGTGTCCAGAAATATTTACAAAAATAAAAATTCTAGTGTTTGGAATTGTCATGGTACTAATATATTAGATTTTTCATTGGGTGTTCTATATAGATAGTCATGATGGTATTTTCTTTTGATCTTGGCAAACAGTCCTTGCTTTCCCTCTCAATATGAGATACTGCAAAGAACACTGCAATACTCTCTAATCTGATTTTCATTGAATAAATATCTCCCAATTTTCCTCAATTTTGAGTCATGCTTGCCAGAAAATGGGATCCTATTAAATTATCTTCCAAGTAGGAACTATGACTTTATGTGGCAATGGAAGGTATGTAATTTAAGAAAAAAGACAAGGTAAAATGAGGCTGGTCCAAGTTTATGAGATGGACTCAAAAGTGAAACTGGATTTCAGAAGGAGCCTATAAGTGCTTTCTTTATATTTCTGACAGAAAAGTTAGAGAAAACTATGAAAATCCTGTATCTCTCAATTCTGGGTCTATGGAAAGCAGAGCCACTGCCTTCTTAAAACTCCTCCAATGAACCTATGCCAGTCTAGGGACTTCTAGTTGGATTACACAGTCAGTGAACTTTTTTTTTTTATCAGATAAGCATAATTTATAGTCATTAGCATCTCTTCTCAAGAAAAAATAAAAACAAACAAACAAAAAAAAAAACAGTGGCTTTTTTTGTTTACTTTACCAAACAAAATTCAAATACCTTTTTCTAGTATTCAAGATCCAAACTGGAGAAGATGGAGAAACCCAACCTTTTCAACATTATATAATATTGTTCCTACCTACACATTCTACATCTTATTAAAATGGGACAGTAGTCTCCAGAACATGTTCTCCTGTTTCCCTGCTATATCCTTCATACAATCTCTTTCCCTTTCTGTATTCTGAGTTTCCACCCATTCTTTAAATTCAAATGCCACCTCTTTCATGAAGCCCTTCAGACCTCATTGTTAAATTTCATGTGTTATCCCTCTGATGCATTTATCATACAACATTTTATTTCATAGGTACTATAGTGTGTCCTGTCTCCGTAGTGGGTTATAAGGGCAAGAGGTCAAAGACTGTGGCCTCCTCCCTAATCATGTTCCCAGCACTAAAGGAGGGAGGTGGGGAGTTGCTGTGCACATTGCTGCTGCTTCATCAATATTTGTTGAATTTAACAGAACTAGAAGCGTGGCAAAACACCGTAGGTATCATATATCATGACAAAGCATTAGTTCTAATTGGGGTTCATTTTCTGGCCCTCACTCCCAAAATGAAACGACAGCTTGGGAAGGCAATGAGAAATAACCTTGTGATGATTTTTCTTTTAAACTGACAGGAAATATATCTTATGAAGCATTTTAAGAGCCTGCTGTGATTTCAGCAGAAGGGCAATTATGAACATTTGTGTATTAGAAACATACAAGTAGAAGGCCTTAATTGCTCAGCTGTTACAGCCATCATATCTAGGATGCTAATATAAAATCAGTGAATATATGCTATGTTTTAGTTATTCAGAAACTGGTGCTTCATATTGGACTCCTAACCTGGCTGTGGAATAATATTCAACATACAACTTTTCTGGGTATTCCATATACATGGTCATGAAGTGTATGACCCTAATCATACTTGTATTTTGTTGTGTTTTTCTCTCTCAAGAAATGGATGGAGTTTCCTAAGTTGAACAGAGTAAGGTAGAGTTGCTCAGTAACAATAATTCACTTTTACATAGTGCTATTTAATGTTTATAAAAATACATACAGGGATGAAGAGGGAGCTGAATTAGAGTTAAGAAGGTCTGAAATCCTGCTTCTGATATTTCCTAACTATTTGACTATGGGCAAATCACTTAACTCTCTGAGCCTCAGTTTCTTCCTTTGTAAAACAGGGATGATAATAACCATAAGTGCCTACCTCACAGGGCTCTAGGGATACACAAAAGCAAAGTGTTTTACATTTGTTATCTCTTATAAAATCTCATCAAATGAGATTATACATACATACATATACATACACACATACATATACATACACAACACATACATGCATACATATATACATACAAGCATACATATATACATACAATATTTTCCAATCTTTAAAGCCCTGTAAATATTTCAGGCATTTTAGGTAAATTGAGTAGTAGGGAGTTAACATACAAACAAAATCTTTGTGAGGTCTGAAGGTGAATATTGTTATTGAAGAGGCATATCAGGAAAGGATTCATAGGGGGTGGGAATGAATAGGAATTCAGTAGGCAAAGCAGGAAAGAGTAGAAATTCCAGTCTACAAAACAGGAGGAGCAAGTGCGTAGAGGGAGTAGAGCACAAAATGTAGCCAGTGTTTTCAGACAGAAAGTAGTCCAGTGTGCCTAGAACATTGAAGCATGGAGAGGAATAATAGGATATAAGTGCAATAGATTAAATGGATAATGGGTGGAGGTTGAAAGGAGACCAATTCAAGCTTATTGTCAGGAAAAAAAAACCCAACAACAACGAAAAAAACCCAACTTCCTAACAATTAAAGCCAGCCAAAAGTGGAATAGGCTGTCAAGAGTTGTTGTTGGGTTGCCCTTCTTTGGAGGTCTTCAAGCAGAGGATAGATGATTATTTGCTGGTTCTGTTCTAGTGAGGAGTGCTTTCCAGTATATAGGTTGGGCTATATAGGATACCTAGATGACTGCTGAGGTCATTTCAGATTCTCTGAAATACTTCTGACCCATTTGATGACTATAGCTCTGTGTCTTGGGTCAACTTGGTCTACAAAGTCAAAAAACTAAAGAGGACCAGAGGGAAAGGGTAGGATGTGACCAACATTTTAACTGTTGGAAATGTCACATGAAGTTCTAAAGGTCAAAGAGATCAGAGGAGAATGGTGGCAGCAGGCTCTCTGTGGTGGACATCTGCTTTTGAGTCAAATCTTCTCTGCTCCATAAACAAGAAATGAGCTAGCCATAGCAAGAAGAATTTGGAAGTCTGCGAGGGACAGGGCACAGAAGGGAAGACCAGTAAGAATTTCAGTCTGCATAAGGGCATTTTCATCCTATGCCATGAAATCAAGCCAAGACTTGTATTCACAGTTCACAAGCACATGATCTAATGAATGATTCTACTGGATTGCATGAGTTGAACATCATATGAAAATATTATATTTCATATATTTCTTTGCTTTCAGGAAGAATGATCATGACCTAAACAACTGAACTGTCTATTTACTAAGAACTCCTGAGTTTGGACCTATGTTTATAAACATGAAGGACAAACAATATAAACATATAGAATGGGGATAACCTGACGCTAGGAGGTACTTCAGACATGCAAGCTCATGGCCACTGGCAGCTTGGTGAAGTAGTTGATTGGAGTGTTGGACTTTAGGTCAAACTCTGCCTCAAACACTTACTAGTTGTGTGACCAAAGACAAGTTACTTAACCTCGCTGGGCCTCAGTTTTCTCAACTGTAAAATGTGGATAATAATAGCATTTATCTTTCAGGGTGGTTGTGAGGATCAGAGGAGCTAACATATGTAAAAGGCTTTGCCAACCTTAAAGCACTATTTAAGTACTAGCTATATTATTGTTATTGTTATTATTATTATTGATGTCACTTTTAACAAATTTCCAGACCTGTGAATTCATTGGTATAGGGAGAATCCGGTGAGAACTTTCTTCTACCAATACAGATCTATACTTCCTACCCATTTATAGTCTCAGAGACTTGCTTAGGGGCACTCAGTGGTTAAGTGACTTGCCTAGAGTCACAAAGACAATATGTATCAAAGACAGGATTTGAACTCAGGTCTTCTTGTCCACAACAGAAGCTCCCTTACCCATTATTCTATGCAACTTCCATAATGTATTATTTATTATTTTATTGATTCAATGTAAAAAGAATAAAACAATGTATGAACAAATACCAGTCTGTCACTATGGGGTACTGACTCCATTCTGCTAAGGTCAAACGACTAGGGCTCAGTAAAATCTAGAATACTGGGGAGAAAGTATGTTTCCTGATATTAATACTAACTAATAACTCAACAGGCATTTATTAACCACCTACTATGACACTGTCTTAGGCACTAGGGGTATGAAAATAAAAATGAAATTGTCTCTGATCTCAAGGAGCTTACAGTGCAGCTAAGGGGAACAATATGTACAAAAAGATATATAATACAAAGTTGATGCAAGGTAATTCTAGGGGAAAGTGCTATAGCTTCTTGTAAAAAGTGGCACTTGAGCTAAGCCTTAGAGGTAGGGATGTTTATTAAATGCTTTCTATATGCCAGGCACTGTGCTAAGCACTGGGGATATAAAGAAAGGCAAAATCAAAGAAAGGAAGGAAGGAAGGAAGGAAAGAAGGAAGGAATGAAGAAAGAAAGAGAGAAAGAAAGAAAAAAGAAAGAAAGGAAAAAAACAATAACAAAAAACATTCTCTGCCCTCAATGACCTTATATACTAATATGAAAGACAATTTATAAATAAATAGGCACGTGGAAGATACCTTGACTATGGGGATGGAAAAAGCTTCCTTCAGAAGGCAATATTTCAGCTGAGTGAGAGTGGGAAGTCAAGGCCAATAAAGTTGTAAATCTGGGAGACCAGTAGGTTGGTGGTTCTCTCAACAACAAAAGGGGAGTATATGGAGTGTTTAGGGAGGATTAGCACCTCTGGTGTGAGAGCTTGCTGAGCCCTTTTCAGGGCTGCTCATCAATCTTGGGTGTCCACCTTCACCCAGCTCTCACTTGTGGCTCCAAGAAGCTATGTGCAGTGGCCACACTCTGGTAAACCATTTTGGCAGATGGGCTAACCCAGGCTAAAGGTAACCTTTGGTGAGTTAGGGGATATCTACCCCAAACATGTGAAGACTCCCCAGTGGAATGGACAGATGAGAACAATTTGTTCCAACAGTCATGAAGGTGGATGAAGTAGGCAATGTGGAGCACTTGGTCAGACATTGAAGGTGCCAAGGTCATACACTGCATCCTGGGCCACAGCCAGTCATCCTGAATTTTGTCTTGCTGCTGGACTTCTGTTTTGCCACTGAACTTCAATGACGCTGGAAGAGAGAGTTAGGCTAATGACTTTGCCCAAATCTGTCTCACTTAAATCCAATTCACACACAAGTCAAGACATCACCCCACGATGCCATTGGTCCAATTCTAAAATGAATGATGAACAACAGAGGCAGGTTTTCTAAGAGACAGGGTGAAGAGGAAGCATATTACAAGCACGGAAGACAACTAGAGCTAAGGCACAGGGACAGGAGATGCGCAGTTATATATGAGTAAAAAGTTCACTTTGCTTTGATCATAGTTTGTGCAAAGGATGGGAATGTGTAATAAGCCCAGAAAAATGGTCTCGAATCAAATTGTGAAGGACTTTAAATGCCTAATGGTGGACTTTATATTTGAGACTAAAGGTATTAAGAACGAGTTTATTAAGTAGATGAGTGATATGGTGAGACCTGAGCTTTTGGCATCTTACTTTGGCAGCTATGTGGAGGATGGATCAGGTTAGGGAGATACTTGAGGTAGATAAATTAGGAGGCTATTGCAATAGTCCAAATGAGAGATTATAATGGCTTTGTGAGAGAAGAAGAGATTAATGGGAGATAAATGTTGAGGTTGAAACAAGAAGATTTGGAGATTGAATATATATAGTGAAACAGACTGGAAGAGTTGAGGATAACACACTAAAGTTGCAAACTCTACTGGAAGAAACTGATATTGGGAAATTTGGAAGAACCATAGGTTTGGAATGAAGGAGTAGTTCTATTTTGTCTATTTTGAGTTTGAGATACCTATGAAACATCCAGCATAAAATTTCTAGTAGGCAATTAGACATGTGGGATTAGAGCTCAGGAGAGATATCAGAACTAGATTTATAGATCAGTATATAGATGACAATTAAATTCATGTGGGCTGATGAAGTCACAGAGAGTTTAGCCATGTAAGAGACAGGATCCCAGGACAGAGCCTTGGGGCACATTCACGGTTGGAGGCACTGATGATGATCTAACATGGAGCCGTCAAATAGATAGAAGAAAAACTAGGAAAGTCCTGTCATAAGAACAGAGAGTATACAGGAGGAGGGATGGTCACCAATGTCAAGTGCTGCAGAAAAGTCGTAAAGTTTAGAGACTTGAAAAAGATTTTGTAATTCTTCGATCACTGGTAAATTGGCAGGAAGAGTTTCAGCTGAGACATAAAGCCAGAAGTCAGATTGCCAGTCGCTGAAAAGAGTGAAGAAAGTTAAAGTAGAGACAATTAGTGTAGTTAACTTTTTCTAGAAGTTGAGCTGAGAAAAGGAAATCAATGACAATAGCCTACAGGGCAAATGGGGTCTGGTAAGGATTTTTAAAGTATGATAGAGATTTGAACACATTTCTAGGCAGCTATGGAGGGCCAGTGGATAAAGAAAAATTGAAGATTAGAGGGAATTGGGATGATTGTGAGAGCAATTTACTGGAGAAGATGAAATGAGGTGGGATCAAGGAAACACAGAGAGTGGCTGGCCTTGTAAAGAATGACCACCTCTTCATCAAAGACTAGACTAAATGAGGGAAGAAGGGGAGATGATTTCAAGGGTTGAGAAGGGAAGAGTGTGCTCCTGGTATATGGCCTCATTTTTCTTAATAAGGCATGAGGAGAGTTCCTCAGTTGTGAGGGTGAGAATAAGTGGGAAATAAAGAAAGAAGAAAAGGTTTGGAACAATATCTGCAAGTGTGGGATAAAGAATCATTTAAGGAGTAAAAGGATTGCTTTAATGAAGTGAAGGACCAGCTGTTATTAGATAGTATACATTTGGAGTGGACTGAGTTAGCATGGTTTTATAATAGTCTCCAATTCTGTTTATCTATGTGTGAGTAGGAGTAAAGAAGGTAAATGATGAGAGTCATCTAGGGTTAGAGTTTGGCAGGGAGAGAGAAGTGGTATGACATGGGAGCAAGGGATTTGAGAGTAGAAGTCTGTGTAGAATTGAACTAGTTAACTAAATTATTGACCTTGTGAAGGAAGGAAAGTGAAGCTAAAAATCTGGGAAAGTACTGAGGGGATGGATGAATGATAGGTTTAGGAGGAATAAGTAAGGGAGAGATTGAATGATAGGAAATTATGATTTAAAAAGGAATTCCAGAGTTCTTTATCATGGAAGTGTAACAGTTGTAGTGCTGGCAAGATCAGAGGTATGAACACCTTGGTTGGTTGAGGTGGGAGAAGACTGGGTGTTGAGTAGGTTGAGTAACTGGGATGGTAGGGTATTTGAAGGAACTTCAACATTCCTCTGTTTTGAGGGCAGGAACTGGAGTAGAGAGGAAAATTGTGAGATTGAATTCCTTGAAGAAGGCTGGAATAGTACCTGGGAGTCAGTAGATAACAGCTACAAGGACTTCAATTGGATTTTAAATTTGGATAGAGTGAAACTTAAAGAAGGAGAAGTTACAAATTGATGGTAGCAGAGGAAGAAATCTGGAAATGGAAATGGAGAGTCAGAAGCATTGTATCCCCCTCCCAGACCCCTTAGATTGACAAGATGAGCACAGATACCTAGAGAAAGGTAGAGCTGGAGGGAAGAAATTTGCTACTATTTCAGAACCAGAGAGCTTGGCACTTTCCCAAAATTCCCTTTCATTCATGATGGAGCACATAATCAGATCCCAGAGCCTGATTTTTTTCTCCCCTATAGGATCAGGTTGGTGGCTAGCAATGCCATCTGGTGGTTAAAATAAGACTCGATGGGTAGGGTATGGCCAAATTGTAGAGGGCCTTTAATGCCAGGCAAAGAAGTTTGAGCTTTAATCTATAAGTGAGTGTCCTCATATCTTTTGATTCGGAGCATGTTTTTTTGATGTCACTGAAATTGCAGTTACACTCATGATTTCCCCAAATGAAATCTGGATAAGAAAGCAATGGAAAATCACTGATTTCAAATATTATGTTTAAAACTATAAATCATGACTCATACACTCTTTCTTACATGGTTATAGAATAAGCTGTTCTTCTTCATTGAATACTTTGTTTAATAAAATTACTTTATTTGCCCTTTCCGATTTACTGGGTTTTTTTTCAACAAATGAGAAATTATAATAAAATAACTTGATCACTAAAGTGATACCTAACAGTATGATCTGTCTGATAATTCTATCATCATACATAGTTTGATGTCTTTGATAAGGCAATAATACCTCAAAATCACCATGACAAATATGAATCATTATAATGAAGAAGTGCTGATTAATAGCAATTTACAAATATAGAACAAGACCTGATAGTTTAAAATATCTGTAATATAATTCAAATGTATCTATTATAAAGTTTCCAAATAAGATAATGATGATAGTGAGGCTAATTTTGGCCTTACCCAAAAGGAAATTTTATCAAGCACTGAAACTGTTTTTGGTTTTAGATCCGTGGCTTCATCAGTGTAGGGAACTTACCTTCGAGGAAACTCCATCCAGCAGCATAGATTGAGAATAACTAAAGGGCCAAAATATTAGAGTAGAAATATTTGTTCCTTATAATACATGGATAATCTGCTAGTTTTGTGTCTTTTGTCAAGATTATCTGGATTAATATACAAGTACATTTTTATCTGCATGATAAAATTTATCAAATGAATGAGGTTGATTTTAGTTCCATATTGCTAAAAATCAATGTATGGTAGTATAAACCTTAATTGTAACACACACATACACCAATACACACATATATTATATAACCTACACATATACACAAACACACACAGATATATATGTTAATATGACAATAAATGGAATCTATTGCTTACTAGATATGAGAAGATAATTGTGTTTTTTTAGTTAGAAATCCTTTACATTAATTCAGTTGAACACATTACATAAAATGTTAACTCATAAAGAAAAGAGACACGAATCCCTACCAGGTTTATTAATCTATGTCATTTATACCTATGTTGATTATTTTGTGGTGATTTTACACAAAAGAGATACAAGCCATAGCAGATGGTATCATATCAGTAGGCTTACCAGTAGGTAGTTGTTTTATAGCACGAGCAGCTCATTTCTGCAGTTACAATCTGATTGCTTGTTTTTTCTAATGATAATAAAAGACATAAAGAGCTAGTACCCAAAGTCACAATAAAGAAGCCTTAATTAGTAGAGAATGGTTAGGTGAATCTGAGGTGGGTCACACAAAAAAGAAGAAAAATCTAGCCAGATAGAAATATAGCAAAGCAGTCTGTACTGCCATCCATCATTCCGAATCCATTACATCCTCCAACTTTTAAATTTCATTACTATTTTGAAAGTGTAGAGTCTTATCTAATCACAAAATCTCCACAAATGTAATTTATAAATTTTTTTCATAGGCTGCTGTAACCACTGGAAAATTAAAGGCAGAGGAAGGAAGATTCAGTACCTTTCTATGATTTGGCAGAGGTACAGATTTAAAAGTGAAGGGACCTGGGATGTCATCTAGTCATTTTACAGATGAGTAAGCTGAGGACCAATGAAGAGGAGGACTTGCCCAAGGTCATTCATGATAATATGGTTATATCAATAGTAGAAGAATTTTTTTTAATAAAATATAACACTCATTTCTATTTTTTTTTCAAAGAGAAAATCTAGGAATAAATGGACCTTTGCTCATAGAATAAGTAACATTTTCCTAAAACTGAGAACCAGCATTATATGTAATAAGGATAAACTACAGACCTTTCCAATATGATCAAGAGTAAAGGAAAATGGCGATTATCACAACTACTCTTTGACTACCATTTTGAAATGGTAGAAGAAATTCAAGCTATAGCAATTTAACAAGGAAAAGAAATTGAGGGAATGAGCATAGTCAAAGGGGAAACAAAATTATCACTTCTATAAATGATATGATGGTTTACTTAACTCTAGAGAGTTAATTCTTTAATTGAAACAACAATTTCCACAACGTTGCGGGATATAAAATCAATCCATATACTCTGCATCATCTTCATTTTCTGTATATTACCAACAAATCTAGAAGGAGGAGATAGGAATAATTCTATGTAAAATAATTACTGAATGTATAAAATACTTGGAAGTCTATCTACCAAGACACACAGAGGAACTATATGAATTCAGGTATAAACACATTATCTGGAAATACGGACCTAAGTAATTAGAAATATAGATTGTTCATGGATAGACCAAGTCAATATAATATAAAAATGTCAATACTATATTAATTTATTTACTCAATCCCATATCAGTCAATCCACTGAATGATTGAATTATTAAAGCATAAAATAGAAAAGAACTAGAAAATAATATAAAACTAGAAAATAATTTAAAAACTCATCTAGAAGAATAAGAGGTCAAGATTATAAAGAGAAATAATGAAAGAAAGTGGTAAGGAATGGAGTCTAGCAGTACTAGTTCTCAAACTACACTTCAAAGCAATAATAATCAAAATGATTTGGTTAGTATTAGTTAAGAAAAAGAGAGGAAGCAGCTAGATGGCATAGTGGATAGAGTGCTGGACCCAGAGTCAGGAACACCTGAGTTTAAATCCAGCTTCAAGACACTTACTAGCTGTGTGACCTTGGCAAATCATTTAACCCTGTTTGCCTCACTTTCCTTATCTGTAAAATGAGAAAGAAATGGCAAACCACTCTAGTACCTTTGCCAAGAAAACCCCAAATGGTGCCAGGAAGAGACAGACGTGACAGAAAAACAGCAACAAAAATAAATAAAAAGGGTTGATCAATGGAACAAATTAGGTACACAGAAGGAAGCAAATATAGTAGCTTACTGTTTGATAAACCCAAACACCCCAGCTTCTAGAATAAGAACTCATCAAAAACTACTGGAAAAACTGGAAAACGATCTGATGGAAACTAGGTATAAACCAACATCTCATACTGTATACCAAGACGAAGTCCAAACGGATACATGGCTTAGACCTAAAGAATGACACCATGAACAAATTAGAGGAGAAATGAAGAAGTTACATTTCTGATCTATGGATAGCATAACAGTACGTGACCAAACAAGAGGAGAGGATGGAAAACTTTGATTATATGAAATGTAAAAGGTTTTGCACAAACAAAACCAAAAGCAGTTAAAATCAAATGAGAAATAGGTAAACTGGGGGAAAAATCTTTGAAGCAAGTTTCTCTGATTAAGTTCTCACTTCTAATAGAATGTGTGTGTGTGTGTGTGTGTGTGTGTGTGTGTGTGTGTGCATAATGGATTCAAATTTATAAGAATAAGAGCCATTCCCCCAGTTGATAACTGATCAAAAGATATGAATAAGCTGTTCTTAAAGGAAGAAATCTAAGCTACCAGTCAGTTAATAAGCATTTATAAAGTTCTTAATGTACTAAGCGCTGGGAATTTTTTTAAAAAAAGGCAAAAGACAGTCCAGTTCTCAAGGAACTCAGAGACAACCTGAGGAAAAGGAGACAATATGTAAACACTTATGTACAAAAAGACGTAGATAAGATTAACTGGAGATAATCAAGGGAAGGAAGACATTAAAATTAAGGGCGATTAGGAAAGACTTCTCTTAAAATATGGGATTTTAACTGTGATTTAAAGGAAATCAGGGAAGCTGGGAATAAGGAGAATTCTAGACATTGGGAAAGGCTGTGAAAATGTCCAGAGAGGGGAGATGGAGTATCTTATGGCAGGAACAGCAAAGAGGCCTGTGTCACTGACTCACAAAGTACCTAAGGAGGAGTAAGGTATAAGAAGACTAGAGAGGTAGGAGGAGACCAGATTGAGAAGGGCTTTGAATGACAGAAGATTTTGTAGTTGATCCTAGAGATGATAGGGAGCCACTGAAGTTTATTGAATGGGGGGAGGGAGGTGATATGGTTGGCTCTCAGCTTTAGGAAAATCACTTTGACAGCTGAGTAGAGGATGGACTGAAGTGGGGAGATAGTTGATGCAGGAAGACCAATCAGTAGGTTATTGCAATAGTCCAGGTGTGAGGTAATGAGGGCCTGCACCAGAATGGTGACAGTAGCAGAGGGGATAAGAGGGCACATACAGAAAAAAAAAAAAACGCTCTAAATCATTAACAATTAGAGGGATGCAAATCAATGCAACTCTGAGATTCTACCTCCCACTTGGCATAGCTGACAAACAAGACAAAATTGACAAATGTTGGAGGGGCTACAAAAGACTAGGTACCCTAATGCATTATTGGTGGGGCTGATTCACAGACCATTCATGGCCCAGTCTATATATTTGGTCCAAATTTAATTATGTTCTATTTCAATATAATTGGTTTTCTTTGTAATCTTTTGTATTTTTAGAATTTCAAAACATTATTTTGAGAAAGGCTTCACCTTAGGCTTCACCCAACTGCCAAAGGGGCCCATGGCACAAAAAAAAAAAAAAAAAAAAAAAAGAACCTCTGGCCTAGGAAGGAAACAAACATTTATTAAGCACCTATTATGTGTCAAGAATTTTACAAATATTGTCTCATTTGATCCTTACCACCACTTTGGGAGGTAGGAGTTATTATTATCCCCTTTTACAGTTGAGGAAACTGAGGCAGACAGAAGTCAAGTGACCTGCCCAGGGTCAAACAGCCAGTAAGTTTCTGAGGCTGTATTTGAATTCAGATCTTCCTGACTCCAGGTTCAGCATTTTATCCACTGAAGGACCTAGCTGCCTAGATTAAATCAGCACCACATAGCAGTATAGAAAATGTACTTCTTCTACAAATTCTCTTCTAATTCATCTTGGTGATACGGATGTAATGCTGAGTTCCAGAATATTATGCCAGCAAAGAACAACTCTGGCAAGATGGAAAGGCTAACATTATGAGGGCAGCAACATATTGGAGGACCAGACTATCCCAGTTCAGAGAGGCTTATCGCTAGAGGTGGGTCCTAGATGGTAATATTTTAGGGTCCAGAGCAACTCACGAAAATTTCCAGAAAGTGATGGAAAGGTTGTAAGCATCATTGGTGGAGATAAATAAAGCCATAGAACTTTGAAGTATTAAAGGACTGTATTTAGCTGGTAGGAAGAACAATTTTTTTTGTCACATTCGAGAAAAAAGTATAAATTCTCAAGTTTTCAATTGTATTTCAAATCATTTTAATAAATCAAAAAAATTCCCCCATTTACCAAAAATGCATCTTCTGGCCACTCCCCAGGTGTCTACTAGGGGAAAAAAAAAAGGAAGAAGGGAATGAAGGTAAAAAGGAGGAAGTACTTAACAGAAGACAACTAAACAGAAAAAAAAAAAGTAGTTTAGAAGTAGTAGTCTAACCTGCACAATCATAAAATCAGAGATTCAGAACTGGAAGGCATGTTGAAGGCCATTGAATCTAACTCCCTCATCTGACAGATGAAGAAGCTGAGACTGGGTGATTTGTCCAGGGTCATACAGATAGTTCTGGGGCAGGATCTGAATTCTGGTTTTCCTCATTCCAAGTCAATCACTTTAGTCAATTTGATATAGCACCGAATTGAGTGTCAGAAACATGGGTTGGAATCCTGGTTCCATTTCTCAGTATTTCTGGGCATCAGTTCCCTTATTTCTTTTTTCTTTTTGTGAGGCAATTGAGGTGAAGTGACTTGCCCAGAGTCACACTGCCAGTGAGTGTTATGTGTCTGAGTCAAGATTTGAACTCAGGTCCTCCTGACTCCAGAGCCGGCGCTCTGTGCCACCTAGCTGCCCCTTAGTTCCCTTATTTGTAAAGATGATTTTTAAGGTGTCTTCCGGTTCTAAAATCGTATAAAGCTTTGCAAGACTAGATAGCCTCCAGAAATATTCTCTTTGTTCTCTCGTTTAAAAGAAAAGGAATCATGACATTTCCCTGTTATAAAGAGGAATATTTAAGAAGGGGGATGGGGTAAAGGAAATCTTTTCTTAGCAAGCATCTATGTTTTTGTATGGCAGCTATTGCTTTATGGGCTTTGTGTAGATGAAAATCAGGGAGCAGGAGATGGATAACTACTTTGCAATTAACTATTTAGCCAGGAGAAGATACTGAGCATAATGTGGGTACTGCATATGCAAATCTTTTTTTTTTTTTTTCCTGCAGGCTTTTCAAGATATGTCCATTTACCAAATACTTGGAGAAGAAAAAGGATTGGATTTGGGACTATACTATTGCCTGGGTTCAAATCCTTTCTTTGTTTACTGGTTTGATCTCCCGCAACTTCTCTAGACTTCTGTGTTATCTAAAAGAGGGATGGGCTAGATATGGTTAAGATCTCTAAACAAACTTAAGTGAAAAATCCTTCCGAGAACAGCTGCTTTTTCATTCCTTGAGATGGAAAATGAATTCCATTTCCTAAGCTTCAAAGAGAGGTGTGTTATTTTCTTAAATCCGTAAGAAGGGCCTTCCAAGTGCATCAGGATTACCCACAATGGGAAAACTCAGTAACTCTGATATTAACTTCCCATCTCTGTGCAATATGGGTTGAGAACATTCCTGAAGAAATCAGTCTGGGGTGCTGAGGAGAAGGCGGCCCTTGGGAAAGTTTACTTTTTTAATGACAGGAAGAGAATTTGAATATCCATCTTTCTCTTTGCCAGCTGGAACCGGGTGCAATTCTGCTGAAAAGCCTGCTATCCTTAAATGCAATCGCTTTCTACTCTTAAACCCATAACCTGTTAGTCTTCCCTACTGAGCATGCCCAGACACATTATTGGAAGTACTGAATATCTGACTTTACGATCCAGGTTTTAGGTACTGCAAGGGGACCGTAGGCAAAGAGATTGTGGAATTGGTTGTAAAAAATAGGGACCAACACCGCCCTCCCTACCCGGCCCCCGCCCCAGCCAAGGGGAACGAGGTGAGAAAGCATCTAGGGGGTGTGGTCAACCAGACGAGTGGAGAGAAGCTACAGAATTTATTCCTTACCTTTATCTGATCGAGATTTCCTCAAACTGCGAAGGAAAAGGTGCCCAACCCAATCCCAGGTTTTATTGGCTCGACCATTCATGGATCCATAAGCATAATTGTGACTTCTTCACAGCAGAGATTTGTTTTAAAGAAGATGCAACTATTCCCAAGGGAAACTTTAAGAATAGTTTCCTATATGCTTATGTGTGATGGATGGAGACGGTATTGGCACCCAGAGCTGTAACTGACCACCTCGAGGGTGGGTTTTATTGGAGGTAGGAAACACCTAAGACAGTTCTAATCCCTAGGTTGTTCATTCTGAGAGTAGAGCACAAGACTAGCTTCTAATCACCAACAATGTATTTATTTTGCAGGGACAAGAGTGACAAGTCCAAATTCCTCCCACGGTGGCCTTAGGCTGGCCTTTGCAAATTGCTGCCCGCCCTCCTCACCCCTAATTCTCATTTGTGTCGCTAAACTGTAAACTGTCTGAATGCCTAGGCTTGTAGGTGGTTGGCATGCTTCTCCCAAGTCAAAGATAAAGTAAGTTCAGGCAGTAAAGAGCTGCTTTCTTCCAGGCCATTGCCTCCTCTTCGGTCCCAGCTCATTCCGGGCTCAGTCTGGTCCTCGTGGAGCCACCCCCAGTCCCCACGCCCACCCACCCACCCACGCGGGGCCGGCCCCTCTGCCAGCTCCAGTCTGTCCTCTTGGCTGCAACTAAAACGCGGAGAAGTGGATTCGGCAGAGAGAAAACCCCTCCGTGGCTCCAAACGCCGGAACTGGGCATGCTCAGTCGGGAGAGTAGGTTTGGGTCTCCTGTAGGAAGCTTTGGCTCTACCCACCCTTTCCTCCCCTCCACTCCCTACCCCCGCCCCCCTTTCCCCAGCCCAGCCTGTAGTAGTTACACACTGTGCACCCAGGGAAACTGGGAACATGGCGCTTGGAGCGATGTAACAGCGGAGAAAGAAAGGAGATGCAGCCGCCGCTTTTCTGACAGTCAGCTACCAGGTAGGGGCATCTTGCGGAGCGGCGATGGAGAATGGGGCGGGAGGCGTTGCTTTGGGAGATGTGCCCAGATGGGACCAGGAGCATCCTTCTCTGCCAGAGTCCCGGGCACTGGAGGATGCGAGTCCGGTGTAAAAGCTAGCCCTCTGACAGTGCAATTGTGCATCTCCTAGGAGATGCCTGGCACTAAACTGCTTGGAAGAAGCAGGCTGAGACAGGTACCTCTCTCAGACTCGCTACCATCTGCATCTTTCGCCCAAGGTTCAGCTGATCGAATGAGAGGCGGATTTCAGATCCCTGGATGAGAGATGGGCATGGAAAATCCCGGATAACTCACTGAGCGAGAGCGGTGGTACCCTGTACAGCTTCTGAGACCCAAAACGCTGCCAGCTCTTTGTGTATACAGGAGCATATGTCCGGTGTAGACGCAGGCTTTGATAGATGCTTCTCCGGAATAGTACTGGATACGTTGCCAGAAAAGGAATCCGGTGTGGATTTTGCCTCTTCACAGGTGTGGACTAAAACAAATAAGTGATGTGGTAGGAGTGTTAGGCTTTCCTTTGTTGTGGTGTTGCCTGTGTGTATGTGTGTTTTTAATTGCAAAGAGCACCCGGAAACTTGTCATTTTAGGCACGTGTGTGGAGCATAATCCAGGGGATGCTTTTTCCTCAGAACTCTGCCAAGAATGATGTAGAGCCTTAGATTCCTGGTAGATAAAACTTAAATCCTTCGGGGATGTCGAGAAAGAGTATTAGTGCTTCTTTTAGGCAGTCGGCGCAATTTTTAAAGACAGTATGTATAGCTATGGTGCTTAACATGGGACAGAAATTAAATCAGCAACATAAAATTTCAGTGAAGTCAATTTAACTAAATGTGCTTATGTATCAATTTTTTTTTAAATGGATGAATGGTTACTTTTCAGTAGGAAAGTCTGTGGGTGAAAGAGACCTAGGAGACCTAGGTTCTTAGCCCAGTTCTGACACTAACTAGCTGGATGACCTTGGGGAAGTCACTTAACCACCCAAAGCCTGAATTTCCTCATTCACAAAATGAGGAGTTTATACTAGATGATCTCTAAGTTTTCCTGTAGCTCAAAAATCTTAGGAATCTACAATTCCAAGATCCATATAGTTCCATAACAGTTATGCCAACTTACATTTGGCTAGAACTTAACTTTTTAAAGCACATTCACATCAAGTCTTTCAATCTCGTTTGATCCTCACAACAATCCTATGAGATAGACTGGGCAGGTAAATATAAACATTTTATTACTTAAGAAGATTAAAGAATTGGCAAATTTTAATATTGAGTCATAAATATTTGGCCCTCAATGTGACTCTAAAGTGAATATTACTAAGTGTGAAGTAAATGGTAACATATTTTTTACCAAATAAAATATTAACATTTTGGGAAAATATGATTGGCCAGATTAAGCATTGTGTGTGTATTTAATGTAATAATATTTTGAGAAAGAGTACAGAAGATAAGTCTGAGAATGCTGCTGAAATAAGAGGTGGTATCAATTTCATTGATAATGTTTTGTTGCTTAATGAGAAAGGGCAAGAAATGTTTGTGTTTACCACTTCTCCTTGTATAAGTTTTTGTTACTTAGATTTGCAGAATTCTAGAGTTGTAAGAGACATTAGGGATCATTTAGCCCAAGCCTCTCACATTAACATAATGGCTATGCTTTTTTAGTATAAAGTGAATATGAAAATCTTTGAAGTTCCTTTTCTTGGTATATTCCACATGGTGAGAAATCATGGTTCTGCTACAGCTGGATTGATGCTATTCTGAGAAGAGAGTTTAGTAACAGCTATAGCACTGGCTGACCCCAATAGAAGAACAGAAAGTCTGATGACTGGGATCATCAAGAAGAAATGGTGAAACATACTTTTCTTAGTATCTTATGCAGTCTTCTAGATGACTAATTCAAAGTCCATTTAAATTACAGCTATAATGTACTTATCCGGAAGTCTCTTTTCCAGCAGCCTTAACTAGCAGAACCTAGATAAGACTAGCAGAATCTAGATAAAAGCTTGCAAGTGAACTAAGGAGGTCTTGTTGGCCAAAAGAGGTTTTACAAAGTCTATGCAGAAAAGCTCTTGACTACTTACAAGAGAGCTGATCAAGTCTTTTTATACCTGTTTTTGAAGTAGTTCTGACAAGCTTAGTTATCTGCTTTTCCAAAAAGTTGTTGCTAATTTCTGGATAGTGAAGGAATAAGTGGAAAAAATAAAACCATGCAAAGCAGACCTGAGAACTCAAAAAGCATAATGACATGGGCCATTTGAGGTATGGATAAACAGGTAGTGGACCTCCATATCTCCTCATTCACGTATATAATGATGGAGTTGAATCAGTGTGAAAAACTTAAATTGTGATCAGTGTATTTAAGGCCAAACCTTTCAGAATCATGAAAGCGAAGTTCTTAAAAACATAGGGTAACTTACAGGCATCTTTCCAAAAAATAGATTTTCTTTATTCATTCTGTTTTGCAAATCAGACACAACTTAAAATATTTTCAGTAAGATATAAGATAAGGACCAGTGGAAGCAAAGGCAATGAAACAAGAAAGTGGGGGATGTTACGCCATTGAAAAGTTGTTCAGTTAGGCTAGAATACAAAGTATATGGCAGGGAGTGATATGAGTTAAGGCTGAAAAGTCAGAGTACCAGATTGTAGAGCATAATGAATGCCAGGCAGAGGAGTCTGGCCTTTAATTGGTAGGCAATAGGGGCACCAGTGATTAGTTTTGAACAGAGATTTAACATGGCCAAATTCGTAAATAAATAAGACTTTAGCCTGGCAGTAATATGAATGATGGTTTGGAAGGAAGGGAGAGAGTAGAGGTGTGAAGGCCTGTTTGTTGGTCAGTCATTTCAGTCATATTTGACTCTTCATGACCCTATTTGGGGTTTTCTTGGCAAAAAAATACTGGAGTGGTTTGACATTTCCTTCCACAGCTCATTTTACAAATGAGGAAACTGAGGCAAACAGGGTTAAGTGACTTGCCCAGGGTCACATAGCTAGTAAGGGTCTAAGACCAGATTTGAACTTGGGTCTTCCTGACACCAGGCCTGGCACTCTATCCATTGTGCCACCTAGCTTCCCAAAAGAAGACCTGTTAGGAAAAAAAATAAAAGTCCCGGTACCAAGGTACTTATACGAGGGTGATGGCAGTGGGAATAGAAAGGAAAGAACTTTTGGATGCCACTGATATTAAGGAGATAACTAATGGGAAAGAGAAGAGAGTTAATAATGACACCAAGATTTCATACTCAGGAGTCAGTAGTGTGATGGATAGAAATATTGATCAAGAGGAAGAACAGTAGTACCATCTCTGATCCAGTAAAATTTGTAACGTGGAAAATAGTTACCAACTCTTCTCTGACTTCACTGAAGGATGATGATAGAAAATGACTTTAAATTGGATTTAAGGTAGGATTTCCTGATGAAAAAAGTGTTTAGAGCTAGCACGCACCAGAAGTCCATACAGCTGCCAAGATGATTTTCTTAGGGAACAAATTTGTGTTATTTCCCTATCAGCAAACTCAGGTGGCTCTCTATTACCTCTAGATTTGAATATATACTCCTCTCTTTAGCACTTAAAAGTCCTTCAGTACCTGGCCCCAATCTGCTTTTCGACTCATTATGTATTACTGCCTGTCAAGAACACTACAGTCTAGTCAAATTGTCCTCAAACACAGTACTCAATCTCTTATCTCCATGCCTTTGCACTTGCTGACCCCCATGCCTAGAATGCCCCCCTCTTGGCCTCTATCTTCTAGATATCCTAGTTTCCTTAGAGACTCAGTTTAACTTCTATCTTCTACAAATAAAAATCAGTCCTTTTCCGATTACCACCCCCCCACCCCCAGTACTAGTGGGTTCCCTCACAAAATTATTTTATATCGCTTTTGAATGTCCCTATACACAAATGTACTGTTTCCCCTGGCTAGATTGTAGGAGATGAGAACATTCTTAAGGTAATACTTTTTTTTTCATGTTTTGTTTTTTTATTTTATAACTCCAGCACCTAGCATAGTATCAGGAGCTAGTAAGTACTTAATAAATGATTATCAGTTGATTGATCAATCTTAGAGAATTGGATTATCTGAATATGATTTAGAAATCAAGTGATTCATATTAGACAAATAAATGTTTAGATGAAGCTTATCTCTTGGCCAGATGATAATGTTTGGCCCCTAATAGCCATATTTTTTCTATGATTCTTTTTAATGGTTCACTGAGGCATATGCTGTAGTGAATAGAGTGCTTAAGTTGGAGTATGGAAAACCTGGGTTCAGATTCTGCCTCTGATGTTGAATAGCTCTGTGACCCTGGGCAAGTAATTTGACTTGAATTTTAGCTCCTTCATCTGTGAAATAAGTATGTGGAGTTCTAGGTGTAAATAATAGAGTACTTTGCAGACTTTAAATGCTATATAAAAGTCAATTATCATTGTTGATAGACTTTTATTTACAGTGCTTTTACAAGTAAAGAAAGGAGTAGTTTTCAGACTGGGATTAAAAAAAATGCCAGATATTTTACTTTAAAAATGCTTACCATACTTTTTGGGGGCTACTAAATAGCAGCAATTCTGAAAAGATGACTATTTTAGTACCCTACATTCTTTTGTATGTTATAGAATCCCCTGGTAGTATAAGATGACATATAGGTTATGGCATTTCTAGGGAAGTGTTAGATATTCTGTTAGGATTCAGTGCTTTTGGAAGACTTGAAACCACTGAATGAATCAAGCCACTTTGACTATTCAATGTAATACTCCCTATGTTTAGGCAAATTGTTGGTTTTAAAAGAAGAGATCCAGTCATCCCATTGACTGCCTGTGTGCAATGTGATAATCAGAGGAGCAAACAGTTGATACTTTAGTGCTAATGCAACAATCATGTTGACTCGTTTTTAAACAAATATAAGTTATAAGATTTCTTGTATAATGATGCAATATAAGGGTAATTTGTGTAATTAGTCATAGCAGTAAATTGACTGTGAAGGGTTCTGATATTTTCAGTCTTTTTATATATGTTTCCCTGCTATCTATCTTTCTCTCCCCCCTCCCCCAAATTTGTTGCTCTTGAGTCGTATCTGACTCTTCATGACCTTATTTGCATTTTCTTGCAAAGACACTAGAATGGTTTGCCATTTTCTTCTCTAGCTCATTTTACAGATGAGGAAACGGAGGCAAACAGGGTTAAATGACTTGCCCAGGGTCACACAGCTAGTAAATGTCTGAGGCCAGATTTGAGCTCAGGAAGATGAGTCTTAACTTCAGGTCCAACACTCTTTCCACTGTGCCACCTAGCTGCTCCTATTATCTAAAGAGTAGTATTTAAACAAGGAGTTTCAGAGCCAGACCCTGGCATATAGTAGGTATTTAAGAAATGCTAGATGATAGACTGACTTTTGGGGATGGGGGGCAGGGAGAAGTGGTTAGTAGGGAGAAAAGTTGACCCCTCTGTGGCCGTTCCTATCCTAAAAATATGTTGGGTAAGTAGTCAAAGCCAAAAGGTGACCATATCCACTTTGCAATTAAAACTCAGACAAAGCTGCAACTTTTGCAGTCATCTGAGTGGATCAGTATCAGCTCACAGAAGGATGGCCATTTTTTGTAATGGAAATGGTGAGTATTTGTAGATTTCTATTTTTCTAGTTAATTGTGTATCACTGTCCACAGTTCAGGAATATAAAAGCACTTGGCCTCATCTTCTAGCTCAGGAGATTGAGAGGGAAGGATAGAGAGAAAGCTAAGGAGCACTGGAAAAGCAGAGTGGAAAATTTGTACTTTGCTTAGAGCAAAGACTTTCCCTATCCGTGAATGGAGATATATAGGCATGAATTAACCTGCAAAAAGAATAGACTAGGAAGTGTAGGAATATAGAAACAAAAGATATCAGCGTGTTTTTTTTTTCTTTTAAGATGGAAGAAATCTTAGTAGTCATCTAGTATAACCCTTCTCATTTGACATATATAGAAGCTGAGGCCCAGAGATAGAAAGTGACTGGTCTTTGGTCATACAGATAATAAATAAGTGGCAGAGCTAAGATTTGAACCAAGGTCCTCAGACTCCAAATCACTCATTTATTGTATTATTCTCTGCCACCATTGGGAAAGCTTCCTGAAGTAGGTAGAATTAGAATTGGGCTTCAAGGGAAGATTGGAATTTCTCAGGCAAAAAGAAAGAAGGAAGGAATTCTGAGAATAGGGAATGATCAATCAATCAACAAGCATTTATTAAGTGCCTACTATGTGCCAGGCCCTGTACGAAGTGCTGAACAGCCTGAACAAAGACATGGAAGCAGGAGAACATAGGTAGGTCATATTCATGTAAGATTGGCTTGAGCATAAAATAAATGGGGAAAGATAACCTCCAAAGACAGAATGGTGCCAAATTGTATAGTGTAGGGTCTTGAATATTGGGCAAACATTTCTTGGTTGGTAATAGGGAGTCTTGAAAGGATTTTTAAAAAGAGAAGTGGCAAACTGTATTCTACTATCAGAATGTACCATCTTTAAGGATAGGGACTCTTACTGAAATGTAGAGGAAAAGGACTAGACCTGGCGTGTGAGTTCATTAGTATAGGTAACTCTCCAGAGAGGAAACTCCCTCTACTAATGTAGTTTGGTGCTTTCTCTACAACTTGTAGTCTTAGGGAATTGACTAGAGCACTATGAAATTAAGTGGCATGCCCCATGACTTTCCTATATGTGTCAGAAGTCCGGATTTTCTTCACTCCAAGGCAAGCTTTTGACTATACCATGTTGCTTCTTGCCTGGCACATAGTACTTAAAACATATTGGGTGTTATTTTAAAAAAATTCTTTCAAAAAAAGAACTAAGGATTAGTTCCTACATTGCATAGAACCAGACAACTCAAAATAGTTGTGACACTACCTGCCATTTGTAAGACATTTTATAATTTTCAAAATGCTTTCTTATATGCCAACCTGTTTCATCCTCACAACAACCTGCTAAGGGTAGATATTCTTTTAATATTTATTAAGAGCCTACAGATATCAGAGTAATATACTTGAATTTGGGGATTCAAAGATAACAAAATGATATAATTTCTGCCCTTAGGGAGCTAATAGGCTATTGGTGAGTGGTAGCATGAACATAGATAAGCATGATATAAAATGAGGAAGGACTGGGGTAGAAGAGATAACCAGGCTAAATTATGCAGGAAAATTTGAGGGAGACACTTAGAATAGGTAGAATTTCTTGTTATAGATGAAGAAACCGAGGCTAAGGTTATGTGGCTTACCCAAAAACAGATCTAATGAATCCTGGTTCTGTGCTCTTGCAGCTTTGTAATTTTGAGTATCATATTAATCTTGTTCATGTATTAGGATATTTTAAAAAGTGAACAAAGACAAAAGGAACAGAGCATTCTAAACAAAACCTATATTGATAAGTTTTTAATTTCTCCCTTTTAAGCAAACCTAATGTAGCTCCTTCCTATATATTCCTACAAAATAAGAATTAATGTTTTGCAAGGACTTAAGAGATCAAGGCACAATTTCTCTCTAACAGGCATGGGAAGAGAAAATAATTTAATTGAATTTGCATACCAGGTCAAAAGGCCAAACATATCCAGGAAGCTGAAGAAAATCGTAGTGCACACTATAAGCTCAAAGGGGGTAAATAAATGAATGGGTTTTTTGATAAATGGTATGTGGATAAACATGTGGTCACTGAAGATGTTAACACACCCACTGCTGCATTTCCTAAACCATGATATGAACGTCCTTGATTGACCACGTGCTTCTACTCTGAAAACAATTGATTTTTTTATGCTGAAACAGAGTATTATTTAGTTCTACCCATGTCAGTGGTATCCTTGTTTCCATAGTAACTAATGTACATTAAAAAGAGAAAAAAGGATGGGAGACTTGCTAAGGGAAATGAAACAAAGTATGTAAGCCAAGTAAGGATTTCCCAAAAGTGAGATTTAAGGCTATTAGGAGTACAAAGGGAGACTATTAGAAAAACGGGGGTCCAGAAGATAGTACTGAGAGCAACTGGAGGTGAACCCTAATGGGTGCATCCCTAATTAGTGCCAATTGAAACCCCGAGTCTTCAATATCAATGGAAACAACTTCATGATTGAGCGGGAAGTTGTAGATCTTTGTTATGCACAGTCAGATGTTGGGGTTGTCTCAGCATGCCAGTCCCGACATGTGAACAAAGGTGAGGCAGAGTATCCAGGAGAACCTGGTTCTCATCCTGACATGTAAATTTCCAGGGTTTTGATTACAGTATGGAATTATACTTAGAAATGGGAATCCTATTTTGTTCCCCTCTCTCTTAGCAGACAGGGGTTCAGAATCAGTGTTTCTCAAGAGCCATCTTATAACAGATAGAAGGAATAAGATTGTGTGTCTCTCTAGCTTCCCTATCTTTAGGGATAGTGTAATTAATGTACATTTTTCATTACTGTACAATTTAAGCAATAGATTGGAATTGTACTTTTAAAGTATCCATTAAAAGAGTAGAATAATATAATTTTGTATTTGACATGAACTTCAGAGGGCATCAATCTAATTACCTACCTGAAATATGAATCCCTTCTATTACATCTCCAGCAAGTGGTTCCTGGTTTGAACACATCGTTTTGAGAATGACAGAAAACTCACTACCGCGTGTCGGAGATGCAGTGAATGTTGAATATAAGTTTCTTGAGAGCAGGGATTATTTTATTTTCTGTATTTGTATTCCTAGCAACAAGCATAGTACATGATGCATCGTAGCTGCTTTATAAATGGTGTTCAGTCATTTTTCAGTTGTGTCCAACTCTTTGTGACCTCATTTGGGGTTATCTAGGCAAGGATACTGGAGTGGTTTGCCATTTCCTTCTCCAACAGTTTATAAATGCTTATCAATTAATTGATTGGTAAAAAAGCCTATTTCATTTTTTTTTATCAGCTCTAGTTGTTAGAAAATTGTTCTTTATATTGAGCTGAAATCTGTGACTTCGTAACTACTGCCCATTGATCATAGTTCTTCCTTTGGGAGTTGCATAGAATAAGGCTAAGGTGTTTTTTTGTTTTTTTTTCTTCCACATGAAAGTCATTCAAACTATTAAGACATCTATTATGCACCCTCCCTTCCTTCTCTTCTTTGAGCAAAATGCTCACAGTTCTTTCAAAAATTCCCTGTATGCATGAGGGTTTCAATTCCCCTCACTATCCTTCCTGGTCATTCTCCTTAAATTTAAGGCAAAAGGCATTTCAGAAAGAAACATTTTCAAAGCCTACTATTAGGCGAAGTCAAGAATAAAGTTTTCTCTGCTGTTTCACACTTTAGCTAAAATATATATTCAGAAACATTTGGTGGAAAGTTTTTACATAACTAGATGTACTTTAGAAACTAACTTTCCAATAAAATTTTCAACATATGAGGATTATAAAACCTTCCTCCTCATGCCTCATTTGGAAAAAACCCGAAAAAGAAAAACGCCCATGAGCTCCTTGGAGATGTATACCATGTACCTAAAATAAGATGGTGTCATTGTTCATAATACTTCTGATATCATCTGGAAAATATAAACTATTCAAGTGCAAACATGCCTTCTGGCAGCAAAACATCAAAATATCTAGAAATAATATACAGTGTGTAGGATAGTTAAATAAGGACAAAATCAGTTAATGTATTCCCCACAGTGAATGAAAATAATGACCTTAGTGTTCATTATATGGCAGTATTGAAATGTAACAAAAAACTGATGAGATTGTAATACAGAAGTTGTCACTGACATTTTTTGGTGGCAAGGGATAAAAAGTTGAGGTTCTCTTCAGTCTCTCAGATTTTGTTCTAAAACCATTGCCCTTAGTTGATGAAGAGTTTTTATTCTACTGGAGCCAGTGTATGTAGTGATTTTACTTGTCATTATCAAGAAATTATTGTTTTCCCTGTTCTGACTTCAAACCCTTTCAGTTGGTGGGATAAGAATAATATAAAGAACGTGAACTTTCAAGACTCAGTTGAAGTTATTGATGTGAAATGATGATGACAATAATAAAATAAGTAAATATTTGTTTTACATGAGTGAGAATAGTGGTTGGTATAAACTTCCCCTCTCCTTTTAGATGTTCTTTATCTGGGTCAAGCTAATACAAGTGTAATCAATTTTCCACCTATAAGTGTCAGAGCTTATACAGTTCACTTTCCAGTTCTTTTTCTGACTGAGAATAAATGTCCTGCTTCAGGGTAAAGAGAAGGGCAAACTTAAAGACAGATGAAGGAAAAAGCAACTAGATTCAGGAGTCATATCCTTACATAAATTTAAAATTTGGAAAAAATAGTAATCACAAAAGAAACACTAAAATATAACATAATTTACCTCCACAAAACCTACATGGAGCCCTAACAGATTACTAGCCTTTGTGTAGAGCACAATTTGAAAATTCTTGTTCTGTGCAAAGTGGCTGATAAAAAAAAGTTGGGTGAGTTGTTTCTTAGTGTGAAATCAGTTTGTCAGGGATGCAGTGGGTAACTGAGCATGGAGCATACAATTGTGCATCTCTCAAGGTCTTTTTCCCTTCATACCTCCCCTTGTCATCTGAAAAAGAAGAAAATCTTAACTGTCTACTTGAACTTTAGGTGCTGTTTGGGAGTGTTCAATAATTAAACCTGTAGTCGTTTGCTAATATTGAAAAATGGATCATAGTTAAGTCTGAGCCTGATCTTTTAATCAGCCAGAGTGGGTAAAATACTCGCTGGGACTAAGGCATTCACCCATGTAATGCAATTTTGTGCTTTCAGGGCATTCGAGTACCAGTTGGTAAGCTGCTTCTCTCCCAAGGCATCAATGGGACCCTGATGCCCAGACTAATGTGCTTCACATGGGTGATCATTGTACTTTTCCTCACTCTTCATAGGGATATATCTTAGAAGTTGGGAAATATTTAGAAATGGAAACAACCAAAAGACTTTGAGCATCTGTGTAAGCTTCAGGCAAATGACTCCCTGAAAACACAAAAACTAAAGAAAACAAAAACAAAAAAATAGAGATCATTTGGGAAGAAGGCTAAAACAAATACCTTTCTAGATGAAGTGTGTGAAAATGAATTCTTGAATATGCTATCATTGGATTTATAACATGTTCCAAATGGCTCCATTGATCATCATCATCATCATCATCATCATCATCATCATCATCATCATCATATAGTGATTTACATTTTGCAAAGTGATTTCCTCACAACAATCCTATGAGGTTATTTTTGTTTTTCAGTTGTTTTGTTTTTCAGTCACGTTCAACTTCATGAGCCCATTTGAGATTTCCTCGGCAAAGATCCTAGGGTGGTTTGCCATTTCCTTCTCCAACTCATTTTACAGATGAGGAAACTGAGGCAAACAGGATTAAATGTCTTGTCCAGGGTCACACAGCCAGACTTGAACTCAGGAAAATGAGTCTTCCAGAGTCTAGGCCTGACATTTTCCACTGAGCCACGTAGCTGTCCTACTGCAGTCATTATCTCTATTTTATAGATGAGGGAACTGAGCCTTAGAGAGGTTAAGTTCCGTAGTTACTAAGTACCTGAGTCAGTAATTGAACTCATGTCATGTGATTTCAAGTCTAGCTGTTCGCCTACAATGCCACACTGCTTCTCATTAATGAGATAACCTTCAGGCAATAGGGTGTAATGGAAGAATGACCAGGGAATTAGAGCATCTGGGATCAAATCATGGGACTTACTACTTATGCAACCCTGGATAAATCATTGAACATCTTTGTGGCTTTCTTTCCTGATCTATAAAGTAAGGAGGGCTGAGCTAGGTAATCTCTAGGGGTTTCCCTCACTCAAAATTCTATCTTTTCACTTAGATTTTTTGGAAAGATAAATTATTTTACAACTTACCATCAGCTTTCAAGAATTAATGAATGGCATAGTAAAATCAATTCAATAAAGATAGTCCTAGTATTACTGCTACTATATGTATGACCCTGGATGGATAGATGAAAAATTGCACAGTTCATTCTCTCAAGCAGACCACATGATGTGGTGGATAACATGTCAGATATGGAGACAGCTAGCTGTGGGTTTGAATTCTTTCTCACACATTTAATAGCTGTATGATTATCAGTAAGTAAAACAAACTCTCTGAGCTCCAGGTTCCTCATCTGTAAAATGGGGATAACAGTAGCACCTAACTTCCAGAGTTATTGTGAGAATGAAATGAACGTTCTGTGTAAAATGCTTTGCAAGCCTTAAAGTATCGCATAAATGTTAGTGATCATCATCATCATCATCATCATCATCATCATCATTATAAGGAATTTACGTTCTGCTAGGATGTATATGGTATGTATACGTTATTGTTCCATCATTTTCAGTCATGTCCTACTCTTTGTGACTCCATTTGGGTTTTTCTTGACAAAGATACTGGAGTGGTTTGCCATTTCCTTCTCATTTTACAGGTAAGGGAACCAAGGCAAACAGTATTAGGTGCTTTGCCCATGGTCACATGGCTAGTTAGTGTCTGAGGACAGATTTGAACTCAGGAAGGTGAGTCTTTCTGACTACAGGTCTCGAACCCAATTCACTATGCCACCTGACTGCATGACATGTATTTATATGATTATAATACAAGGGAGAATGTTATGGGGCAAAGGAGGTATTCATACAAAGTGTAATATCTCTTTTAATGGGAAGATTGTGGGAAGGGGTTTCATGAAAGGCTTCATACAGGAGTCAGTACCTAAGCTGGGCCTTAAGGCTTCAGAAGGGGGCAGTGAGGAGGGAGGCACAGGAGGGAAGGGTGCATGAAGACGGAAACAGAAAAGGACATGGATTAATTAGGAAACAGTTATTCTAGTCTGCTTAGAATGCAGAGTGAGAGATTAATGTAAAATATGATTAGAAAGATAGATTGGAGCCAGATTATGGAGGACCTTATAGCCAGACAAAGTAGTTTATGTTTTATTTTATAGTCTATGGGACAGCTAGGTGGCACAGTGAATAGGGTTTGGGACCTGGAGTCAGGAAGACTCATCTTCCTGAGTTCGGATTTGACCTCAGACACTAGCTTTTTGACCCTGGGCAAGTGACTTAACCCTGTTTGCCTCAGTTTCCTCATCTGTAAAATGATCTGGAGAAGGAAATGGTAAACCACTCTGGTATCTCTGCCAAGAAAACCCCCAAGGGGGTCAAGAAGAATCAGACATGACTGAAAAATAACTGAACAGCAACAACAAGAAAAATGTGCCAGGTACTGTGCTATGTCTTATAGATACAAAAAAGCAAAGCCATTCCTACCCATAAGCAGTTACATTCTAACAGAATGTGGCGTGTGTGTGTGTGTGTGTTTGCGCGCACGCGTGTGTGCACATGTGCATGTGTGTGTGCGTGTGCGCACGCACATTGCTCTTATAAGCTCTGGGCATCCTTGTCTCCTCTAACTCTCACAAATGAGCTGGGTCCTCTACTATAATGGGGAAGTCATGAATTTATGTCCAGTCTATTCTTGGTTCTCAGTACTGAGTCTGCCACCAACTGATCTGAGGATATTGTTAGGACACTGAAGGGAAGGAGATCCCAAGATCTACCTTTAGTCAAGGTAAGGCAAGAGAGAGGCATGAGTGAAAGAAAACCTCTGCAAGCTAGAAGACAAACCTCTTTTTCACCTCTAAAGTGGTTCCTTCTCTAGGGGCTTTAAATGGAATGCCTCCTTTGCTCTAATCTCTGGAATGACTCTGGTAATTTATAGATAACCCCTAAGGTATGGCCAAGTTTTCTCAATCTAGCAAACACTCTTCCTGCTCAACATTCTAGTTCCAATTACTGTTAACTGTTAGTCCAAAGCCTAAGACTTGTTCTCATCTCAGTAAGGTATCAAGGTATCTTATTACTTATTTTAAGTGGTTTGGGATGATTTGATTGAGCCATTCAATTAACCCCATCCTTAAAAAGTACATATACATAAGATATATACAAAGGACATACAACATAACCTTATAGGAAAAGACTCCAGACTTTGGGGGACAAGGAAGGAGCTTCCTGCAGAAGGTAACATTTGAGCTGAGTGTAGAAGAAAACCAGGAATTCCAGGAGGTGGAGGTAAGTAGGAATATTATTCCAAGCATAGTGGGCAGAGAGTGCGAAATCACAGAGATAGGAGATGGGACATTTTGGGTGAGGAACAGCAAGTACACATATATAGACATGCCATACAATACTAGAGGGGAGGACAGCGTAAGCAGACTAGAAAAACATACTGAAAAGGCCAAGTTGTGAAAAGCTTTAAGTGCCAAGCACGGGAGTTTATATTTGATCCTTAGGTTATAGGATGCTGCTGGGGTTTGAACAGGGTGGTGGTACAATCAGTCTTTGGCTTTAGGAAAATTACTTTGGCATAAAATGGGTTGGAGTGAGAAGAGATCTGAGGCAGAGAGACTAATTAGGAGGCTACTGAAAATAGTCTAGGTGAGAGGTGATGAGAGCCTGATTTAAGGTGGCAGCTCTGTGACTGGATAAAAGGAGATCTGTATGAAAAATGTAGTGAAGAAGGGAATTAGAAGATTTGGCCATTGATGCAATATATGGTGGCAGGGGGGATGAGAGTGAGGAGTTAGGGAGGGCACGGAAGTTGAAAACATGAAAAGATAGATGAATTCTGTTTTTGATAGGTCAAATTTTAGATTCCTGTAAGATATCTACTTAAAAATCCCAGACAGGGAGTTATCAGTATGGGGGGGCTAAAGTTTTGGAGAGAGGCTAGGGCTGGAAATATAGTCTTCTGCCTAGAGACAATTGAATCGATGACAGCTGATAAGATTATGAAGTGAAAGACTATAAACAAAAAAGAGAAGAGGACCCAGAACAGAGCTTTGGGATATACTTTATTATTAGGGGCTATGACATGGATAAAGATCCAGTAAAAGATGAGAGGAGTTGGGTATATAGAAAGATAACTAGGAGAGAACAGTGTCACAAAAATCAGGAGAGGAGAGAGCATCCAAGAAGAGAAGGTGGTTCACAGAGGTGGATTCTGCAGGGAGATCAAGAAGGATGAAGATTGAAAAGGGCCATTAGATTTGCCAGTTTAGAGATCACTGGCAAGTTTGGAGAGAGCAGTTTCAGTTGAATAATGAGGTAGGAAGTCAGATTGCTGAGAGTTTAGAAGTAAGTGAGAGGAGAAAAAGCTCTGAGAATATAGATAACTTTTTCAAAGAATGTCGCTGAGAAGGGGAGGAGAAATACAGGATAATATCTAATGGGAACGGTAAGATCTAGTGAGTGTTTTTAAAGGGTGGGCATCCTTCGGTATATTTGTAGATAACAGGGAAGAAAACTGTAGATACAGTTAAATTGAAGATTTGAGGGTAGAGAAGAATTGAAAGAAGAAATCTGCCTGAAATATGGGATGGGATGAAGGACAGATGTAGAAAGGTTGGTCTTGGCAAAGAGAGGAGTCATCTTTTTATCAGATAACAAAGTAGGAAATGATAGGATGTCTAGGGATGTGAACTTAAGAGAAAGTGAGAAGAGTGCTCACAGTGTGCGATTTCATGTGTCTACTCAATTTATAGTAATGATTCCACAGATTCTCTGAGTTGTAAGCATCTTTTTTTATTTACAACCATAAAATAATTACTGACCCATATTCCTAGGTCCTAAAGGAAATAGACTTGGCCTGCCAAAACTAGCAATGATTTCGAAGGAAATTAGGAAATTAAATTCATAAATTAAATTTCTACTATTTCTACTATTTCTACTTTCTTTAATCAGTTTTCTTAGAAGTCAATATTCAGAGGGTCAGGGCATCCCCTGTGCTTTGGAAAGCTGATGGCCACTTGAAATTCAAATAGGTTGCCACTGATAAATGCCAAAGCATCACTATGGATTTTGTTGATTAAATCAAATTTCTAGGGTCCCAGTGTTATGTGGAAATTATTTTCCAGATGATTGTGTTTGAAATAAAATATTAGACCCCATGACATGCTGCAGTATTTTTCTATCTCTTGGTGATCTTGTTTTGGCCTTCTTTTTTCATATATATGTCTTAATTTTGCCATTGCATTCCTCTTTGTTTTTTGATTTGCTGCAAGAAATAGATTAGTGTTGATTTAGTCTGGAATTAAAATGAAAAGCCATTTGCATATTCAAAATCTAGCTTAGTAGGGGGGAAAGTCTATGATAATTGCTACCTAAACGTTTCTTAGGGAAAAGGTACTTATGTGAATTACTGCTGTCAAGTTGTCATTCAAAAAGGTAAGATGCTGTACTCTCAAGCTCTCAACATACTGATCATTGCCTGTGTTTTTTTTTTCACTTGTCCACATTTTAGCCCTTAGCATATATCATGTCTTTGTAGTTCCTGTGATTCTCTTCAGCATTGTTCTAAATATAAGTTTGAGTTTTACCTTGATGGGGAAAAATCAGACTTTCATCCGTCATACTTTCTTACATGTTGAGCTAGAAGGTACCTTACTGGTCATGTACTCTAACCCTCATTAATGGATGAAAGAACTGAAGCCCAGGAGAGGTCATGGGATCATAGATCATGGTAGCATAGAACCCGAGCTAGTTAAGGACATTAGGGTCCATCCCCCTCATTTTGTATATCACCTCATGCCTGGACCATTGCAATATCGTACTGATCAGTCTCTGTGCTTCAGTTCTCTTCCCCACACCAATCCACCTTCCATTCAGCCACCAAAGGGATCTTCCTAAAGTACGGTCTGACCACATCAACCCCTGTCCCCTACTCAATAAACTCCAGGAATCCTTATTGCCCCTAGGATCAAATATAAAATGCTCTATTTGTTATTCAAAGCTCTTCATAACCTAGCACCCTCCTACCTTTCTAGTCTTGTTATACCTTACTCCCCACCACATATGTTTTAATCCAGTGACACTGGCCTCCTGACTGTTCTACCAACAAGGTGCCTCATCTGTCAGCTCTGGGCATTTTCTCTGGCTGTCCCCAACACATGGAATGTTCCCTCTCCTCAACTCTACCTACCAATTTACCTGGCTTCCTTTAAGCTGAACTAAAATTTCATTTTTTTATAGGAAGCCTTTCCCAATCCCTCTAAATTTTAGTGCCTTTCCTCTTTTAGTTATTTCCTATTTATCCTTTATATAGATTTATATATTTATCCTTTATATAGATTATATAGTTATTTCCTATTTATCCTTTATATAGATTATATATATATATATCCTTTCATATATATTCGTTTGCATATTGTCTCCTCTATGTAATCCCCTATTAGATCCTGAGTTCCTTGAGAGGAGAGACTGTCTTTTGCCTCTTTTTGAATCCTTGGTACTTAACACAGTGCTGGGCACATCATAAGTACTTAATAAATGTTGATTGATTAATTGATTTTATATGAGGAAACTGAGGCTCAGAGAAATTAAGTGATAATTAGCTCTATGCTACTGTGATCTATGATCCTATCATCTCTTCTGGGATTCAGTTTCTTCATCTATTAATGAGAGGGTTGGTCTAGATATCTAGTAAGGTACCTTCAGGCTTGAGGTCAGATATGGCCTTTGGGTCTTTGAGTATGACCTTTTGAATGAGTCCAAGTTTTACAGAATAAATCCTTTTACTAAGGAGATTTGTTCTGTGAAGTTTGGATTCAGTCAAAGGGCCATGTCCAAGGACCAAGAAGGTCACATGTAACCTCGAGGCCACAGGTTCCCCATCCCTGCAATCTAACATAACATGTATGATCTTATAGATACAACCTTAATCTATCTCCTGAACTCTAAGCCTTCCTTACCTGATAAAGAGTTCCACCAGATGTCCTGTTGGCATCTCAGATTCAATATGTCCAAACCAGAACTTGTCCCCCACCCCAAATCCATTCCTCCTCCAAATTTCTCTAATTAGATAAATCTATGAACTTATGACTGCATTTGCCACTCCCTTGGGTTGATGCCCAGGGAGGAAGTAATTCCCTTCTGTCTCTATTTGCTAACATAATTTAAATTCCTACATTAGAAGATTATTAACTGCGGTAGTTTTCGTCCAAACTAAAAGGTGTGGCTGGGAAGGTGGTAGGAGAAATAACAAGCAATTTGCATAACTCTTTAAGGTTTGAAAAGTATATTACAAATATTATCTCATTTTATTCTCACAAAAACCCTGGGACTTAGTTGTTCTTATTATTTTCATTTTACAAATAAGAAAATTAAGGAAAATGGAAATTAGGTAACTTGTCAGGGCAGCTAGGTGGCACAGTGGATAGAGTGTAGGGCTGGAGTCAGGGAGACCCCACTTCCTGAGTTCAAATCTGGCCTTAGACCCTTACTAGCTGTGTGACCTTGGGTGGTTTCTTCATCTGTAAAATGATCGGGAGAAAGAAATGGCAAACCACTCTAGCATCTTTGCCAAGACAATCCCAAATGGGGTTCCAAAGAGTTTGATATAACTAAAAATGACTGGACAACAACTTGCCAAGGGCACACGTTAAGTCCCTGAGGTCAAATTTGAACTCAGGTTTTCTTGATTCCAAATCTAGCACTCTAAACTGAGAGGAAGCCAGCGTAGAAAATAATTAGAAAGGGCATTCACAAAAATGATGTTGGCACCCAGAATAAAAATTAAAATGTAGCCTTCAAATTTTGGCATCAAAGTTTCCTGGTTATTCATTTTGAGAAAACAGTTACTGAATTTATTTTCTTTCTTTCTTTCTTTCTTTCTTTCTTTCTTTCTTTCTTTCTTT
>NW_020954619.1:16234062-16327800 GCF_900497805.2 Vombatus ursinus
TTTCTTTCTTTCTTTCTTTCTTTCTTTCTTTCTTTCTTTCTTTCTTTCTGTCTTTCTTTCTGTCTTTCTTTCTGTCTTTCTTTCTTGCAATTGGAGTTAAGTAACTTGCCCAGGGCCACACAGCTAGTGTCAAGTGTTTGCTCTGAGGTTAAATTTGAACTCAGGTCCTCCTCACTTCAGGGTCGTTGCTGTGTCCACTGTGCCACCTAGCTGCCCCCTGAATTTATTTCCTCATTAACAATTATTACTCCAGGAACCATTAATGCAGTTTACTTCTGGTAAAGAGTAATCTGTGGCTGGGCTTTCAGGGTAAGATCTTATTAATTCAGACCCCTTTGATTGGCAGTTTGTTATAATTCAGAGTGACTTTGCACTGCAGTCAACAAAACGTTTGCTAAGCAGAAAAAAAAAAACTAAAACAAACCCCCCAGTAATAGAAATATGTTTAGTTTACTCAACAGACCATTATTTAAATGGCATTTTGTGTAAGGAACTCCTGTTTAGTAGTGGTTCTTATCTGTTCATTAAAACAAGTGTAGAGGATTCTCTTCTTAAATATAGAATAAAACAAAAAAGTGAATGTCTTGTATGGACTAAGAAGTAGTATTTTTAGATCCTTAAGGGACTTTAGAGTTCATAAAGTCCAAACTCTACATTTCATAGATGAAAAAACTCAGTTAGAATGCTCAGGAAAGTCATGTGAGTTGTCCATCACATGAGTAGTTTGTAGTGAAGCAGGGCTAAAACCAAGGTCTCTCAGCTCATTGCAGTGTGTTTTAAATCATTATATCACGAAGCTTCTTCTTGTCATGTGACTGAATGCTATGTTTAATTAATTAGCCAGTTAATTAATTTTGAGACTGGATCTCCTTAATCTTGCCAAGGCTGGAAGTGCATGAGCCACTCACTGGCCAATCTCACTACTGTTTGGCACAGAATCTGAAGGACCAGCTCCACGTCTAACCTGAGCTGGTTCACCCCTCCTCAGTTAGCCTGGCAGCTGTCACCCTTGGGCACTCAACATATTGGTGCTGGATTTAGGGCAAGCACTCTGATCCACTTAGTGATTACAGCACAGTATTCCTAAGCTCCAGAGATCCACCAGCCTCCACCTCCCAGAGAGCAGGGACTCCTGATCATGATAGAATTTTTAAGTCTGTTGAAATTCCAACTTCACCAATTTTTTTTTTTTGGTGAGGCAATTGGGGTTAAGTGACTTGCCCAGACTCGCACAGCTAGTGAGTGTTATGTGTCTGAGGTCACATTTGAACTCAGGTCCTCTTGACAGGGCTGGTGCTCTATCCACTGCACCACCTAACTGCCTTTGTAGGTTGATTTTTGCTACTTAGTCTGAATTTATGCAGTTTTACTAATTTTTGGCTTTTGAGATGCTTTAAGAAAACATTTCCTTAAAAAAAGTGCCTTCAACATTGTATTACAAACAAATCATAGAAATACGGGCACATATAGAGTTGTCCTGTTTTGGATTTTTTTTTTTTTTTGTGAAGTGTGGTCATCTGGAGCATAGAGTGGAAGGCTGAGATGTTGATTCTCTGTAGGTCAATGGGATTATGTTTCATTACCATTTTAGTAGAAATAGAAGAAGAACTATATCAAATACCAGAAAAAATGAGATGTTACAGTAATAACAATACCATGTGATACTAGTCTAGCATTTTGCTGTATGCTGAGTGCATTTTTGGACATTTATTTAATTTGATCCTCATAGTAACCTTCAGGTAAAACAGCTTTTACTATTCCCATTATACAGATATGGAAATTAAATCTCAGAGAGGATGTAACTTTTCAAGATTACATAAATAGTAAGTGGCCAAGTCAGTATCAAAACCCAAATCTTCTGGTGTTAGGCCAGCACTCTAAGTCTTATTTTTGGACAATTATGTACCACAGTAAAAACTGTAAACCTAAAACAGACAGAAATAGCATTGCAGTACAGCAAGACAATTAATTTACTTTTTTTGGGAGGCAGGGGAGGCTATCAGGGTTAAGGGACTTATACAGGATCACACAGCTAGTAAGTGTCTGAGGCCCCATTTGAACTCAGGTCCTCCTGTCTCCAAAGCCAATGCTCTATCACACCACCTCGCTCCCCCAAATAGTTTACATTTTAAAGAAAAATCCTAATGAGTGGTATTACATGATTAAATTTTTGAATGATGTTCTTTTAAATTCCAAATTCACAATTTAAAATTATGTGGTATTTTCTACTTATATAAAAGAACATATTATTAGGGACTTTTTCTAGAAGGGATGGGCAGACTCATAATATTACCTTGGATTTATGTAGCATCTTTCTTTCCAAGGAGTTCAAAGCATTTCTCATATATATTCACACAAACCTTTGTGTGCACAGAGACATGAATGGACATGCATGCATGTTTTCATTTCTACTCATTTTTTATCCCATAAATTAGGTAGTAATAGATAGCCCATCCATTAAAAGTTCATCCAGTACTCTTAACAAATTAGTGATTTCATTTCTATGGGTATTTCTTCTGGTCTTGTAGACTGGAAGACATCTATGCTTGCCCATCTTGAGTAACTCTGATCCTTTTCCTTCTATAACATTTCCATAGGGGTGTCAACTCTGTGCCTGGGAGTAGGGAGGAACTTCCAGTTGTCCTGACATTGCAGTCATACCAGTAGGAAATAACTGGTTGCCTATAGTAGTGGTTGCCCACTATTGATCCCTTCCTTTAAAAAGCAGTATAACCACCAACTTCTTTATACAGCCTTTCCTGATTTCCTCTAACTGCTACTGCCTGCCCTCCCAAGCTCCCTTGTACTTAGCAAGTTATTGTATATGTGTATTTATTAACTATATAATTATTCTGTATATTATATACAGTGTATGTTTACATACATATGGGGAGATACATAAATATAGATGTATATATCTGTATCTATCTATCTAGAGAGAGAGAGCTTTACAGAAATCTACGTAAAACCTCCATCTATTGGAATTTAAGATCATTGTGAGTAGGAATTGTTGCATTCTTTGTCCTTGTATCACCAGTGCCCAGCAGAGTGCCTGGACCAGAGTGGGCACTTAGTAAATATTTATTGATTAGTTTCTAATGCATTTATATTATAATATTATATGCTATAGTTAACTTTATTCATTCTTTAACTCTCAACTAGCCTATGTTTCATAAGGGTATGGACTATGTATTAGCTAAACTTTATGTTTAATTGTTGTGTTTTATACTTTATGCTTGTGCTTAATAAATGTCTTCTGATTGAATGTCCAGTTGTATAATGGTGATAGTAAGTTAAGAAATCAAAGCACGTTTTTTAGTCAAATTTACAATGAAATCTTGAATTATTTATACTGATAAAATGCAAAGATTTCAATTAGAACATTAATTATAGAATTATATTGTTGGAAATTAGAATCAATCAATTAACAAGAATTTATTAAGTGCCCTCTAGGAATAAATGAATTGGTCAACATTGAGTACAACTGGATGGCAGTAGTCTATTTTTATCAATTTGAGTATCTTACTGCCATAAGACATACAAGTATTGATAAGTCAGCACAGACTATAAAAGTCAAAGAAAGAACTTAATATTTATGTGTCTGCTTTATATTACTTCCCACTACTGATATGCTTCCCAAGCATCTGTCTCTTCTGTGAGGTTCTAGTAGTGTTATTTCTTGAAAGTTATTTGAAGATTTTCTTCTGGATTTCCCAGCAGTGAGTTATTTTTAACAGATACCTATGAAAGTTTGTTTTTTTTGAAAATGTTGGTTCCATGAAATCAATAAACTCATGTTTAAGTGCCCACATTTTCTCACATAAAATGAGGATGGAAGAGGTGTCCAAATATGTACAATGTGCATTGCAGGAACATTGATAATATTTACTCTCTAGCTTTATTTCTTCTTTGCCTGCTGCCACCTTTCTTCCCCTTTCATATTGCCACTTTCTCTACAATATGCCACCTTTTACTCCTTGACCTGTTTCTTTCTCTCCTGAAACATTTGCCATAGATCTCTAATACCTTCAGTTCATGCGTCTTGTGCCCTTAAACACTGGCCATTGCCATCACTAAGTCCTCCAGAGTGACTTGGACAAAGTAATTTAATGTCTTTACACCTTAATTTTCTCATTTGTAAAATGAGGGATTTGTACTAGATGAGTCCATTCAAGTATTGAGCCTATGGCCCTGAGTCTTCAGTGTCCTTTCAAAATGTTTTGCACATAATTGTTCTAGCCCCTATTTTAGGGCATTAAAAATGACATAACTTGAGATAGTTACTATGACTGACTAACTCAAATCAATTTTGCACTTATTTTAGACTTATTATATTTGCATGGCACTTTTTTGTCCAAAGTGTACAATGTAGAAGGAGAAACCAAGCAAATAATTGCATTTTTTAAAAAAAGAACAAACAACCTTTAAATATTGCAAAGTCTAAAATCCAGATAAAATAGGATCTCACACGTTTAAGGTAACTGAATAGGCCAGACTAAGATTAATCTGAATTATTGAAAAATAATCAAAAACTATTTAAAATAGTTATTGCTTTGAAATGTACACAGTGGGCTCAAATTAACTGCTGACAATATGTTTCCAAATAGAACTGTTCCTTGATCTACTTAAATAAATAGCTATGACTCTATGAAGTAGTATTATTTGTGTACTAGTAATGAATAGATAACAGACAAGGTGCATTAATCCTCATAATTAGCTTTGATTACATGAAGCATAGACATTGTAATAGCATTAAAATATTATTTATGGACTATTCACACTTACCAAGCCAGAGTTATCACATACTTTTATTTTTTTTATCCATCAAATATCAGCATATTGGTTGTATAGCTTGGGTCCCTGAGCAAAACAAAACAACAGGAAAGGATACATTTTTGTTTTTTAACTATGAAAAAAGATTACTCAAGAAGCCTTTGGTAATATGGGTAGCTGAACATGGGTAGTTTTAGGTAATTAGCTAAACATAGAGGGTTTAGACGTAATGATATTTTATATACGTAGAACTTTTTGTGAAGTTTGACCATGTCAGCTGCCTCTTCATGAATATTCAGTGCTTCTCTATGGTCTCTAAAGTAAAATGTAGATTTCTTTGTTTGATCATGAAAGCCTTTTACAATCTGGCCCTACTTTACTTTACTAGATTTATTTTACATTCCTTATGCCCCCTCTTTCCAGTCAAACTGGCCTGATATATGTGTGTGCGTGTATATGTGTGTGTGTGTGTGTGTGTGTGTGTGTGTTTAATTACATTTTTTGCTCCCTTGATTTGCACAAGCTGAGGAATATTCTTCCTCCTCACCTCTGCCTCTGGGAATCCCTAACCCCCTTCCAAGATTTGCCTCTGATGTCACCTCCTACAACAGGCCTTTCCTATTTCTTCCAGTTTGGTGCCTTCCCCCCCAGAAGCTACTTTGTCTTCCTTTGTACCTGTGTCCAGAACAATGCAGGGCTCTGTGAGTGAAGGGACTATTTCATTTTTGTCTTTAGAATCTTTTTTTAATTTTTTTTTGATCTCTAGCTTCTATCACAGTGCCTTTCACATAGCAGTCTTTTAATAAAATTTTTGTTGGATTGAATGAAATTGACTCTAATAGCTATAAACTATGTTATGAAGAAGAGTGGGCAGGGGTTGGGGGTCCGGGGGAGAGAAAGAAACAGCACACACCTAGTGAGTACAGAAGCAGCGGGGCAGAGTGCGGTGGGACACTGCTAATCTTAGACACTTGGAGGAGACTGGAGGTCTTGGTTTGGGTTCAAGATCAGAGGGGAAAACTGAAGGAGGATCTGAGGCCAGAGGCACCATCCCTCATACTCTAGGACTAGAGGTGATTAAAAGAATTAAGCTATTAAAAAAACTGCATAGGCAAAGGAGAAAGAATCCAACCATAGAAAGTTACTGTGGGAATAGAGAAGACTGGTGTTCATCTTCAGAGAAGGATAGTGAAGCAAAGAAACCCTCTTCTACCTCAGAGAGTAATGTCAAATGATCATCTGCCCAAAAAGAATTCATAGAAGAATTTAGAGAAGACTTTAAAAATCAAATGAGAGAGATTGAGGAAAAATTTTTAAAAAAGAGCAATCCAAGAAAAACAAGAAGATTATGAAAAGAAAGTCAACCAATTAGAAAATGAGATCCATAATCTTAAGGAAGAAAGTTACTCCTTGAAAATCATAATTGGGCAAGAGGAAGCCAGTGAAATTATAAGAGATCAAGAAATAATAAAACAAAATATAAAGAATGAAAAGATAGAAGAGAATGTGAAACACCTCATAAGAAAAACAACTGATCTGGAGAACAGATCAAGAAGAGAAAATATAAGAATAATGGGCTACCTGAAAACTATGATCAAAAAAAGAATCTTGATACAATAATACAAGAAATAATTAAAGAAAATTGTCCTGAAGTGTTAGAACAAGAGAGGTAGGTAGAAATAGAAAAAAAATCTACTAATCACCACCAGAAAGAGATCATATGAGGAAAACCCACAGGATTATTATAGTCAAATTCTGCAACTCCCAGCTCAAGGATATGGTGGTGCCACAATTAGAATTAGACAAGACCTAGCAGCAGTGACACTGAAGGACTGCAGGTCTTGGAACACTATATATCAAAGAGCAAAAGAATTGGACTTTTGGCCAAAAATATCATATCCAGCCAAGCTAAGCATAAGTCTTAATGAAAAAAAATGGACATTTAATGAATTGTCAGACTTTCAGGACTGTTAAAAAAAAAACATGAACTTAATAGAAGATTTGACATACAGGAGCTGAAAGAAACATTAGGTAGTTCATAAGAAAAATTGGGGTAGACCTGAGCATATGACTTTAAAAAGTAAAACCTTTTAGGAACAGTTAAAAAGAATAATTATCTTATATAAATGAGGTAGAAGAAGAAGAACCTATACAGAGGAATTAGATGGGGAAGGAGGGCTGTTTGTTCTGGAAACCTACTTTCATGGGGAATGGGTTTAAGAGGGGAACAGTACATATACATCTAGAAGAGTATAAAAGTCTTCTAAATTTAGCAAGAAAAAAATACTGAGGGGATAGAGGATAAAGAAGGGATCTTTAGAGGGGAAAGTGAAGGAATAGGTTAGGGGGGGATATAGAAGGTTGTTTAGATTAATGGAAATGAGAGGATAAGCAAGGAGTAGTTGGGGAGTAGGTTAAGTAATAGAAGGGTAAGGTAGTGAGTAGAGGTAAAGTAGAGAAGTCAGGAGGGATAGGAAATAAGAGATACACACAAACATAAAAACAAAGATTAGGAGTAGAATTTATTAGGGAAAACATGTTTATATATGTACACATGTATGCATGTGTATATATCTATACATATATACATATATATGTATATATATAACCATGCTTAATTAGTAGCCTAGGAAAGAAGGGAGAGAAAGGGGGAAAAAAGAACAAAGTAAAAAGTATACAGCAAAAAAAAAGGTGTATGGCAGAGAACAAAAGAAAACCTACAAGGAAGTAAAGAAAAGATGGACAGCTCTCAACACAACACATAGTATTTAATATATATGCTTTCTTGAAATGGAACACATTCTGCTGTGTACATGACATGTTTTTTTTCTTGTTTCATATTTAAGTTTTAATATAAAGTTTATGATGTGTTTCTTTTTCTTTTCTTATTATGTATTTACATTTTAATAAAAAAAGAAATATTATTGATCTGCATTGTTAGGAGTTCCTTATATTAGCAAAATCATAGGACTCATACTATGACTTTTCAGGTTATATTCCACAATCATGCACAGAATGCATATAGATTTTCTTCATTTTCATCATCATTATCATCATTGTCGTCATCATTATTTATTTTTGTTGAATGGTCATGATAATGATACTGCTAGTCTTCAGTTTCTCTACTTTTAAATTGGGAGTATACTAGAAGACCTTTAAGATTCCTTCTAACCCTAAATCTGTGATCATAGGAAGTTGTTTTAGGTTATTTTTCAGGTGTTCAATGATATGACTGTAGATTTTTTTTTTTTTGCTTCTTGGTGAGGCAGTTGGGGTTAAGTGACTTACCCAGGGTCGCACAGCTAGTAGGTGTCAAGTGTGTGAGGCTGGATTTTGAACTCAGGTCCTCCTGACTCCAAGGCCGGTGCTCTATCCCCTGTGCCACTTAGCTGCCCCCTCTTTTTTTAAATAATATTTTATTTTCCCCAATTACATGTAAAACCAATTTTAACATTTCTTTTCTTTTTTAAGTTTTAAGTTGCAAATTATATCCTTCCTTCCTTCCCCTTCCCACTCTCTGAGATGGTAAGCAATCTGATATATGTAATATGTATGCCATGTAGATGTTTTCTAAAAGCCACTTGATATACTGTCCTTTCTCAGACTACCTTTTTTATAGCAATATACTCTGCTTTTCATATTAGCATTGGCCATCTTTTGTTGTTGTTGGAACCCTGGTGGTTCTTAAAACAGAAACCTCCCTAATTATTCAATGAGGGAGCATCTTTTTCATGGAGTGAGAAAACTTTCCCCCTAGACTTTGTCTCAAGGAAATGGCTGCATCAAAGTACTTGTGTAGAGTACTTGAGAATCCCTTCTAACATTCCTGCTGATGTGCCCTTGCATGTCATTTAATATTATCTGGACATGATTTTGTAAGTGACCATTGATTTCCTATTAAAGGAGTTCTGTAGTTTCAGGCAATAGCAGCTGTTAATTCTGTATGACATTGCTTAGTAAACCTAGATTGGGAAGGAAAAAAAAAAGATTATTCTTCTGCAATGCTGGCTCTCATAAAAATGCAAGTGCATTAAGTTGTTACCCCTGTTTTCTCTGTCTTCCCAGATATTCTTTGGAGACTTGAGGTCCCTTGTCTCTTCAAATAATACTTCATTTTTCTCCATGATATTTAATATTAATAATAAGAATGGTTGACTAGATGACCGATGAAATAAAACTGACTTCACTTCCCTCCTTACCTAGTCTTGGTTCTGTTATCAGCTGCTACAGTGATACTGCAGACACTATCTTATAATCTGTAGTCTCCTTGACCTTATGCCATCCTACCCCATGGCTCTACCATTTGACTTACTAGTAAGAAGTTAGCTTTTACATAGTGCCTTAAGGTTTGCAAAGTGTTTTTACAAATATCTCATTTTATTCTCACAACCCTAGGAGATATGTGGTATAATTATCTCCATTCTACAGTTGAGGAAACTGAGGAAGGTAGAGGTCATGTGGCTTGTCCAGAATCACACAGCTAGTTAAGTATCTCAGGATAGATTTGAACTTAGGTTTTAGAGATTCCCAGTCCAAAGCTTGCTCTATCCACTGTACCATTTAGCTGATTTCTCTCTTCTTGATTTCAATCTGTTGAGAATTGTTGGATAATGTCTCAAAATGTAGTAAATTTCTTTCCCTATAAATTTAGGCTGCACAATTTCAGCTGAGCAGTTCACAATAATTTCAATTCTATTTTTATTATTTCCCTATCCCTTTCCCCGAAATGACTGTTTCCAGACTTAGCATTTCTTATGCTCCTAGCTGCTTTTCTGGGATCATGATGATCTATTGTGAGGTTCTTGAATTTCCTGTACCCATTTTTCTCCAAACTCTCAGCTTTATCTCCAATATAATGTCATAAATCTTAATACAAGTATTATTATCCCCATTTTACAGATGAGGAACTGAAGTTCAGAGTGGTTAAAATAACTTTCTGTACTATAACTAGTCACTGTGGAAGTCAGAATTTGAACCTGGGTTCCTCCAGATTCCAAGCCCAGCATTCTTTCCACCATACAGCCTTCCCTGCCTGTCCATAACACACACATATACATGTGCACAGTGCAGGAGAGTACACGTACAATCCATTCCATTCTTATATTCCATCAAACAACTTGAATTTTACTGTTAGATTTTGTGAAAAGGTAGCCTCCACTCAAAGCCTTTAAATTTCTTATTACTCACTCTCTTTCTTGCAATATGGTTTTTACATTCATCCACTAGTCTTCTGGAATTGTTTTCCCAAGGGTCATGCATTACATCCTTATCGTTAAATCCTGTGGCCTCAGTCTTCATCTTCTCAACCCTCCTGAAGCATTGACAATGACTTCTTCCATGCCTTGATTTTCTTTCCTTCTTTGGCTTCTATAATGTCCCCTACATATATCACATTCTCTATCTCTGTCTCTCTGTCTCCATTCCTCCTCTTTCCCTCCTCTTTCTCTCTCCCTTCATCTGTCTGTCTCTTTCTTTCTGTCTCTCTCCATCTATTCATCTTTCCATTCCTCTCCTGTTTCCTTTACATATATGGTTTTTTTCTCTCCTGTTTTTTGGACTTTGGTATCCATAACCTGTTTTACCACACTTCTTAAAGTGGATCCTCCCTATGTTTCTGTCCTTATTTTTCTCCTTGGGAAACCTCATTCATTTTCATGTTTTCAAATATGATCTTTTTGTTCATGGCTCTTAAATATCTATTCCCAACCCTAATCTCTCTAATGTACTCTACTATGTATTTCAGCTGTTTGTTGATCATCTCATAGAGATGTGGTGACACTCTCAAGTGCAACATGTTGAACACTGTACTTATTTTTCTGTCAAAGATACTATAATTCACCTGATCACCTGGGCTCAAAATTTATGTTACTTGACTCTTGCCTCATATGTAAGGCAGGACAGCTTAATGAATAAAGCACTTGGACCTGGGTTCAAATCATGTCCCTATAATTATTGGCTGTGTGACCATAAGTAAGTCACAACTTCTGAGACTCAGTACCTGTCTTACAGGGCTGTTATAAGACTCAGATATGATAAAATATGTAAACAGCTTTACAGATCTTTAGGGAGTGTGGTTGGGGACAGCTATTTTTATTATAATCAACTTGGTTAACAAGTCTAGTTGATTCAATTTCTATACTATTTTTTGAATGTTCTTTCCCTTTGATTTCTACTGCTACCACACTATAGAGGTACCCTGGGGTAGTAGAAAGGAAGCTAGAAGTGACCTGGTTTCAAATTCTGCTTCTGACCTGTATTAATTACAAGCCAGTGGGAAAGTAATGTAACCTTAGTTAGCCTCATTTTCCTTACCTGCACAATGAAAATCATAGTATTTGGAGGATTCTTGTGAAGATGAAAGGAAATCATGAATGCCAAGTGCTTGGCAGACCTTAAGAAGCATCATATAAATACCACTTTAAAAAATAGTACTGTAGACCTTTGTTCATATCTCTCTGGACTACCTTATAATTTCCTCACAAGTCTTCCCACAATCACTTTCTCTCCTTCCGATCCTTCATACTGCTATGTGATTAATCTTTTCTACTAATCTGACTTGATAATGCCACTGTTCTCCTTAAAACCTTTCAATCACTTCCATGCTTGCCAATTAAATTCTAAATTCCTTAGCCTGGCACTCATATTCATCAACTTGGGGTACTCCCACCCCACCTTTCCTCCTACTCCTTCTAAAAAACAACTTGCATATACGTTATATGCCTGTATACACATACATATGTGCATATATAATGTTAATTTAAATTTTGCAAAACTTTCTATGTAATTTCTACATTTGAGCCTCGCAATAACCCTGTAAGGTATTATTATCCCTTATTTACAGACACAGAAACTGAGCTCTCTGAGCAGTTAAGCGACTTGACCACAGTGAGACGGCTCCCAAGTGTTAGAGGCAAGTTTCAAGCGCACGTCTTTCTGTCATGCTAGTCTAGGCTTCCACGGATTATGCTACACTTTAGCCACTGTCATTAAGGGCTCCGCTGTGCCAGATATTTTGTTAGATACTATGGTTACAAATACAAAAAGTGGACGGAGAGAGGGAGGAGGAAGGAAGGGGAAGGTAGGTAGGAGAGGGAAGGAAGAGAAGAAGGAAGGGAGAAAGAAAAGGAAGGAGAGAAGGAGTAATGGAGGAATAAACAGAGCAAGGAAAGAAGGAAGGAATGAAGGATCTTACTTTTCTACTCTCTAGCAGCTTATTTGAGGATAAAATATGTACATATAGAATATATATGGAATAAATACAAGGTAGTTAAATGCAAGGGAGGGAGGGCATTCACAGTTGTGGGGGTCTTAGGAAGTGCTTCTTATAGAAGGTGATTCTTAAGTTGCAACTTTTCTACCTTTTCCACATGTCATTTACCTATACCTAAAAAAAACTCTCAGGGTCTGTATTTGGAATTCCTGCCTGTTGAAATGCCAGCTCCTTCAGGAAACCTTCTGAGTCTTATAGTCAGAAATGATCTTTCTTTCCTCCAGCCTCTCAAAACTCCTTCATATTTCTCTTTAATGTTATTTTTAAAAATTTTACTTATTTAATTTTTAATTTATGGACTAAAAGAAGCATTTCCATAATATGGTATAATAAAAAGTTGATTGCACATGGGACTGCGAATCTATTATGTACAACTTGCTATTCCTTTTAAATATAAAATAAAATTATCACATATCTTTATTTTTCCTTTTTGTTCTCCCCCCTGCCCTAGAGATGGCTACCATTAGACATAAATATGTATTTATATGTAAAATCATTCTATACATACTTTCACTCTAGACTAAAACATATTCTTATTCTGGACTATGAACTGTAGTTACTGCCTACCATTTCTTCCTTGTGTATGTATCCTATTTTCTCTGATAGACTATGTGCACTATGAAAGCAAAGACTGGGTCTAAATTATCTTTCTTCTCTCTTCCTGTATTTATACACGCAGTACTATATACATAGTAGATGTTTGAATGGCTCAGTCGATAGTCAGACCTGAGTTCAAATGCGGCCTTACACACCTGTTACCTGTGTGACTCTGGGCAAGTCACTCAGCCACTCTTTGCCTCAGTTTCCTCAACTGTAAAATGGAGATAAGAAAAGCACTGCCTTCTCAAGGTTGATGTAAGGATCAAATGAGATAATATTTATAAAGTGCTTAGCACAGGGCCTGGCATATAGTAGGTTTGATATGAGTGCTAACCATTATTAGCTACATTGAATGAATGAAGAGTTAGCTCTTTTGTGTTTGGGTTTAAAACCTTTCTGGGTTGTTAAGTCATCATATATTTCAGAATCCCAGAAGCCCAGGATGGAAAGGACCTCAGAAGACATCTAGTCCTAACTCAGAGCCCCTGTGCACTATACCTGACAAATGGTCATCTCACTTTTTGCTGGAAGACCTCCAGTGCTGGCGGAAATCATTACTTCCTTCAGCGTCCCATTCTATTTCTAGGTAGCCCTTAATTGGTAGGATGCTTTCCCGCTTACACCAAGGATGCATTTGCCTTTCTGTAGCTCCAGCCCATTGCTTTTAGTTGCCCTTTTGAATCAAACCAACATAGTTAATCCCTGTTGCATGTGACAGACAGCCTTCCAAATACTTGAAGATTGAAGCTGTTATCTCCCTTCCTTCCTCATCCATTTCTCCAGACTATGTAGTACAGTTGAATATAGAAAGAAGCTTTTTTTCTTCTAAAATTTGAGAACTTTATCCCTTTCTGTTGTCATCTGTTATAGATTTTTTTTTTGTGGGGATGTACATGTGGTTAAGTGTATTTTTGTTCCTCTCCAAAATGCTATAAAGACCTTCCGTGAGGTTGATGGAATTTCTCATTTAGACCTATCAGTAGTTCAAAAGTCAATTCATCATGATTTCTGTCACTACATATTTCCCCAAATAAATTATTTTGCTACCTATGAAAATAGATTTCTACGCAAATTAGCAATGTCAGAAGGATTAGAGGTTATATTTAATAAGGGAATAAACTTTTCAAGCATTTAAAACTACTGTAACAATATCTTAAGAAAAATGCTAAGCACAAATGACCTTTATTTTCCATGGAACTAGATTTGCTTCACCACCCAGTTAATCCTCAGATTGTGTTACTTTTTGAAGCCGAAAGTAAGAAAACTGCATTGATCTTCCATTATTTAAGAATAAAAACTTTAAATTCATGAAGATCTTTCCAACAATTAGTTTGAATGAAGTCCTTCTGTGTTCATGTGTTGAATTGCTGTTTTGCATGTAAGTGAGCATGACTTTAAAATTATGAAAAGTAATAGGCTATCTTGTTTTTCTTATCTAGGAGAAATTAGTTTTTTCCAGTTGTAAGTACTTTTTACAAATCCTCTTGTCTCCACTTACAGATATTTCAGGGATTTTTAAGTGATTAAAAAGGAACCATGCCTCCAAATGTACCATATCTGTGATAATTGAGTAGAGAAATCTTTAGTCAAAAAAAAAATGCCAAACATCATTAGAAAGGTTAGGAGAGGCTGGAAGTTCAGACTAATTTCCTCTATCTGGGGCACATTGTTAAAGCTTTTATGATTGTGTTGCTCAACTGAGCTGACAACTCTTGGACCTGGAAAGGTTTAAAATTTTGGGGAGGCTTCTCGTGCAAAATACAACAATATATCTCATTGAGCACCAGGGTAAAGCAAGGACAAGGTACAGTAATTATACCAAATGTTTTTTTTTTAATTTATTTTTTTAATTTTTTGTTTTCAACATTTACTTCCACAACATTTGAGTTCCAAATTTTAACCCCATCTCGCCCCTCCTCCCCTCCCCAAGATGGCATGCATTCTGAATACCCCTTCTCCTAGTCTGCCTTTCCTTCTATCTCTCCCCCCCCCACTTCTCTTATCCCCTTCCCCTTCAATTTTCCTGTAGGGCAGGATGGATTTCTGTACCCCATTTCCTATATTTCTTATTTACCAGTTACATGTGAAAACATTTTTTTAAACATGTGTTTTTAAAACTTTGGGTTCCAAATTTTCTCCATTCCTCCCTCCCCACCCACCCTCATTGATAAGGCAAGCAACTAAATATAGGTTATATATGTGCAGTTATGCAAAACACTTCCATAGTAGACATGCTGTGAAAAACTAACTCTATTTCCCCCATTTATTCTATTCTTTCTTTTGACCCTGACCCTCCTCAGAAGTACTTGCTTCTCATTACCCCTTTTCCCAATCTGCCCTCCTCTCTATCATCCCCCTACTCCCTTGTCCCCTTCCCCCCCATTTTCCTGTAGGGTAAGACAGATTTCCATACCCAAATGAGTGTGTATGTTCTTCCCTCCTTAAGTCAAATCCAATGAGAATAAGATTCACTCATTCCCTCTTACCTTCCCCCATTTCCCCTCCACTGTAAGAGCCTTTTCTTTTCTGTTTTTTTTTTTGTGAGATAATTTACCCCGTTCTACCTCTCCCTTTCTCCTTCTCCTAGTATAATCCTCTCTCATCCCTTAATTTTATTCTCCAGATATGACCCCTTCATTTTCAACTCACCCTGTGCCCTCTATCTATCTATATCTGTACATACATACATATAATTTTTCCCCTCCAACTACCCTAATACTGACAAAGATCTCATGAGTTACAAATATCATCTTTCCATGAAGGAATGTAAACAGTTCAACCATAATAAGTCTCATGATTTTCTCTTTCCAGTTTACCTCTTCATGTTCCACTTGAGTCTTGTATTGGAAAGTCAGATTTTCTATTCAGCTCTGGTCCTTTCATCAAGAATACTTGAAAGTCCTCCATTTCACTGAATGACCATTTTTATCCCTGCAGGATTATACTCAGTTTTGCTGGATAGTTGATTCTTGGTTGTGATCCTATCTCCTTTGCCCTCCGGAATATTATATTCCATGCCCTGCAGTCCCTTAATGTAGAAGCAGCTAAATCTTGTGTTATCCTGATTGTGTTTCCACAATACTTGAATTGTTTCTTTCTGGCTGCTTGTAATATTTTCTCCTTGACCTGGGAACTCTGGAATTTGGCTACAATATTCCTAGGAGTTTTCCTTTGGGGATCTCTTTCAGGAGGTAATCAGTAGATTCTTTCAATTTCTATTTTGCCCTCTGGTTCTAAAATATCAGGGCAGTTTCCTGGATAATTTCTTGAAAGATGATGCCTAGGCTCTTTTTTTGATCATGGCTTTCAGATAGTCCAATAATTTTAAAATTCTCTCTCCTGGATCTATTTTGCAGGTCAGTTGTTTTTCCAATGAGATATTTCACATTGTTTTCTAATTTTTCATTCTTTTGGATTTATTTTACAATGTCTTGATTTCTCATAAAATGACTAGCTTCCATTTGCTCTATTCTAATTTTTAAGGAAGTATTTTCTTCAGTAAGCTTTTGGACTTCCTTTTCCATTTGTCCAATTTTGCTTTTTAGGGCATTCTTCTCCTCATTGGCTTTTTGGACCTCTTTTGCCATTTGGGTTAGGCTATTTTTTAAGGTGTTATTTTCTTCAGTATTTTTTGGGTCTCCTTTAGCAAACTGTTGACTTGTTTTTCATGATTTTCTTGCAAAACTCTCAGTTTTTCCTCTACTTCTCTTGCTTCTCAAAATCCCTTTTGAGCTCTTCCAAGGCCTGGGACTGATTCATATTCTTCTTGGAGGCTTTGGATTTAGGAGCTTTGGCTTTGTTGTCTTCTTCTGGTTGTATGTTTTGATCTTCTTTGTCACCAAAGTAAGATAATATAGTCTGACTCTTTTTGCACTGCTTACACATGATCCCGGCCAATTACTTGAGTTTTAAACTCTTTGTTAAGGTAAAAGTCTGTTTCTAAAGTGGAGAATGTACTGTCCCAAGCACTGGGGGTTTGTGCAGCTATTTTCAGAGATACTTCTAGGGACCTGAAAATTTTTCAGTTCTTCCAAGGTGCTATGATTAGGGGCAAGGTGTTTTCTCTCCACCACCACAACAAGCTTCACTACACTAGCATTCCTCCTCACCCCAGGACCACCCCTCAGAACTGTGACCCAGATCCAAGCACCGGTAAAGCAAGAGATTCCTTCCTCAGCACTGGCAAAGAGATCCCTGCAATCCCTCTCTGATCAGCCACTTGATTCTCCCTCAGTCTGTGGGCCAGAAGCTCAGGAAACAGCCGTGGCCCTGGGGGTGGCTGAGACCTAGTTCCTTCTCTTACCACAGTCACAGACTTTTCCCACTGACCTTCTAAGTTGTCTTTGGTGTTCATGGGTTGAGAAGTCTAGAAACTGCCCCAGCTGCCTGCAATTCAGTCCTTTGAGGCCTGCTCCAGGGTCGCTACTGTGGCCTGCGCAACCACACTAAACTGCGCTCCTCTCCCCGTCTGGCGCAATATACCTTTCTGATCAACCATCCAGCTTGTCTTTGGCTGGAAATTTGTTTCACTCCGTCTTTTTGTGGGTTCTCCTGCTTTAGAATTTGTTTAGAGCCATTTTTATAGGTATTTGGAAGGGTTTGGGGGGATAGCTCAAACAAGTCACAGCTTTCCCTCTGCCATCTTGGCTCCACCCCCGAGGCCTATACCAAATGTTTTCACCAGTCACCTTTATAATGGATTAAGATTTCAGGTGTATGTCTCACTTTCCCTCAGCATTCTAGAAAATGGGTTCATGATTCCATTGAGTGGTTCTTAGCAATGATTAAATAGCATTAGATGTGGTAGTGGTTATATTTTTGGATGGATTATTTGTAAAGAATGCATAATTTTTCCCCTGGGAGGGGTGAGAATAATAATATTCAGCAGTGCTTTTTGTAAATGCTAAAGGGTCTCTGAGCTGACTGGATTCTTTCTCAGACCTGATCCTCCCCTCACCACATATCCCCAACAACCAGAATAGTCTGATAATGCCATAATTCTTTTGCTGTTTTCTTTGAGTGATTCTGATTCTATATTGAATGTTATCATCCTAATTAAATGGGAATTTTTAAAGGATTTGTACTAAGCATGATGAACAATGATCTTTGTCCACTAGGGACTTAGAATGTAATACAGGGTGTCCTAGTTTTAAGCTTTAGCTTAAAACTTCCCTAAGACTTGGAACACCCTGTCTAGAGAGGTCACATATATTTTGGGATGGAGGTTAAGTTTAGAGAAGATTTGATGAAGCCCTGTTTTGTTGGTAGTTTTAATTGAATACCTTCTTAATTGTGGCCTGACAGAAGTATATCACTTGGTCATTCTGGGTTCCAGTTTACTTACCTGATTGTCTCAGAATTTGTGAGTGATTTCATCTTAGATTCTGGCCAAGGGCTGACAGAAAAACAAAACAAAACAAAACAAAACTAAAAAACCTTTTAGTTGATTCTGCTCACTGTCAGATAGTTCTAGGGTGTGGATTCTTAGGGAGGATGACCAGACTGTAGAGGAGGGGTGGGGAACCTGTGACCTCAAGGCCACATGTGGCCCTCTAGGTCTTTGGGTGCAGTCTCTTGACTGAGTCCATGTTTTACAGAACAAATCCTTTCATTAAAGGGATTTGTTCTGTGAAGTTTAGATTCAGTCAAAGGGCCACACCCAAGGACCTAGAAGGCCACATGTGGCTTAGGTGCTGCAGGTTCCCCACTTTTGACCTAGAGTGTATCTTTGATGTCAAGGTAGTGCAGTAGAAAGAATTTTGGGTTTTGAAGTCAGAGGACCTGAGTTCTAATCTTGGCTCTTTTACTAACTACACAAACTGAACAAATCATATAATATTCTCTGAGCCTCATTTTCCTCACTTTTGAAGTTAGAGGGTTGGGCCAGATGACCTCTAAGATTGTTTCTGACTCCAAATCTATGATTTCTTGACTTGGATTTAACCCCAAAAGTATTTCTTTGGAGATATCTAAGGTTGTTAAGACATAACAAACCCTATTATCATTCATGGAATAGTTGAAAGTTAGTCTGCCTAGAGTGATGCTTTGGCCTGTCATTCAGAATTTAAAGGCTAAGTGGGGTGTAACACATTCATTGCTTACTTACTAGTCATATTCCTTATTCTGTTGAAGTCTGTCCTTTGTTGCGGACATTGGGGGTTCTGTTGAAGAAAACAACCCATAGAGGACTGAGCAGGTTTTACTGGCTCACTTTTATAGGCCAACACAGAGAGTGGTTCCTTCCAGCCAAGAATCCTTCCGAGAATAATCCAGGCCGTGCAATTCAACTTGGGAGCGAGTCCCAGTTACTAAAACCCATCCCTTAAGAGATACCAAGCGAACCCAAAATCTATCAATATATCTTGGAGGCAGACTGTCACTGAGACTTAAGCCAAGATTTAGCTTCTGTCCTCTTAACAAGGAGCCAGTGGGTATATTCACATTCTGTCTATTGGTAGAAATGCTTTCAAAAGTCCCAGACAAAGCTTGCTACTCTTTAAGGTCAGTAAGTTGTTTGAGGAACTCCCTTAATCAAAGAGAAGGAAACAAGCATCTATTAAGAGCCTTCTACGTGCCAGCTATGATGCTAAGACTTCGCAGAAATTATCTCATTTAATCAACCCGAGTACTGACTGTTTTCTGCCTTCTTTGGCATGAAATTCAGATCTGTGGAGAGCACTTTAATAGAAAACAGGAATTTTAAATCAAAGGTTTTTGATAGTGGTTGAATATTAGGCTATAGGAACAAAAAGTGAAGTTGTCCAATTATGCCACATCAGAATAGAACAGATAGACTCAGATCATTTGCTTTTATATTTAGAACTTTTTTAAAGAGAACTTCTACTCAAAGCCCATTTTGGTCCCTCATTTTGAGGGTAAAAGGAGCTTAGTTCTCAAGGGCAGCACCAATAGAATGCAAGGTAGGGAAGAAATAAGGGTTTGGGGAAAAGTTGACTATGTTTTACATCTGAAGTCCTGGGATTGGATTCTAGTGCAGCTACTTTCTAGCTGTGGAAACTAGAGTGAGTGGTATAAGCAGCCTTGAGACTCAGCTTTTTCATCCCAGCATCTTAGACACGTGGAGCCTGGTCCTAATGCCTTCAAGTCCATGCCCTAAAACTTGCAATTGTAATGCTTGTACTCCCTACCTTACTGTGCTATTGTGAGGATCCAGGAGATAGATAAAAAGCAAACAAAGCTTTTGAGGGTTATTCTGGGCATAGAATGAATTCTATCTGCTCCTATTCATATTTTTCAAAGTGTTTGCCAATATCTAAGGTCCTCTACAAACTTTGTGCTCCTGGGGGTCAGCTGGTAGAAGGATGATTAAAATATGAAAATCAAAAAGGCATCATGATTGAATGATCATTTGTTACAGGACTTTAAATTCAGATATTTATTTGTATTTAGGGCTGTCAAAGGCTTGTAGGTTTTAGCATGTGAAGGGAAATTAGACATCATCTAATCAGAACTCAGAGGGGTTAAATAATTTGCCCAAGGTCACACAGGTAGTGAGAGGGTAGTTAGTTCTGAGACTTGAATTCAGGTACTTAGACTCCACACTCAGTGTTCTTTCTATGATACCCTGGCTGCTTTATTAGACTCTCCCCAAGGAAAAAAAAAAAAAAGCCTTCACCTAAGATTCTTGTAGACCAATAGGAGACATTTGTTCTTGGAGTTGCATGGAGCCACAAATTACCATGCCACTTAAAATGAGTTGGCCTCTCATTGTTTGGAGATAAATCCATAATGCTGTTTATGAATCAAGGCTCCTTCTCCTGATCATTAACTAGAACTTAATATAAGCGTTTGATACATGTTAACTGCTTAAGTCCTGATTAAACGTGCCCAATCCAGGGATGGGCATCAAAGGTTTTTGCCTGATGCTATTGCTGTGCTAGAGTTGGCTGGAAGAATTCTATTTCCATTTTCTGGAGAGAATTAGCATGTTGAAAAAATAATTTGACCTTGAATCAGGAGAGACCTAGATCCGCATCGCTACTCTAAAAATATTTATATTTGTATAATATACATACATATATACATACACACATACATGTGTTTCCTCATCTGTAAAGCGAGGATTATAAAACCTGGAGTACCTCCCTCACTGGGTTGCTCTGAGGACCATATTAGATAATGTGCATAAAGTAGTTTGCAGTTTTTAAAGCACTACATACATGTCAGCCATCGTTATGAACTTGTCATGTCACTCCCTGGAGTGAAGTCTTTCTATGCTGTGTACACATATACTCACCCTGGCTTCTCATGGAGCCATGCCAAGGCAGGTCACTGAGATGAAGATTCCTCAAGAGTAGGCAATTTGGGCCATTTGAGCATAGAAATAAGTGACCTTGGCTTATATGGCTATTTCATATATCTTGTTTTAGACACGGTATTTGACACTATTTGAATCATTCTATGAATGGAGATGGTCTTCCTGGGTCCTTACTCAGAGTTCCACATTTTATTTTTCCACTGAAAAGATATATTGCTTTTATACTTTACTTCTGACCTATTTTTGGCATCCTCAATGTTGTTTATATGGCTATGATTATAAAGTAAGGATATTTTCATGTGTGGAACTATGGAAATGGGCCTCTACTTGTTAATTACATCTTGGATGTATTCTCCGCATGGAGGGTAAGAACTTCTTAACTTCCCTATCAGTTGTTTGGTACCTCACACTGCACATACTGGCTTCCCAAATTTTCCACCCACTCCAGTCCATGTTACATATCTTTGTTTCCCTCTCATCACCATCAAGTTATCTTTTCTATGGTCTAGTCATCTGGGGTTTTGCTAGGCATCTAGCAATCTAATCTGTTGAACTAATGCACGTAAGGTGAGAAGGTTCACAGAAGGGATTATCATATGAGCTTAATGAAGGTTACATCTCCAGATTTTCAAAAGAAAAGTCTCTTCCCCACTGTGGGCCTCAATTCCCTCATCTGTAAAATGAGGGAATTGGATTAGGTGATTTCTAAGGTACCTTCTAACTCCTCACTGTCTGAATCAATAATGCTTTGGCCCCAAACTAGGAATAATAATGTGGGAATTTCAGACACAAGAGGTGGGCCAGTGGAGTACATATATTTGGAGAAGAAAGTCCTTCTCTGTGTTCGTTCTGTCCTACTGTTGGCTATACATGATCAAACACTACATAACACAAGATCTGCAGCTCTCTCTGTAGACCTGTTTGAGATTGGTGGACAGCTGTAGTGGTGAATGAGGGACCTCATCCTGTTGTCTCACCATTCCTCTCCTCAACTTCTGGAGGAAGGGTGAGGAGGCTCAGTGTTTTTAATTCATTGGCATTCTGCTTTCAAGCCCTTTGGTTTCTAGGTTGCATGTAAGAGGATAACAGCCCTGGGATAAGCAGAGCACTTGTACCAGGGCTTATGCTACAAGTGGACTGCATCAGAGTACATTAGACATTCCTTGCAATTCTTTAGCATGTATCCAGCCAACCAGCAAAGCTTACTGGTCCTGGCTGTGAAGCACTGCCTTGAAGTGGAATACGCATTGCCAGCCTTTCTTGTTTATACACTTTTTACTCGATTTCCAACTTCTGGAGTCTGCAGCTGTTCCTGGTAAATTATTGAAAACCGTAAGTTCGCAGAATTGGACGGGACTTGAAAGATCACCTAGCCTGCTAGACCCCCTCTTTTTACAGAAGAGGAAACCGAGGCTACCAGAGAAGTTGAGTGATTTATTGAGGATCATAGAGGGAGTAGATAGCAGAACTGGAGCTCCAAACCAGTACTTTATTGACCCCACCATATCGTCATCTCTTTCCCAGACATCCATCCATGATTACATGTGTGCACATAGGTAAAAAATGCAAGAATGCATGCACTGTATTTTACAGGTGCGGTTTTTCCCATTTCTAGGTGAATGACAGAACAAACAGAGTAAAACAATAAAAAAAATATATTTGATACAGAACAGGGACAGCAAGCCAGTTTAGTAGTTTGAGTAGTTTGTGATCTGATTCTCTCCTCTGAGTTTCTAAGACATGCTTCCATTCCATCTATCATTTTAATAGCATTCCAGCTGTGCCTTTCGAATTGACCTTTTTCACTCTGTACCTTTCCAATAATAGTGTTGGTAATGATAACTAACATTTATACAGCACTATGTGCTCAGTGCTTTGCTAAGCACTTGGCAGATGTTACCTCATTCGATCCTTACAACAACTCCAGGAGGGTAGAAATTACTGTTATCCTCATTTTACAAATGACTTGAACAGGGTCACCTATCTAGTAAGTATCTGAGGCGACATTCAAACTCAGGTCTTCCTGATTCCAGGCCCAGCATTGCATCCACTGCACCATCCATTTGCCCCGTCATGATGGCTCATTGTGTCAATTGATTTGTTCTTTGGGGATAGGAAGAGGTACTGAGATTTGATCTAGCTACATACTGCATGGAAAAGCCTTTCCATTTTATGGTTTGCCTTTTGTATGAGTGTAGGTCTCAATAATTTGAAATTGCTTCTATAAAATTAAATTATTCATGTTAAAAAGGGAATAAAATATATGTTCGTGTGTATAGGCAAATATTATGCAAATAACACTTTGTGGGAAGGCAATTACTTTCCCCCCCCAGATTTGGGACCTTAGAGTTGAATGTTTTAAAACTTTAGGGGTTTTGTGAGTGCAGAATTATGAATGCATGTACTGTGTATTCAGAATAGAGGATATTAGTCTGTCCTCGAGAACTCTAAGCCTGGAGACACATTTAAGTGGAAAAGGAAAACTACTTTGTGAAATAGTTGTGAGCCAGGAAAAACTTTTTTTTGCAAGTAATGAATATATACTGAGGAAATGAAACTGGGCAGAAAGCAGGGATATTGCAGTCATCTTCTTGGTAAAGCTGAGTAGCCAAGGAGTTAGTTAATTGGCACCTAGTCAGGGATTCTACAGATAAGGTACTTGGACAAGCCTGACTTGTCTGCGTAAACTTGTAGCGCATCAGCCTCAATGAATTCTATTAAGGGTTTGCAGTGGAGAAGTGGCTTCAGCATTTTGAAAGGATTTTTGGAGCTCTAAATCCTGAATTTCAACTGTGTGTATGATACCTGAAGTATTTTTCACTGTCTTTTTCCTTCTTGTGTCTTCTCTGGTTTATTGGTCATTCTGTTCTTTTTGTGGCCAGGAAGCAGCCTTTACAGAGACTACTCATTTATCCAAGGACCTGGATAGTAAAGGACTGAAATATTAGAGAGATGCCTGCAAGATTGTGACAGGTACATTGACTAAACTCCAAGATTATCCTATTTGTTGTATGGGGCTCAACTTGTGCCATGTATCCAATTCCATGTATCTGATTTTAGCCATAGATACATTGCTTAAAAGGAACAGAGATTATAATGATTAGTAGAGAAGGAAAGAGAAGGTGTACATATAACTAAGTTACCTGCATAATAACCTTTAATTTCACTGGATGTGCCAATACCCTTTGACTTACGATACCACTACTAGGTCTCTTTCCAAAGATAATTAGGGAAAAAAGGAAGAAAAAAAAACCTATATGTTCTAAAATGTTCACAGCAGCTCTCTTTGTGGTGGCAAAAAACTGGAAATTGCAGGGATGCCCATCAATTGGGAATGACTGAAAAAGTTGTGGTATATGATTGTGATAGAATACTATTGGGCTATAAGAAATGATGAGCTCAATGATCTTAGAAAAACATGGAAAGACTTGCAGGAAATAATGAAGAGTGAAATGAGTAGAAACAGGAGAACATTGTGTACAGTAACAGAAATAGTGTTTTAGGAATGACTTTGAGCAAATAAGTTATGTTGACTATTATAAATACCCAAATTAACTAAAAAAGACATATGAAGAAAGATACCATCTGCAACCAGAGAAAGAACTTATAAGTAGAAATAAGTATCGAAAATATAAGCATGCATAGAATATATATAGTGTGTATATATGTATGTACATACATACATACACACACACACACATACATGTATATATAGTCTAATGGTAGCCATCTCTAGGTTGGGGGGAGGGAAGAAAAAAAGGAAATTTACAAGGTAAGTTTATCATATATTTAAAAAGAATAGCAAGTTGTACATAATAGATTTGAAATTTCATGTGCAGTCATCTTTTTTTCATACTATGTTAAAGAAATGCTTGCTTTATTCCATAAATTAAAAAAAATAAATCAAATTTAAAAAATTTGCTGGGTAGTTCGATAGCAGTAGACTCTGAAAGTCGAGTGCTTTTGTTGTCACCATTACTCTCACAAGCTTTTTATAGGAAATAATTTTTTAAAAAAAGTTCTTAAGCTAGTGTGTGGCCCTTGGATCCCTCATCTTGATCTTGTCCCTCTGTGTGATTTCATTATAGTCTTCATTTGGCAGTGGGATGGGGATATTTTCACTTCTGTTATTTTGAATCCTGCTTAGGTCAGTAATGATTATGAATAAGCATTGGTAAGTTATTTGGGGAGAATGAGAGAATGTTTGACTGTGAGGTTTCACTAAAGAGATTAGATATTCATGACACAAAACCATTCATGAAATAAGAGCTACTTGTGGTCCCAATGGAGAAAGCTTTGCTTTCACACCTTCTTTGGGATTTCTGTCTGATCTGTGCTTTGACAGTTCTGTATACATGGGAGATAAAGTGTCAACAACTAAGATGAAAAAGAATGCTGAAAATTTAGATTCTTCCTGACATAGTGAGACCAGTTTTAATAAGCCTAAGGCCTTATTTAATTAGAAGATGGTTTAGGGGGAAATGGAGAGTGAACTATGAGTCATCCATCATTTGAAAACATAAAATAACACCATAAAGCAAAGAATGTCCAAGGGCCATATTTTATTCTTTAACCAGCTGAAGTTAAATCCTAAGGATATGAAAAAGAAAACAAGCAAATAGAAATATGTTCATTAGACACTACATATTACTGGACTTTGCTTTACCTCATCAAAAACCATATATTTAGGTAAACTACTGATGTTAGCATTAGATTTATCTCTGGGATCAGTGTTTAATAATAGCTTCTGAGTATACCCATATTCCTTGTATAAAGTTGTTCATGTTCTTAAATATTTGCAAAACTCAAGTCATGGACTTTTTTTCAGGGAATATGAACAGTATCAACCAAACAGTTTGTACTACACAACACAAACAATGCAAAATATCCACACTACATGAAATATTTAGCTTTAAATTGGTATTTACCAGTACCCTACATGGCCTGAGGCAAATAAAATGGTGCCTGTGTGCATAGTGATAAAGGGACAAATGTGAGAGATGTGAATGTAGAAACAGGAGCATGGGTAGTTGATTGACTTTGTGGGATTAGGGAGAGTGAGAAGTTGAGCATGATGCCAAGGTTTCAGATCTGGTTGACTGATGGTACCATTGAGAAATATAGGGAAGTTTGGAAAGAGAGAGGTTAGGGGGAAGATGAGTTCATTTTTGGACATGTTGAGTATAAAATGTCTTTGAGACATACATTTCAAAATGTCTAGTAGACAGTTGGTAATGCAAGATGAGAGCTTAGCAGAGAGACAAGAACTGGATATATTGGATATATTGGATATATTGATCTGGAAGTCATTTGCAGAGATACTTAAATGGGAGGAAATGACATCACCTAGTGAAAGTTAGAGAGAGAAGTGGGCCCTGGGCAGTCTTGAAGTACACACCCACAATCAGGGGTTATGATATGGATGGAGAACCAGCAAAGAAGCTAAAGAGGTCAGAGAAGCACCAGGGGGGAGTAGTGTCACAAAAACATGGAGAAGAGGGAGTTTACCAGAGGAGAAGATAATCAATAGTGCTGCATGTTGCAGAGAGTCCAGAAGGATCAAATTGAGAAAAGTGCATCAGACTTGGCAATTGAGAGATCATCAGAGAACAATTTCATTTGAGTGGTGTGACTGGAAGCCAGGTTACCCAGGACTGAGGAGTAAATGCAAGGAAAGGAAATAGAGACAACTATAGAGAGCCATTTTAGAGCTTTGAGTAAGAAAGGGAGGAGCTATATCAGAGGACAACATGAGGAGATAGTAGGGTTTAGTGAAGGGTTTTTTTTTGTTTGTTTTAGGATGGGGGAGACTTGGGGGAGACATCAGGTAAGAAATCAATAGAAAGGTAGAAACTGATGTTAAATGAGAGGGAAAAGAGAGGGAGCAACATGCTGGGGAAATGGGATCAAGCCTACATAAGGGGAAGGATGATGATGTTGAGGAGTTTTGAGTTAAGGAGAGAAGGATCTTATACTGACTAGCCTTTATTTTCTCCGTAAAGTATGAGATGATGCCTTCTGTTCAGAAAGGGCAGAGAGAGGAAAGCAGTGGGAGGCCTTAGGAGAGAAGAAAAGGCTTGGAGAAGTCTTAATGAAGAGTGGGATAGAGACTCCTCAGAGAGGGATGGAGGGATTGCTTTGCTATAGGGATGTGTCAGTTGAGACTATGTGTTTAAATTTGTAATGGGTTCAGTCACTGCATGACTGCCTCCAACTCCTTTTCCCACCACATGAAGCAGTAGATAGAAGGTGAATGGTGGCAGTAATCCACAGCTGAGGCTTGACAAGGCACAAACAGGAATGGAGAAAGGAGGAAAAGAGGTGTAGAGTTCAATGGAAGAAAGTGACGTGAGAACAAATATAAAAGCCTGGGAAAGAACTAAGAAGTAAAAGGGTTCTAGGACACAATGAGGATGAAGAATAATTTTAGTAGGAGTAGTAAATAATAATATTATCTAGCATTTATAGAGCACCTAACATATACCAGGTACTTTTCTAAGTGCATATACGATCTAATAGACTAACTCAATTAGCTGTCTCTCTAAGGGTATGTCACAGTCTGGGTAGTATGCATTTTTCATTTGCTCATTTTTTCCTGTATTGATGACTAAATAGATGTCTGTTGAGAGGTTATAGCTTTCATTGAGGAGACCTTGAACACTGGGAGGTTCAGGGAAATCACTGTAATCTAACAACAGGAACATCTGGAAGACCTCACCATATATAAGGAGTGCCTCTTCCATTCAGACTTTACATTGAACATTTTCCACGTAGAGGTGAATACTTTTGGTAGGCACATTTCTTCCTATTTATTCCTCATTTGATATTGGTAATAGGAGTCTCATTGAATGAGATTACCTCTGTACTTGCATCTATAAAAGAATCATAATATTCTTAAATATGCTCAGGAGATCTTATTGAATTAGAGCCTTTAAAGCTGTTTTTGGTTTAATGAATCAAATGCTTTCTTGGTAACCAACAAACAACAGACCCAGTTGAAACTTGTGTTCCCTGCAAAAGCCTCCTGGTTCCTTTCATAATTTCATAGAATCATAAAGTCTCAGCAAGAAAATCTCTGACATCATCTAGTACAACTCATATTTGACCAAGAATTCCTTCTACAACATCACTAACAAGTGATTATCTGGACTGCTGGAAGCCCTCAAGTGGTGGCTCTCATTCTTTTTCAGTATTGCTCCTCTGGAGTCAGGCTGACCAAATAAAATCCTTCTGCCACGTGACAGCCTTGAAGAACATGAAGATAGCTTTTATGTTTCTACTAAATAATTTGTTCTTCTGGCTAATTATCACTCTAAGTCACTAAGTTGCCTTAGGCAAATGGACTACCATTACACTAGCTGCAGAACCTAAAGAAGTAGAAAAATTCCGTGAAGAATTGGCCAAATATCTTCAAATTAAATACCTTCATAATTGACTTCAATGCAAATGTTCTATCTAAAAATGTATTAAAATATTGATTCAGGATTAATAAATCTGATGCCAGAGTTTTGTAGATTACTCAGAAGATTTGTGCCTGCATAGCACAAATACTTTCTTAAGGATAGAAATCAGAAGCTACTAAATATCAAACAAAAAATGAAACAGAATACTCAATAGATATGAGTAATTACTGATGTGGGAGTTATTTTAGAATAAGCCATCTATATACATTCAAGATCATTGACTAGAGCAAATCTAGAGCAACCATTAATTCTAAATTAGAAGAAAGAATTAGAATAAGACATTGTGTACAGATACAATAGTTCTAACTAAACTTATTTAAATAAACTCTTGGCTGTGGGTAATAGATAAAGGTAAAGATATTGGCTACTTATCGCCATTTCTTTAAAAAGTGTAAATGAAGTAAAACAGATGCCACAGCAAGGAAGCTAAATGAGAAACCCTCACTGATTAAATACTTCATCTCCTTGCCAACCAGAGAAACATGACAACCGAAGATAGCACTAGTTTAGAGTAAAAACTCATTGATAAAATATTATGGAGGAATATGAGGGAAGACTACCAGTAATGCTGCCTCATACGAGTGTAAAAAGCAGCAAAAGAGAAAATGAGCCTGCAGTTTTGCTGTGAGACCCGAGTGTGTAATTTACAGATGAGGCTGGGAAGATAACAGGTGTTAAAAAGATCTGACTTTTCATTTCTCTAGCTATTTGTTATCATCAATGACAGTGGATCCAATACTTTTAGACTGTGACATGTCAGCACTCCCATGTACTGCACGAAGATATAGAAATGAAATAATAGGATAGTAGGCTTAAAACTCGCAAAGACTTTTGAGAACTTATTGTTAAAAACACTTTTTTTTTTACAGATGGGGAAATAGCATTCACGAAAATAAAGTCAGAAGGAAAGGCTAGACTTGACCAAAAATATATATACATAATACGTACATGAATGTATATTTGTATGTGTATATGTATGTATGTATATGTATGTATATATCTATATCAATCTATCTGTCTATCAATCGACCAAAAGAGTGCTTGGGGCAGCACAAATTTAAAGGCACTCAGGAATTTATTTTCAAGATAACTCAAATCAGGATTGCAAAAGAGTGGAAAAGATCAAGAAGTGTATTATTATTACTCATTAAAAATCAAAAGGAAAGACTTTTGGTAACTACCAACTCATATGATCACTTTCTTATTTCTAAAAAAAAATAAAAAATCATGAAAAATGAGCTATGCCTGCCTTGAGCATGTTTTTGATGAACAGAAAAGAATATGGAGATATTATCACTCCCATGCAGATGAGACTAGGAAGGTATCAGTAGCTACTCCCTCATATGTAGAAGTAGAAACACTGGGTAGAAGTTGAAGAACAACAGATTTAGGTTTGATGCAAAAATAATCTCATGAATCTAATGATTAGGCTTATTTCCAAATTAAACGAGCTCCCTTGGGAGGCTGTGGTTTTTTGCTTCATTTAAGGTCTTCAAGGCACTTCAGGACACATTTCAATGAGACTGACAGGTTTCCATTTCTCTGTGGCCCTGCACTAGTCCCAAAAGCTATAGACTGACCCAGTTTAACTAGGCTGCAAGTAAAGTTGTATTGCTTTATGAAGACCGTTTTAAAATAGACTGCTCTGTACTATTTTGAGATATTCTTAAATGTTTCTGAGGTCACCGATTGCATTGGTACCCCAGGATGTCAGCTGGTTAAATGACAAAAATCAATTATTCTATGTTGTTATATCTGAGTCAGAAGATAAAGAGCTACCAGAGATACATAGGGTATACCTAATCATAGTAACATTTTGGATTTGTACAGTTTTTTTTAAAGCACTGCCATGTACCTTATCTCATTGGATCCTTAACAACAACCCTACCCTGTGAGACAAGGAAAGCATTACTTTAATTTTAAAGATGAAGAAACTGAGTGTTGAAGTGACTTGTCCAGTATCAAATAGCTAATGTTATAGAACTGACAATGGAGCCTGGGTCATCTGACTCTTCATCTGGTATTCTCATAGTACATCATGCTGTGTTCTAAAGCCTACTAGCAATTGGGCTCTTGAGGGGAGGAGAGATGGGGAGGCATTGGAAAGTCTTCCATCAAAGTGAAGCAGACCAAACATATTACCAAGATTGATCACTGAACTAAGCCTCTAATGCAGACAGGCAATAATACCTTCCCCCCAACCTTGGAAATGTATAGAATATTCCATGGATCGTGGGGCAAACTACCTAATTACCTTGTGTTTTCCTCACCCTCCACCTTACCAAAGAAGTCTTCTTTTTTGACTTGCTGAGGGAATTCAGGTTTTGCAATGCTAAGTCTCTGAAATGGTTTCAGATTTCCCGAGCATATGCACACACACACACACACACACACTCACACACACACACGTATAGGAGTACACACATGTATATGTATGCACATGTAGATATATATGAATGTATATGTATATATATGCATAGAGATTATGTATGTATATATGTATATGTGTATGTGTGTACCTATCTATCTCTATTTTCTAATGGTGCTGAATCAGTGATTTCTTCATTATAGAAACTCCCCACTTGAAAACACCCTTATGCAAATAGGCAACTCATCTGCAACTTCTAGCCGTTGTTCTTTCCATTTACTTTGCAGTAATCACTCTGTGTGTGTGTGTGTGTGTGTGTGTATGTATGTACACACACACACACACACATATTTCTGGCTCTTCTTATTTCACTTTGCATCAGTTACATATATTTCTCTGTTTTTGTCATTGCCTACATCACAGCAGTATGCTATTACATTGAGATGTCCTAATTTCTTCAACCAGTTGATAGGGCATCTATGTTGTTTAGTGTTCATGATTACTACAAAAATACTTTCATAAATGTTTTTGGTGTATCTAGGGCCTTTCTTTTTGTCACTGACTTGGGAATATATATGCAAGGCTGTACTGGGCAAGATTTAACAACCAGCTCTCCAAAAAGCTAACAACAATTGCAAGACAAACTTTTAAATTTAATCTGAATTATTCATGTTTTCTCCATCATTTTCCGAAGTCCAGAAAATCAAATGATAAATCAAGCCCTCATGTGCAGTACTGGCTGACTTCTGAAGTGCTGATTTTCTGAGCTCATGTTCAAACTCTTAACCTCTCTCCAGGGGTCTGAGCAGGTTCCAGCACAACAGAACATGTATGTCTAGCGATACAACCCTCTCTCAAAAGCTATGGACATTTTTGTCATTTTTTCATATAGTACCGAATTGTTTGAACAATTAACATTTCCACCAGAAGTGTATTTGTGTACCTGCCTTTCCCAGTCCTTTCAATATTGACTATTCCCATCTTTGCCAATTTGCTGAATGTGAGGTGAAACTTCAGATGTGCCTTGATTTGCCTTTCCCTTATTATTAGTGCTTTTGTATGGTTGTTAACAGTTTACAATTCTCCTTTTGAGAAAATGTTTATCGTATACTTTTGAAACTTATCTATTGGGAATAGCTTTTGATCATATATTTCTATTAAGTATATATGTTAGATATCAGACCCTTATCATAGATATTTGATAAAGAGGTTTTCTCTCAATTTTCCCCCTCTTATCCTAGTTGTATTATTTTTTGTCATGAAAAATATTTTCAATTTCATATTATCACAATTATCAATGTTATATTTTATGATTGTCTCTATCCCACAATTGGTTAATAATTCACTCCCTAGCCATAACTGCAAGAGGTAAAGGGAGAAGGGAAGAGACAAGGGAAAAAGCATTTATTCAGAGCCTGCTTTGTGCCAGGCACTGTGGTGTGCTTTAGATACATTCTTTTATTTGATTTTCTTTTCTCCTAATTTTTAATGTATTTTCTTTAATATCTGGATCCCATCCACTTTAAATTCATCACAGTATATGCTTTACAATAATTATTAAAGCCTAATTTCTGCTGGACTGTTTCAATTTTCCCATCAATTCGTATCAAATAGCAAGTTCTTTTCTAGTAATTTGTATTTTCAGCTTTATTGAACATTGGGCTATTTAGTTCAGTGTTTTCAGATTTTTTCCACATCTAGTCTGCTCTACTAATCTGAATTTTTTAAAACAGTACCTAGTAGTTTTGAGGATTATTGTTTTATAATGTAATTTGAGGTCTGGAAGTGTTACTTATCCTTTGTTTCTACTTTTTCTTTATGTCCCTTGATATTCTAAGATCTTTTGCTACCTCAAATGAATTTTGTAATTATTTTGTCTAGCTCTGTAATGAATTCCTTTGGCAATTTTCTTTTTGTAGCACTGTATCTGTAAATTAATTTGGTAGTATTGTCACTTTCATGATATTAGCACAGCCAAGCCATGGATGCCCTAACCCCAGTTATTTAAGTGGTTCCTTATTTCTTTAAGGAGTACTGACTTTCAGGTATTTCTTATGCTTTGTAGGTACTTTGAATTTAACTTTACTTTCTGTTGATGCCTCCTGTGTTTTTCTATTACTTATTAGAAATGTTGTTGATTTATGTTTGCAGGAGGTTGTAGCTAGCAATTTCACAGAACTATTGTCTGAATTAGTTTACTTGAGGTTCCCCAAGATTTTCCAAGTAAACCTTCATGTCATCATCAAATTGAGATAATTTTATGTCCACTTTGACTTATTTTTTTCTAATGCTCTTAATTTCTTTCTCTTTTCCTTTTGCTGTTGCTAACATTTCTAGAATTTAAAAAAAAGTGAGAAAAGGGGATATCCTTGCTTTACTACTAATATTTATTGGAAAAGCTTCTAGTGTTGTCCTATTGCTAAAACATAAACTTTTGGTTTCATATATAGTGATAAGAATTGGCCCTCTGATTACATTGGTATAGGGGATTCCCAGAAGAGAAAACACCCTTTCCCAATACAGATTGGTACCTTCTCTGTAATTTATAATCTAAGAGAGTTTCCTAGAGCACTGAGAGGCTGTTTAAGTGATTTGCCCTAGATCACACTGCCAGTACATATCAGAAAGTGAATTTGAATCCAGAAGATTACAGAACTGAAGGGGACCTTGGAGGCCATTGGTTCTAACACTCTCATTTTACAGATGAGGGAACTGAGGCAAGGAAATGTGTTTCTTGTCAAGATCAAACAATTAATAAGTGTCAAGGGCAGGATTTGAACCTAGCTCATTTTTACTCCAGTTCCAATGCTCTGTCTACAACTCATACCATGGTGCTTCTGAAGTCAAATTTTCCTGACTTTGAGGTTGCTTCTCTATCCATTATTCAATCTCTTCTCTCTTTGTTTTAGAGAGATACTTTAAAAATATCAAAAATGTCATTCTCTGACTATACTTTGTAAGGATTTTTTTTTTAGCAAAAATTATTATTGTACTTATTGTGTCATGGGTTTTTCCTGCAAATATTGACAGAGTCATGATTTTAGATGTCTTTGTTTTTACTATGATTAACTATGTAAGTTTTTGTTTTCTGAATCTTGAGGATCCAACAACTTTGGTATAAATCTATTTTGATCATACTGAATACATTTTTGGATAAATTGTTTTAGTCATTTGGCCAAGATTTTATTTAAAACTTTAAAGAAATCCTAATTTAGACATTGTGTAAATCTTTCTTTCTTTTCTTTAACCTTTCTCAGTTTAGATATTGGAATGATATTTGTCTCAGAAGAACAATTTTGGAGAACATTTTTCTTTGTCAATTTTCTGGAATAAGAGGTATTATTCTTTAAAAAGATGGATAGAATTCTCATGCATATACATTTGGACCACGATTTTGGTCTTTTACTTCAGTAGTTATTTTACAGTGAGTTCAATCTTTTTTCTGTGATTGAGCTTTACTTGCTCTTCTGTTAACTTGGGTATTTTATATTTTGTAGAAAATCTCCAATTTCTTTTTAATTCTTATTTTTGTTGGCATATAACTGTAGTACATTCTGATAATTCTTTTAATTTCTTGTCTGTTTATTGTGATTTCATCTTACTCATTTTTATTTGGTTAATTAGATTTCCTTCTGGATGCTTTTTTGCAAAGTTGGATAAAGGTTTTGTATTTCAGGGAAACAGTTTTTACTTTTGTTGGTTTCATAGTATTTTTGTTTCTAGTTTTTCTATTTTCCTCTAGTTTTTAATATTTTCTCATTTGTGCTTACCTTGGACTTGTTTCTTTGTTGTTAGTCGATTTTGATCATATATTCTTGATTTCATTATATTTCCCTTTTTTTCTTTCATTAATGAATATTTTGAGGATATATTTTTTTCCTTTCAGGTATGATTTAGTTGCATCCCAGAAAATCCGGCATATTATCTCATCATTATCATTGTGTTTCACATAATTACTAATGGTTTTCATATTTAATCAGTGATCCACTTGTTTAGGAATCTCCATTTAAATCTGTCTTTTGCTTATGATCCCTTCATTAGTACCTTTTTGCATATGATCTGAAAAGTTTATTATGTTTAATATTTAGGTTTTTTAAATTTATTTTTAACTTCTTCATGTTTTTTTTTGTTTTGTTTTGGCAATTGGGGGTTAAGTGACGTGCCCAGGGTCACACAGCTAGTAAGTGTCAAGTGTGTAGTCTGAGGCCAGATTTGAACTGAGGTCCTCCTGACTTCAGGGCCAGTGCTTTTTCCACTGCAGCACCTAGCTGCCCCCAACTTCTTCGTGTTTTAACACATGATCAGTTTTTGGAAAATGTGCCTTATAGTGATGAGTAACATATATATTCTTTAACCATTCCATTGAGAAGATGGCATTTTTAAGCTTCAAATTCTATGAATTTCTCCCCTTTTACCTTTATGTTTGATATAGCTCAAAAAGAACATTAAATTCTACTTTTTGCAGTTCAGTGTACTTTTCCTTTAGGAAGGAGAAAGACTGCCCTATGGGCTAAAAAAATAACAAGCAAACAAACAGAAAATAGAGATCACTAAGAAATTTTTAAAATCACCCAGAAGTTGAATTTTTGCTAAGAGAATATTTTTTAAAAATCAGGAATTGACTATTTACTTATTCTTGGGGAGAGAGAATATTACTATCACACTCTGTGCCTGAAGATAAAGATTGATTTATAGACCTCTCACCTCTGGCCACAGTCAATACCTGTGGATCCTGGGCTAGTGAAATTTACTTAGTAGTGTTTTGTTTTTTTTTAATGGAAATGGGGACATGAATGAGGGGAGTAGGAAGAGGTACTTTTTAGATGAGGAAGCTGAAGCACAGAAAAGGTCAAGTTTTTTGGTTTTTTTTGACAAAAATTATTTTATTTTGACATCTGTATGAGTGTTGACTCCTCAGAACATGGCTTTGGCATCTTTTCCAACTTATTCATCAGCTTGTTGCACTGTGCACCTTTCTCAGAAACATAGATGCCATCCAAAAGTTTTCTGATATCCTTGTTTTTGACTGGGGCGGCCTGTTGAATCAGGGCAGCTAAGTTTGATACAAGTTCAATATCATTTCCTTCAAAAATTAACTCATCTTCTTGGGCTTGAGAAGCAGCATGAGCAACACCTGGTCTCATGCCCACTCTTTGGATCTATTTTTCACCCAGAAAATTTCTGATTTTGACAAGTGAGCCATTCTCTTGAATAACAGCATCGATGAGGAAGTGAGCATACGCAGACCTCATTTTGTAACGAAAACCCAAGGTAACGCCTTTGATCATATTTTGTACGTGATTACAGATTATGCGTATGGTTGCAAGTTCTTTTTGATTTCCCCACCACAAGTGGTAGGTTACCACTTGTGGTAACCAGAGCCTTTTTTTCTTCTTTCTAAGGAGACTGAGCTCAACATTGATATGGTTGAAATCCCTGTGGAGGATTCCTCAGGGCCCCTTCACAATAACTGTTCGACCCTCAAGAGAGATGTCAACATTTTTCTAGGATGTCAATGGTCTGGTTGCTTAGAATGGTCTTCATTCCAGTAGTGAATGGGCCAAAGAGAGAGCATCTTCCATCATCATGCAATTGTATCTACATCAAGGGTCGAGTTTTTTTTACTCTTGGACATAAAGTTACCAAAATCAGAATTTGAAGTCAGGTCGTCTGACCCCAAATCTGACTCCTTCTACTGTGCCATGCCTCAGTGTCATTGTTAGGTGGTTCAGACTGAATTGGATCTTTATCATTCATCTGAAAACTTAAATTTTCTTTAATTTAAAGTGAGAAAGTTCCAAGGAGAAAAGCTTGTGTAGAGAAGTAGAAAAACGGTAAATAGCTTGATAGATAGGTCTTAGAAGTTGCCATAATAGATCCTGACATTTTCTATTGAACCAGTAACTTTTTTCCATACAGGTTTTCAAGCTGAAACATGGTGTATTTTTAAGAACTGACATTTATCAGCAAATATTTTTTCCCAGTTGGCAGAATTTCCCCCTAGTTTTGTAAACCTAAGTACATATAACATCGTCAAGTCACACATAACTTTTAATAATACAAATTTGCAGCTTTTTGTTGATTTCAGAACTTTATAGTAAGAAAAATTATTTGTCAAGCTGATACTTAGAGAATCCATTTTTCCCATTTTTGTTTTTCAATGAATCTGTTAATGCTAAGCACTCTTCATAGCGACAATGGGACCTGACTAGAAAATCCATGAATCATGAAAAATCATGAATTCATGAACCAATAGAGGGTGCAATGAATATAAGTCAGTATGAAAATTTACCATAATTGTTAGGAAGGAGATAGATACCTCATTAGGATAATGAAAATAATTTCAATTTTAAAATTAGCTATATTAAGTTCAGCATGGCTAATTAAATGTTTTGATAGATCTTGTCCAACATATCACTGAGGTTGAAATACCTTTGGTATAGAGTATTTTGAATCCTAGAATGTGGGTCAAGATCATATGTCATTTTAGCCTATTACACAGAAATGAGAGGGAGAAAAGACATGCATTACAAATATACTTCAGTGGATCTCAATGATGTGGGTACCCCCCTCCAATGGGAGGAGAACTTTGCTTATCTGTTATGCCTTCTTGTCCATTTGCTCTCCTGGACTAGAGATTATCTACCCAAGATGCTGAAAGGTTCCCTTCATCTTTTGTCATTCCACAAATCCCAGCACAGCTCTTGGGCTGCCCACTTCTTATTGCTAGCATCCACCCACCTTCTTTTTCTATCATGCATTTTCATGATGAACTCTTTTACACTGCTTCATAGATGCAAATCATCAGTGGTAATATGCAACAGTTGACTTAAGTGTAGCACACATCTCTACATTTCATTTTTGGTCTCTTGCAATTTTAATTCTTTGCAAATTGTAGTATCCAACACAGTAAGAATACATTAAAAATCATCAAAATTCCTGGGGGAAAAACTAATCTTTTTATTAGATTAATGTGAATAGTCACTAGGGAATCTAGCTAACTATAAATATATACACATTTCTATGTATTTATGCAAACATAAATGCTTGAAGTTACCTATTTTAACCATTTTAATTTACCTTATTTTGCAAAATACTAAACCATAATTCATAGATTTGAGCACTGCTTTGTTTCCCACACATATTCCTGGAAGAAGAGGAAAGGGGGAGCAGTGTGGTAGAGTCAGTCCTCAAGCATTTATTAAGCACTAATATGTGGCAGGCACAGTGCTAAATGCTGGGAATACAGAGAAAGGCAAAAACATGGTCCCTTCTCTAAAGGAATTCACATTCCAGTGGGAGAGATAATATGCAAATAGATTTGAACATAGAAGATACATACACATACCTACATTAAATGGAAGGTAATTTCAGAGGGAAGGAACTAGGGGAGGGGAGAGCAAGAAAGGCCTTCTGCAAAAGGTGAGATTTGAGTGGAATCTCACCAGGGAAAGAAGGGAAAGAAGCCAAGGAAGCTAGGAGGCAGAAGTGAGGAGGGAAAGCATTCTAAGCATTGGGGGAAGCCAGTGAAAGGGGCACAGTTGGGAGATGGAGTTTTGTGAGGGACAGCTGGATCCCTGTATTGTAGAGTTAATTGAGAGAAGTGAAATACAAGAAAACTGGAAAAAATTAGTAAGAGGTCAGTTTGTCAAGGGCTTTTAATGCCCCAAAGAGGTATTTATACTTGATCCTGGAAGCCATAAGGAGTCATTGGAGTTTATTGAATAGTGTGGGGAATCATTTTAGCATCTCGGTTTGGAGGCAGAAGCCCCAATTCCTGCTCTCATACTTATTGTGGGTGTGGCCTTGGGCAAGCCACTCATATTTTCTGGGCCTCAGTTTCTTCATCTGTAAAATGATAGGGTTGGAATAACCAACCTCCAAAGATCCTTCCAGTTCTAAATCTATAATCCTATGATTTTTTTTTTCTGGTCTGCCTTTTGATGTCCTGAGAACCCCTGAAAGAAAACATCCTCAGAGCAGAAGAGTACTTTTCAAAGGCACAGGTGAATATGATATCTTATTTCTCAGCAGGTAATTTACATACAGGTATTATGAATACTTTCAGGTTGCTAGCTGTGAAGCCCTGATAAATGAAACTTTTTTTAAAAAAAATTAATTCATTTATTTATTTTTAGTTTTCAACATTCACTTCCACAAGATTTTGAGTTCCAAATTTTCTTCCCATCCCTCTCCTCCCCCCATCCCATGACAGCATGCATTATGATTACCCCTTCCTCCAATTTACCCTCCCTTCTATCATTCCCCCCCTTCTCTTATCCCCTTCCCCTTCTATTTCCCTGTAGGGTAAGAGATTTCTATACCCCATTGCCTGTTTCTTATTTCCCAGTTGCTTGTAAAAACAATTTTTAACATTCATTTTTAAAACTTTGAGTTCCAAATTCTCTCCCTTCTTCCTTCCCCACATACCCTCATTGAGAAGGCACGCAATTTGATATAGGTTATATATGTGTAGTTATGCAAACACTTCCATGATAGTCATGTTGTGAAAGACTGTGTTTCCCTCCATCTTATCCCACCCCCCCATTTTTCTAATCTCTCCTTTAACCCCGTCCCTCCTCAAAAGTGTTTGCTTCTGACTACCCCTTCCTCCAGTCTGCCCTCCCTTCTATCATCCCCTCCTTCTCTTATCCCATTCTCCCCGTGCTTTCCTATAGGTCAAGATGAATTTCTGTACCTAGTTGAGTGTGTATGTTATTCCCTCCTTAAGCTAAATCTAATGAGAATAAGGTTCACTCATTCTTTCTCACCTCCCCCCTCTTCCCCTTCACTGTGAAAACTTTTTCTTGCCTCTTTTACGTGAAATAATTTACCCCATTCTACCTCCCCCTTTCTCCTTCTCCCAGTACATTTCTCTCTCACCCCTTTAATTTTATTTTTTAGATATCATCCCTTCATATTCAACTCACCCTGTTCCCTATGTCTACATGTATTCCCTCCAACTATCCTAAATACTGAGAAAGGTCTCATGAGTTACAAATATCATCTTTCCATGGAGGAATGTAAACAGTTCAACTTCAATTAGTCCCTTAGATTTCTCTTCCCTATTTACCTTTTCATGCTTCTCTGGAGTCTTGTATTTGAAAGTCAATTTTTCTATTTAGCTCTGGCTTCTCAAGTATTCTTTAAATTCCTCTACATCTTTGAATATCAATTTTCCCCCTCATTGATTACATTCAGTTTTGCTGGATAGTTGATTCTTGGTTTTAATCCTAGCTCCTTTGGCCTGTGGAATATCATATTCTAAGCCCTTTGATCCCTTAATGTAGAAGCTGCTAGATCTTGTGTTATCCTGATTGTGTTTCCACAACACTTGAATTGTTTCTTTCTGGCTGCTTGCAATATTTTCTCCTTGACCTGGGAACTTTGGAATTTGGCTATAATATTCCTGGGAGTTTTCCTTTTGGGATTTCTTTCAGCAGGAGATCAGTGGATTCTTTCAGTTTCTATTTTACCCTCTGGTTCTAGAATATCAGGGCAGTTTTCCTTGATAATTTCTTGAAAGATGTTATCTAGGCTCTTTTTTTATTATGGATTTCAGGTAGTCTAATAATTTTTAAGTCATCTCTCTTGGATCTGTTTTCCAGTTCAGTTGTTTTTGCAATGAAGTATTTCATATCGTCTTCTATTTTTCTTTTTCTTTCGTAATTTTTTTATTTCTCATAGAGTCATTAGCATCTGTCTGCTCCATTTTAATTTTCAAGGAATTATTTTTTTCAGTGAGCTTTTGTACCTCTTTTTCCATTTGGCCAGCTCTGCTTTTTAAGGCATTCTTCTCCTCATTGACTTTTTGTACCTATTTTGCCATTTGGTCTAGTCTGTTTTTTAAGGTTTTATTTTCCTTAGTTTCTTTTTGGGTATTCTTTATCAAGTTGTTGACTTGTTTTTCATGATTTTATTACATCACTCTTGTTTCTCTTCTCAATTTTTTCCTCTCCCTCTATTACTTGATTTTCAAAATCCTTTTTGAGCTCTTCCATGACCTGAGACCAATTCATATTTTTCTTGGAGTCTTTGGATGTAGGAACTTTGACTTTATTGTCTTCTGATTGCATGTTTTGATCTTCCTTATCCCAAAAGTAAGATTTTATAGTCTGAGTTTTTTCCCCACTATTTGCCCATTTTTCCCAGCCAATTACTTGATGTTTTAACTCTTTGTTAAGGTAGAGCTCCATTTCCAGTGTGGAGGGTGTATTGTCCCAAGCTTCAGGGGTTTTGTGTATCTGTTTTCGGAGATTCTTCTAGAGACTTGTAAGTTTTCAATTCTTCGAAGGTGGTATGATTAAAGGAGAGGTGTTTACTTCTCTCTTGGCCTGTGCTCTGTTCTGTGAGTGACCATAAGCACTCTTTTCTGCCCTGGAACCATGAGGAGGGTTCCCTCTCCACTGCTGCCACAAGTTCTGCTATGCCAGTGCTCTTCCTTGCCCCAAAACTGCCACCCAGGACTGTGACCCAGTTCCAATTATGAACAAAGCATCAGAATCCTGCCTCAGTGCCAGCAAAGAGATCCCTGTAATCTTCTTCTTATCAGTTGTTCAATCCCCTTACAGTTAGTGGGCTGAGATCTCCAGGAGCAGTCACTACCACTGCAGGTACCACCATCACTGCAGCTGTCCCTGCCCTGGGGCTGTGCTGTGGCTGGGGATGGCCTGTGCTTCTCTCACCCAGGTCTGACAGACCTTTCCTACTGACCTTCTAAGTTGTCTTTGATGTTTGTGGGTTCAGAAGTTTGGAAACTGGGGCAGCTAGGTGGCGCAGTGGATATGGCTCTGGCTTTGGAATCAGGAGGACCTGAGTTCAAATGTGACCTCAGACACTTGACACTTATTAGCTGTGTGACCGTGGGCAAGTCACTTAACCCCAATTGCCTCACCCAGAAAAGAAAAAAAAAGGCAGAAGTTTGGAAACTGCCACAACTGCTACTGATTAAGTCCCCTGAGGCCTGCTCTAGGTTTGCTGGGTCCTGGTCTATGCCCGCATAGCACTCACTACCTCTCCCAGCCTGGTGGAACAGATCTTTCTCATTGACCATCCAGATTGTCATGGACTAGAAATTTGTTTTACTCTGTCTTTGTGAGTTCTGCTGCTCTAGAATTTGTTTAGAGTCATTTTTACAGGTATCTGGAGGGGTTTGAGGGAGAGCTCAATCAAGTCCCTGCTCTTACTCTACCATCTTGGCTCTGCCCTTCTAAATGAGACTTTCAATGACAGTGAGACAATTGTGTGTGACAGCACGTGTGTGTTTTGTCTGACAGAAATGTGAATTATATTTTCTCACCCTATGATAGAGGCTACTCAGTTCACATAAGGAGGCCCTATTTTTGAGAGAGGAGAAGATTCAGAAGTTGGAGGAGAAGAAAGAAATAGCATAAGCTTGTGCAGAGGAGAGGAACAGTTTCTTTGATCTCAGCCCATTTGAAATCATCTAAGAGAGGAAAATAAGTTTTGCAGCTGTTGCTGGAAGCTAGTCTCACCACAGAAAGACAGATTTTCTTTTTTATTAGCTGCTGGGAGCTGATCTGATTGAAGGAGAGCTCTGCTGTTTGAAACACCTTATTAAAAGAAAGAGTAATCCTCTGCTGTTTGAAGAGCTGACTGGAGAAGGGAAACACTAGCCAGCTTCACCACATATACTTGAAAAGTGTGAACCCCTCAGACAAGTATCTGCTTTGATCTTTATTGCCATTTATGGCTGAAAAGGGGGAAAACCTTAGAATTTAGTGAGTAGCTGTGTGCATTCCAGACTTAGGTGTATTGTTTTTTTGTTTTTCTGTTTTTTTGGTTGGTTTTTCTGTGAGCGGTAACACTCAGAGTTTAGCCAAGGGAACAGAACTTTCTAGCTGTGCCCGGCTCAAGCTTAGGGTCTTGGCTTTTACTAATACCTAATCTTTTCTACTGATCCACCACTCTATTTCTTAGCTAGTGCCAGATTGTTTTGATGATTACCACTTAGTAATATAGTTTGAAATCTAGTAATGCTAAGCTGCCTTCCTTCACGTTTTTTATTGATTCCCTTGATGCTCTTGACCTTTTGCTCTTCCATATGGATTTTGTTATTATTTTTTATTTTTTTGTTTTTGATTTTGTTATTATTTTTATAGACCTATATAATAATTCTTTTGCAGTTTGATTGATATGGGACTGAATAAATAAATTAATTTAGGTAAGAATTGTCATCTCCATTCTATTGACTTAGCCTTCCCATGAATGATTAAAATTTCTTCAGTTGTTTAGATCTGTCTTTATGTGAAAAGTGTTTTGTAATTATGTTCATATAGTTCCTGGGTTTGTCTTGGCAAGTATTTTATATTTCCTGCAGTTATTTTAAATGGAATTTCTCTTTCTATCTCTTCTGCTGTGTTTTATTGGTAATATATGGAAATTCTGATGATTTATGTAGGTTTATTTTATATCCTGCAACTTTGCTAAAGTTGTTAATGTTTCAACTAGTTTTTAGTTGATTCTCTAGGCTTCTCTAAGTATACCATCATATCATCTGCAAAGAGTGATAGCTTTGTTTCCTCGTTGCCTGTTTTTATTCCTTCAACTTCTTTTTCTTTTTTTGTTGCTATAACTAGCATTTTTAATACAATGTTTAATAATAGTGGTAATAATGAGCATCCTTGCTTCAATCCTGGTCTTATTTGGAAGGCTTTTAGTTTAATGCTGTTACAGATAATGCTTGTTCTTCATTTTAGATAGATACTACCTATTATGTTAAGAAAGGCTCCCTTTATTCCTGTGTTTTCAAGTATTTTTAATAGGAATGAGTCTTCTATGTTGTCAAAAGATTTTTCTCTGTCAATTGAGATAATCATGTTTTTTTTTAAATAAATACTTAATGAATCAAAGTGAATGTCATATGATATATATATATGTGTGTGTGTTTGTGTGTGCATATATATATATATATATACATATATATTTAGACAGAGATATTTGGCTGGAGAAGGTGCTATGTGGGGTGGAAGTATAATGTCACATACAAAAGAATGGGACTTAGGCTTGTCCTCAGGGGGCTTGATATAGGGAAGGAGGCAAGTAGATGGCTCAGTGGATAGAGTGCTTGACCAGGAGTCCTGAAGACCTGAGTTCAAATCTGCCTTAAGATACTTACTAGCTGTGTCACTCTGGCCAAGTCACTTTGCCTTAATCCACTGGAAAAGGAAATGGGAAACCACTCCAGGATCCTTGACAAAAAGAAAAAAAAACATGTACAATATTGTCTACGGGATCACAAAGGATCAGACACAACTGAACAAGAACAACAAATAGGGAAAGGCTTCCTGATTGTAGCTCGCTACGTATAGAATGGTTCCCTTGGGAGCTGGCGGGTTCCCCCCCCCCCCTTCACGTTCTTCAGGCAGGTTCTAGTTGGTGACTCTTTTTTTAAGGCTCAATTTAAAAAGTGACTTATTCTTCAGGAGCTTTTCCCGATTCTGCCAGGAGTTAATTGCCTCTCCTACCCATATCCCCAATCACTTTATATTTCTTTGTACATATCTTACATTTACGTATCTCTGAACCTGTTGCCATCACCCCGGCCTAATGGAAGCAGCTTCACCTCTAGTGCTGACGTGCTTTTGCGCTCCTATCCTCAGAGCCTAGCCCAGTATCTGGTACAGAGTAAGTATGCTCAGCAGGTATTTGTTGATTGATTATTAGGGGTGTGGCAGGAGGGATTCTTCTCTGGGGGCTGCATGTTGGCAGGCTTAGATAGCGTCTCAAGTCTCTTCCACCCCCAAGATTCTTTGATATTACTGAAGGTTTTTTTTTTTTTTTAAGGTTATAGCTATTTGCCCTTTGATAGCAAGCCAGGACACACTCATCTCAAGACAGTGGCTAAGTTGTCTTTTCCTCTCAAGGGTGAAGAAAGTAATTTTAGTAAATTATTGGCATTGCTGAGGCCTTCAGTAACTGCTTTTAATGGAGATGTCAGTAACTCCTAGGAAGCTTTCTTCTGAAAATGAAGCTCCCGTGAGTCCTGTGACTTACTCTTTCCTATGAACACCACCTTTGAATGAATGCTGAATCTAAATTCTTATCACTTAGGCCCAGTCATTATGACCTCATGGATTTTTGTTCTCTGAGCTTATTATCAGTAGGGTGTTATTATAATTATTGTTATTTGGTATGCCTCATTGATTATTTAGCCCTTTGACGTTAGAATACAGATTTTTAGCAGAAGAAATTAAGTTAACAATAATACTGAAATATTTTAATGTTATCTTATTAGCACATCTTTAATATTGCTTTGCAGTGGTGACCATGGAGTAAATATAAAGATTCTTTTAGAGAATCGTCTTTGGTCAGTATTTGTGTTTTATAATTTAAAAATTAATATGCACTTAAATGTCTTTCTTCTCACCTCAGACATAATACTTTACCAGGATAGAAGTAATGTGTTTTGTACCAATTCTTATGTGTTTTAGATGCAAATCAATCTGATAGTATTTGTACTTAAAGGAAATACAAAGCCCTGACCACATTCACATGATGTCTTTGAGAGGGAATCATCTAGCAGAGAGGAATTTGGGGAATTGCTCTGGGCAGCTGGCAATGATAGCATAAACCTGTAGAAACATACAGAAACTCCTATTTTCTTCCCTTTGGGGGATTTTTGGGGAGGGGTAGATTGTGCCCTCTTCCGGCTTGGTAAGAACAATTGGAAAGATATGAACAGTCACCAATCATTTTTCCTCCTGCTTTCCACAACCTGGGTCATTCACTGCTTCCATCTACTCTAATCAAGATTTCAGGGAGATTCTTGCTACCAACAATCTTTTGGAAGGAAAATTATGTAATGGAAAAGATATTCTATTACCATATCAAAATTTGGGGTAAGGAACAGTAAGAGCAGAGACTGTGAGAGAATGCAGCCTTTTCAAAACTATTAAAGCAAATTGATTCAGAAGTTCTTATAAAAAAATTGAAAAGAATATATTGGTCTTGCACTTAGGGTAACTGATTTGTGTTTTTAAAATTCATACATTTAAATATTTCAGTTCCACCCTTTAAAAATTATAACTCCTATGGACTTTTCCCCCACTTTCACTTATAATTCTTCTGGCTTCAAATATTCTTGCTTTTGTTTAATTCTCAACTTGCTTTTTCTAGGGTACTGTCACTTCAGAATTAACAATACGAACGAAGTCTACTCTGTCTACTTCAGGTTTACTATGTCTCTAAAGGTGACTTCACGTATTTTTTTGTTGAAAGATTTGCATGTTTTTGGGCAGGGTGGTCATTCGAGTTGCTTATTCCTGGTCAGGATGGTATGGTAGAGAGGCTAAACATTTAGTAGGACTCCAGAAACCCAGGTTCAGAGCTACCTTTGGGATCATGGATTTCTAGTCAGCATAACCTAGGTCCTTAGTTCAGCGCCTCCAAAGAGCAGGTAGAAGTGGTCCAGCTTCCCAGTCCTGCAGGACAAAGTTCAGACAATACAATAAAGTTTTCTCCCAATTCCCACAATTGAATAAAGTTTTCTCACAAGACAGAAGTTGGACTAGGCCCACAATTGAACAGAAAGGGAACTGTGCTAGCTCTAGAATTAAATCACAAGGTATCGTGTCAGTGTGGTTCCCTCAGTTTCCACAATTAGCCACTCGTCCTGATCCCCTCAATTCCCTCACTGCTGAGATGTGAAGCAGACGGCAGGCAGACAACCCAGAGAACCTGAATAGTTACTAACTGGGTCAATTAGGGAATGACTAAAGTTGTTTCTTTTGGACATTTCTCTCCATGTGTATATGTGTGTCTGTGTCTGTGTGTGTGTCTGTGTCTGTGTGTGTCTGTGTCTGTGTGTATGCATACAGCTATTCTTCCACGTTTTGACTTTCCCTATTGCAGTTTCGATATATCGCAGGTTGGCCTAAGAAATTAAGTGGGAATTTTTGGGGAGTTTTGCAGAAGCTTCAGATAACATGCAAAGACTAGCAAATGACACAGAAAATGTTTAGAAACTCAGAAATGCATAAAATGTGTGCATAGTATTGCATAATATCAACATGTTTTATCTTTTAATACCACAGTCATTCAGACTTCTCTGGTAAGAAGGAAAGGCCAAAAAATTTTACACAGATTTTCCAGATCACAGGGCTACTACACCCCTCACCCCAGCATTGTGGAAGGGATAACTGTGTGTATGTTTGTGTATGTATATATACACAAACATGTATATATGAATATACATGCATACATATATATGTATTTGTGGTTGGTCAGTCATTTTTCAGTTGTATCTGACTCTTTGTGACCCTATTTGAAGTTTTCTTGGCAAAGATTCTGGAGTGGTTTGCCATTTCCTTCTCCAGCTCTTTTTATAGATGAAGAAACTGGGGAAAACAGGGTTGAGTGACTTGCCCAGGGCCACACAGCTAGTAAATGTGTGAGGCCAGATTTGAACTCAGGAAGATGAGTCTTCCTGACAGATACAGTACTTGATTCATTGTACTTACTACCTAGCTGCGCTCTCTGACTCTGTCTCTGTCTCTGTCTCTCTCTACCTCTCTGAGTGTGTGTGTGTGGGGGTGGGGTATGAGTGTGGGTGTGTATATAACACATATAATTTATAATCTCACAAATTTCTATCTTTTGTCATAATTTTAGTATCTCTTCTGATTTAGCAGCTCAGATTAGTAAGAAGAATTATTCCTGATTATCTCAGATGTGAGACTGTTCTGGGGATGAGCAAGAAGACAAGCAGAATTCATATGTAAAAAAAAAAAAAAAGCCTAGCATAACTGACTCTTATCAGCTGCAGTAGTTTTTCCTCAAGCTGTGAATGAAAAAAGACAAACCCAAAATGCTAAATGCATTAACCCAGTGGGAAAAAAAAAGATAAAAATCGCCCTTGAATTTGCAACTCAGTACTCAGGGCAAGAAGTTCTGGCTGAACAAGCAATAAGAAATTTTTCTTGGTGCATAAAAGTCCATCAGCATCCTTCTTTGCAAATGTTAAAATTTTTTTAAAAAATCCTATTTGTATTTCTCCTCTTTTATACTATTTAAAGATATTGTAATCTCCTCACGACCATTCTTTGTGTTTTATTAGCATTCCTTGCCTTTGTCTTACTGTTCCTACTCTTTGGAAGAGATATGGCATAAGACAGACTCCAGCTAAATGCATAATGTTTATTTCTAGATAAAATATCCACTATCATTTCTTTTTCCCTTTCTTTCCTGATGAACTGAAGTGAATAAGATTAACAACCTCAAAGAAAATTTCAAGGTCCATTTTACCTCCTTCTTCCAGACTAGAGAAAACCTTAATCAGTTAAGTTTTCTTTGACCTCTTTAGCAATCCAGATGTCAAACATTCTCCCTTGTCATCTTTGTTATCCTATTCATTTGTTAGGTCAGTCGTTCTATTAGGGTAGTCCATGGTAGAATGAGCACAAATTCAAAATAAATGAATTATGAGATTTTTCTGTAGTTAACTACACGTGAATGTTATTATTTTTCGAAGAGCCAAACGGTACCAGAATTGATGTAGTGACTAATATTTACATAGTGCTTTAAAGTTTGCAAAATACTTTGCATACATTATTTCATTTGAGCCTGATAACGTCCTGAGGTAGGCAGTGTAAGTATTACTTTCCATGGATGAAAAAAACCTAAGGCTGAGAGATTGTAATCATTCATTAAGCATTTATTAAGTGCCTTATGTGACTGTCACTCTTAGGCACAGATGATTCAAATAGAAAAACCTACCCACAAGGAACTTAGGTTGTACTTACCCACGGTTACAGAGCTTTAGTAGGTGGAAGAAGTAGAATTTGAACTTGGGACCCTCTTCCAAATCCAGCAATCTGTCACCAGACCACGCTGCCTCTCTCTTGGAACTCTGCTTATTGATGTAAAGATATGTAGACCACCATGAGAACACAAGCCATACTGCTTTTTTTGTCCTGGTGCATTTATTGTTGCTCAGTTGTTTCAGTTGTGTCTGACACTTCATGACCCCATTTGGGGATTTCTTGGCAAAGATCCTGGAATGGTTTGCCATTGTCTTCTTCGGCTCATTTTACAGATGAGGAAACTGAGGCAAACAGAGTTAATTTACTGGCCCAGAATCACCTAGCTAGTAATTGTCTAAGGCCAGATTTGAATTCAGGAAGATGAGTCTTCCTGACTGTAGACCTGGCACTCTATCTACTGTTGCATAAATGCTTGAATTCTCTTTCAGATATGATTAGTCTCCTCAGACTGCCTTACTTTCATTAAATAATTGTAAAGCTGACCACTTTATCCTGCCGGTAGAGAGGAGAGAAAACTAATTTTTCAGTAATAGTAGGACCAGTCCTACTGTGAAGTAAGATGGCACATATACCCTAATTTGAAATAAAATGCTTCTGCATTGGATTTCATTTCCAGTCCCACTTAATGCTGTTCAAACATTACGTGAATTTATTCTGTCACATGATTAATTGAATCCATTCTGTAAAGTTGGGAAGGATGTAGTTTTAGATAACATTGCCTTGTCTGTGTTCTGCATGTAAAAGCTGAACACTTTATCTGTAAAATGGAACGTATTTTCATCAGATTACCATACCCATCAGTGTTCTGTTGGAGATGATTTTGGAAATTCTGCCTCCTGGGCTTATTATCTCATATTTTTGTTCAGCCTGCTAAGTGAACACAACCCTATGCTACACATAGTTAAGTAAAGGGGGCATACCTAGCCTAAAGTTGAAAGATCTTCCTATTTGATTGTACCTACCCTGGAGTTCAACAAGTGTGTTTGCAGGAGATGCAATAAATAGCATGAGAGAATGCATGGGCAAAACTATTTTCATCTTTATAAGAATTCAAGCAGACTAGGTCAACCTGAGGTTTTAGATGAAATGAAATGATTCTTTGTCCAGTTCTTCAGCAACAGTGCTGATGCTTTTTGTGGCTTATATTAAAATAAGGAGAGGCAGAGATGCCCAGCATGAATGGTAATACAGGCTGAATGAGTCTTTTTTCCCCAATCTTTTTTCTTCCCCTTCTTTTCCTGGGGACATAACCTTGCCAAGTTGGAGTCACTGTCAGATGAATTGATATGGATGGTGAACCTGAAAAAAACTGGTTAGATGTAGGTAAAGTTATAGGATTACTAAAAAATAGAGAGTAAAATGTTGAGTGAGAAAGTTATGGGGAAAAAAAAACATTCTTAGATATTTTCTGGCTAGCCTTAGGACCAAAGCTTTACTCAGAGAGACATTGATTTACTGATGTTGATGCTAAACCTCTGTTATATAAGCCTATATTTGAAAGACTCAGTATCTTAATATAATTCCATTCAAAGTAAGAATGGGTTACTGTTGGATGAACTTGCTCGCAGTGGAAACTGGGAGTCATCCCTGCATTATAATGGAGTAGATTTTTTTTTTTATCAACCTAACCAATCAGCTTTTTTGCACTGCAAATCCTGATATAGATAGAAACTAAAAAAACAATTTGTTTTTGATGCATCCATTAGTCACTTCTGTCATTGTTCTATAAGTCTAGTAATGAGCTGTTTCTTTACAAGAGGTATAATTTATTTTATCTAAACTTGTCATTATTTATACTAAACATGCCTGGCGTAACTGAACCACTTTGGCTGAAGCTGATATTCCAGTAAAACTTCTTCACATGGAACAGTCACCATTCAGTATCATTACCAAGGTTTAGTCATTTTTCCCCACTTAATATTATTTTATTTTTTTCCAATAACATATAAAGATAGTTTTCAACATTCATTTTTATAAGATTTTGAGTTCCAAATTTTTCTCCCTTCCTCCTCCCATGTACCTTCTCCAAGAGAGCAAGTGATCTGATAAAGGTTGTAGATGTACAATCATGTTAAATATATTTCCACATTAGTCATGTTGGGAAAGAAGAATCAGAACAAAAGGGAAAAACCATGAGAAAGGGGAAAAAAAGAGAAAATAGTATGCTTCGATCTGTATTCGAACTCCATTGTTCTTTTTCTGGATGTGGAGAGCATTTTCCATCATGAGTCTTTTGGAATTGTCTTATATCATTGTATTGCTGAGAAGAGCTACGTCAATCATAGTTGATTATCACTGCACAATGTTGCTGTTACTAGGTACAATGTTCTCCTGGCAGTTCACTCAACATCAGTCCATACAAGTCTTTACAGATTCTTGTGAAATCTGCCTGCTCATCATTTCTTATAGCAAAATAGTATTCCATTACATTCATATACCACAACTTGCTCAGCCATTCCCCAATTGATGGACATCTCCTCAATTTCCAGTTCTTTGCCACCACAAAAAAAAAGGTACTATGAATATGTTTGTACGTGTGAGTCCTTTTCGCTTTGTTATGATCTCGTTGGGATATAGACCTGGTAGTGGCATTGCTGGATGAAAAGGTATGCACAGTTTTACAGCCCTTTGGGCATAGTTCCCAATTGCTCTCCAGAATGCTTAGATCAGTTTACAGCTCCACCAACAGTGCATTAGGGTCCCACTTTTCCCACTATTTATCATTTTTCCTTTTTGTCTTATTAGTCAATTTGTTAAGTGTGAGGTGGTACCTCAGAGTTGTTCTAATTTGTATTTTTCTAATCAATAATGATTTAGAGCATTTTTTCATATGCCTACGGATAGCTTTAATTTCTTCATCTGAAAAATGCCTATTTATATCCTTTGACCATTTATAAATTGGGGAATGACTTGCATTCTTATAAATTTGACTCAGTTCTCTACGTATTTTAGAAGTGAAGCTTTTATCAGAAACACTGGCTGTAAAAATTGTTTCTCAGCTTTCTGCTTTCCTTCTAATCTTGGTTGCGTTGGTTTTATTTGTGTAAGAACTTTTTAATTTGATGTAATCAAAATTATTCATTTTGCATTTCATAATGTTCTCTATCTCTTGTTTGTTCAGAAATCCTTCTCTTCTCCATAGATCTGACAGGTACACTATTCCTTGCTCTCCTGATTTGCTTATGCTATCACCCTTTATGTCTAAATCATGTACCTATTTTGACCTTATCTTGGCATATGGTGTGAGATTTTGGTCTATGCCTAGTGTTTACTATACCATTTTTCAGGTTTTATAGTAGTTTTTGTCAAATAGTGAGTTCTTATCCCAGAAGCTGGAGTCTTTGGGTTTATCAAAGAGTAGATTACTATAGTCATTGAATACTATGTCTTGTGTTCCTAACCTATTTGATCTACCACTTTATTTCTCATCTAGTAGCAAGTAGTTTTGATGATTGATGCTTTATAATGCAGTTTTAGATCTGGTACAGCTAGGCTGCCTTCCTTTTACCTTTTTTTTTCATTAATTCTTTTGATATTCTGGACCTTTTGTTCTTCCTGATGAATTTTGTTATTATTTTTTCTAGCTCTATAAAATATTTTTGGTATTTTTTTTGGTATGCCATTGAATAAATAAATTCATTTAGGTAGAATTGTCATTTTTATTATACTAGCTTGGTCTCCCCTTGAGCAGTTGATATTTTTCCAATTGTTTTAGAATTGTGTGAAAAAGTGTTTTGTAATTTTGTTCATATTGTTCCTGGGTTTGTTTTGGCAGGTACACTCCCAAATATTTTATTTTGTCTACAATTATTTTAAATGGAATTTCTGTTTCTATCTCTTACTGCTGGGCTTTGTTGGTAATATATAGAAATGCTGATGATTTATGTGGGTTTATTTTATATTCTGCAACTTCGCTAAAGTTGTTAATTATCTCAAGTAGTTTCTTAGTTGATTCTCTAGCATTCTTTAAGCGTATCATCATATCATCTGCAAAGAATGATAGCTTTGTTTCCTCATTGCCTATTCTAATTCCTTCAATTTCATTTTCTTCTCTTGTTGCTAAAGCTAACAGTTCTAGTACAATATTGAATAATAGTAGTTATAATGGACATCCTATTTAACCCCTGATCTTATTGGGAAAGCTTCTTGTTTATCCCCATTACACATAATGTCTACTGATGATTTTAGAGAGATACTGGTTATTATTTTAAGGACAGCCCAATTTATTCCTATTCTTACTCATGTTTTTATTATGAATGAGTTCTATATTTTCTCAAAAGTTTTTTTTTCTGCATCTGTTGAGATAATCATAAGATTTCTATTTTGTTATTGATATGGCCAGTTATACTGTTAGTTTATCCTAATATTGAATCAGCCCTGCATTTCTGGTACAAATCCCACTTGGTCATAGTGTATAATCCTGGTGAAAAATTGCTGTAGTTTCTTTGATAATATATTACTTAATTTTTTTGCATCACTATTCATTAGGGAAATTGGTCTATAATTTTCTTTTTCTGTTTTGGTTCTTCCTGGTTTAGGTGTCAGCAGCATATTTGTGTTGTAAAGGAATTGGTAGAACTCCTTTGCCTAATTTTTCAAATAGTTTATATAGTATTGGAATTAATTGTTCTTTGAATGTTTGGTAGAATTCACTTGTAAATCCATCTGGTCCTGGAGATTTTTTTCTTAGGGAGTTCATTGATAGCTGGTTCAATTTCTTTTTCTGAAATGTGGTTAAGTATTTTATTTCCTCTTCTGTTAATCTGGGAACTTTATATTTTTGTAGATGTTCATACATTTCATTTAGATTGACAGATTTATTGGCATACAATTGGGCAAAATAGCACCTCAAATTGTCTTAATTTCTTCTTCACTGGTGGTGAATTCATTTATTTTATTTTTGGTACTAGTAATTTGGTTTTCTTCTTTTTTTAATCAAATTAACCAAATGTTTATCTATTTTTTTCATAAAACCAGCTCTTAGTTTTATTTATTAATTCAATAATTTTCTTACTTTCAATTTTATTAATCTCTCCTTGGATTTTAAGAATTTCTCATTTGGTGTTTAATTGGGGATTTTTAGTTTGTTCTTTTTCTAGCTTTTTTAGTTGCATGCCCAATTCATTGATCTGCTCTTTCTCAATTTTATTTATTTAAGCATTTAGAGATATGACACTTCTCCTAAGTACTGCTTTGGCTGCATCCCATAAATTTTGGTATGTTGTCTCATTATTGTGATTCTCTTTGATGAAATTGTTGATGGTTTTTATGATTTGTTGTTTGACTCAGTCATTGTTTAGGATTAGATTATTTAATTTCCAATTAATTTTTAATCTATCTTTCCATGGTCCCATATTATACATAATTTTTATTATATCATGATCTGAAAGGGATGCATTTAATATTTCTGCCTTTCTGCAGTTGGTTGTGAAAGTTTTTTATGCCATAATATTTTTCGTGTAGATGCCATGTACCACTAAGAAAAAGGTATATTCCTTTCTATCCCCATTCAGTTTTCTCCAGGGGTCCAGTGTATCTGACTTTTCTAAAATTTTATTCATCTCCTTAACGTATTATTTATTTTGTAGTTATATTTATCTAGTTCTGAGAGGGGGAGATTGAGGTCCCCCCACTAGTTTTGTGCTCTATTTCTTCCTCTAACTCACTTAACTTCTCTTCTAAGAATTTTGATGCTATACCACTTGATGCAGATATGTTTAGTATTGATACTAATTCATTGTCTATGGTAACTCTTAGCAGGATGTAGTTTCCTTCCTTATCTCTTTTAATTAGATCTGTTTTTGCTTTTGCTTTGTCTGAGATCAGGATTGCTTCCCCTGCCTTTTTTTTTTTAAACTTTAGCTGCAGCAAAATATACACCTTTTACCTTTACTCTGTGTGTATCTCTCTGGGTCAATGTGTTTCTTGTAAATAATGTATTGTAGGATTCTAATTTTTTTTATCATATATGTATTTATTTATTTTTAACGTGTTTTTAAAACTTTGGGTTGCAAAGTTTCTCCCTTCCTCCCTCCCCACCTACCCTCTTTGAAAAGGCAAGCATCTCAATACAGGTTATAGATGTGTAGTCATGCAAAACACTTCCATAGTGGTCATGTTGTGAAAAACTGAGTATATTTCCCTTCATCCTATCCTACCCCCCATTTATTCTATTCTCTCTTTTGACCCTGTCCCTCCTCAGAAGTGTTTGCTTTTGGTTATCCTCTCCCCCAATCTGCTCTCCCCTTTATCAACCCCCTGCTCTCTTGTCCCCTTTCCCCCTTATTTCCTGTAGGGTAAGATAGATTTCCATACCCCATTATGTATGTTATTCTCTCCTTAAGCCAAATCCTATGAGAATAAGATTCACTCATTCCCTCTCACCTTCCCCCATTTCCCCTCCACTGCAAAAGCCTTTTCTTGTCTGTTTCATGTGAGATCATTTACCTCATTCTACTTCTCCCTTTCTCTTTCTCCCAGTATAATCTTCTCTCACTCCTTAATTTTATTTTCCAGATGTTACTCCTTCATCTTCAACTCACCCTGTGCCATCTATCTATCTATCTGTACATACATACAATTTTTTCCATCCCACTACCCTAATACTGACAAAGGACTCATGAGTTACAAATAACATCTTTCCCTGCAGGAATGTAAACAGTTCAACCTTAATAAGTCTCTTATGATTTCGATTTCCTGTTTACCTCTTCCATGTTTCACTTGAATCTTGTATTTGAAAGTCAGATTTTCTACTCATCTCTGGTCTTTTCCTCAGGAATGCTTGAAAGTCCGCTATTTCATTGAATGACTATTTTTTACCCTGAAGCTTATACTCAGTTTTGCTGGGTAGGTGATTCTTGGTTGTAGTCCCATCTTCTTTGCCCTCTGGAATATCATACTCCATGCCCTCCGGACCCTTAATGTAGAAGCTATTAAATCTTGTGTTATCCTGTTTGTGTTTCCAAAATGCTTGAATTGTTTCTTTCTGGCTGCCTGCAATATTTTCTCCTTGACTTGGAAATTCTGGAATTTGGCTACAATATTCCTAGGAATTTTCCTTTGGGGATCTCTTTCAGGAGGTGATCAGTGGATTCTTTCAATTTCTATTTTGCCCTGTGGTTCTAAAATATCAGGGCAGTTTTCCTTGATAATTTCGTACTTCTCTATATATATTTTTTCTTTTTTTCTTTTATTTATTTATATTTATTTTTTCTTTTCTTTTTTTAATTAATAAATTTATGTATTTTAAGTTTTCAACATTTACTTCTACAAGATTTTGAGTTCCAAATTTTCACCCCATCTCGCCCCTCCCCCCACCCCAAGATGGTATGCATTCTGAACGCCGCTTCCCCTAGTCTGCTTTTCCTGCTATCTCTCCCCTTCTTCCTCTTCTGTTTTCCTGTAGGGCAGGATAGATTTCTGTACCCCATTTCCTGTATTTCTTATTTCCCAGTTGCATGTGAAAACATTTTTTTAAACATGTGTTTTTAAAACTTTGGGTTCCAAATTTTCTCCTTTCCTCCCTCCCCACCCACCCTCATTGAAAAGGCAAGCAACTCAATATAGGCTATATATGTGCAGTTATGCAAAACACTTCCATAGTAGACATGCTGTGAAAAACTAACTCTATTTCCCCTAATCCTATCCCATGCCCCCCATTTATTCTATTCTTTCTTTTGACCCTGTCCCTCCTCAGAAGTATTTGCTTTTGATTACTCCCTTTCCCAATCTGCCCTCCTCTCTATCATCCCCCTACTCTCATGTCCCCTTCCCCTCCTATTTTCCTGTAGGGTAAGACAGATTTCCATACCCAATTGAGTATGTATGTTATTCCCTCCTTAAGTCATATCCTATGAGAATAAGATTCATTCATTCCTTCTCACCTTCCCCCATTTCCCCTCCACTATAAGAGCCTTTTCTTTTCTGTTTTTGTTGTGAGATAATTTACCCTGTTCTACCTTTCCCTTTCTCCTTCTCCTAGTATAATCCTCTCTCACCCCTTAATTTTATTTTCCAGATATGACCCCTTCATCTTCAACTCACCCTGTGCCCTCTATCTATCTATCTATCTATCTATCTATCTATCTATCTATATACATACATATAATTTTATCTCTCCAACTACCCTAATACTGACAAAGGTCTCATGAGTTACAAATATCATCTTTCCATGCAGGAATGTAACCAGTTCAACCTTAATAAGTCTCTTATGATTTCTCTTTCCTGTTTACCTCTTGATGTTCCACTTGAGTCTTGTATTGGAAAGTCAAATTTTCTATTCGGCTCTGGTATTTTCATCAAGAATGCTTGAAAGTCCTCTATTTCACTGAATGACCATTTTTTCCCTTGAAGAATTATACTCAGTTTTGCTGAGTAGGTGATTCTTGGTTGTGATCCTATCTCCTTTGTCCTCTGGAATATTATATTCCATGCCCTGCGGTCCCTTAATGTAGAAGCAGCTAAATCTTGTGTTATCCTGATTGTGTTTCTACAATACTTGAATTGTTTCTTTCTGGTTGCTTGTAATATTTTCTCCTTGACCTGGGAACTCTGGAATTTGGTTACAATATTCCTAGGAGTTTTCCTTTGGGGATCTCTTTCAGGAGGTGATCGGTAGATTCTTTCAATTTCTATTTTGCCCTCTGGTTCTAAAATATCAGGACAGTTTTCCTTGATAATTTCTTGAAAGATGATGTCTAGGCTCTTTTTTTGATCATGGCTTTCAGATAGTCCAATAATTTTTAAATTCTCTTTCCTGGATCTATTTCCCAGGTCAGTTGTTTTTCCAATGAGATATTTCACATTCTTTTCTAATTTTTCATTCTTTTGGATTTGTTTTACAGTGTGTTGATTTCTCATAAAGTCACTAGCTTCCAATTGCTCTATTCTAATTTTTAAGGAAGTATTTTCTTCAGTAAGATTTTGGACTTTCTTTTCCATTTGGTCACTTTTGCTGTTTAGGGCATTCTTCTCTTCATTGGCTTTTTGGACCTCTTTTGCCATTTGAGTTAGGCTATTTTTTAAGGTGTTATTTTTTTCAGTATTTTTTTGGGTCTCCTTTAGCAAGCTGTTACCTTGCTTTTCCTGATTTGCTTGTGTCACTCTCATTTCTCTTCCCAGTTTTTCCTCTACTTCTCTTACTTGCTTCTCAAAATCTCTTTTGAGCTCTTCCAAGGCCTGGGACTAATTCATATTTTTCTTGGAGGCTTTGGATGTAGGAGCTTTGACTTTGTTTTCTTCTTCTGGTTGTATGTTTTGATCTTCTTTGTCACCAAAGTAAGATAATATAGTCTGACTCTTTTTGTGCTGCTTGCTCATGATCCCAACCAATTACTTGAGTTTTAAACTCTTTGTTAAGGTAAGAATCTGTTTCCAATGTGGAGAATGTACTGTCCCAGGCTTCGGGAGTTTGTACAGCTGTTTTCAGAGGTACTTCTAGGGACCTGAAAAGTGTCAGTTCTTCCAAGGTGCTATGATTACGGGCAAGGTGTTTTCTCTCCACAGCCACAACAAGCTCCACCATGCCAGCACCCCTCCTCACCCAAGGACCACCCCTCAGAACTGTGACCCAGATCCAAGCATGTGCAAAGCAAGAGTTTCCTGCCTCAGCACTGGCAAAGAGATCCTTGCAATCCCCCTCTGATAAGCCACTCAATTCCCCCTCAGTCCAGAATTTCAGGAGGCAGCCACTGCCCTAGGGGTGGCTGATACTTAGCTCCTTCTCTCACCGCAGTCACAGACTTTTCCCACTGACACCTTCTTAGTTGTCTTTGGTGTTAGTGGGTTGAGAGGTCTGGAAACCGCCACAGCTGCCCTTGATTCAGTCCTCTGAGGCCTGCTTCAGGGTTGCTGCAGCCTGAGCACCCACGCAGTATTGTGCTCCTCTCCCCGCCCAGTGAGATATACCTTTCTGATCAATCATCCAGGTTGTCTTGGGCTGGAAATTTCTTTTACTCTGGTTTTTTGTGGGTTCTGCTGCTTCAGAATTTGTTTAGAGCCATTTTTTATAGTTATTTGGAGGAGTTTGAGGGAGAGCTCAAGCAAGTCACTGCTTTCCCTCCACCATCTTGGCTCCGCCCCTCCTTGATAATTTTTTGAAAGATGACTTTGAGGCTCTTCTTTTGATCATGGCTTTCAGATAGTCCAATAATTTTTAAGTTCTCTCTCCTGGATCTGTTTTTTAGGTCAGTTGTTTTTCCAGTGAGATATTTCACATTCTCTTCTATGTTTTCATTCTTTTGGATTAGTGTTACAGTGCCTTGATTTCTCAAATTGTCCCTAGCTTCCAATTGCTCCATTCTAATTTTTAAGGAAGTATTTTCTTCAGTAAGCCTTTGGACTTCCTTTTCCATTTGTCCCATTTTGCTTTTTAGGGCATTCTTCTCCTCATTGGCTTTTTGGACCTCTTTTGCCATTTGGCTTAGGCTATTTTTTAAGGTGTTCTTTTCTTCAGTTTTTTTGGGGTCTCCTTTAGCATCACTCTCAGTTTTTCCTCTACTTGTCTTACTTGCTTCTCAAAATCCTTTCTGAGCTCTTCCATGGCCAGGGACCAATTCATATGTTTCTTGAAGGCTTTGGATGTAGGGGCTTTGGCTTCATTGTCTTCTTCTGGTTGTATGTTTTGATCTTCTTTGTCACCAAAGTAAGATAATATAGTCTGACTCTTTTTGTGCCGCTTGCTCATGATCCCAGCCAGTAACTTGAGTTATAAACTCTTTGTTAAGGTAGGGGTCTGCTTCCAGTGTGGAGAATGTACTGTCCGCAGCTTCAGGGGTTTTGTGCATCTGTTTTCAGAGATAATTCTAGGGACCTGTAAATTTTCAGTTCTTCCTAGGTGCTATGGTCAAGGGTGAGGTGTTTGCTACTTTCCTGTCCTGTGCTCTGCTCTGTGAGTGACCACAAGCACTCTTTTCTGTCTTGGAACTCTGAGAAGGATTTCCTCTCCACAGCCACTACAAGCTCCACCACACCAGGGCTCCTCTTGGCCCCAGGACTGCCACCCAGAACTGTGACCCAGATCCAAGCACAGGCAAAGCAAGAGAATCCTGCACCAGCAGAGAGATCCCTGCAATCCCCCTCTGATCAGCCACTTGATTCCCCTTCAGTCTGTGGCCCAGAATCTCAGGAGGCAGCTGCTGCCCCAGGGCTAAGCTCAGGGAATCGGGCTGGGACCCCACGCCTCTCTCTCACTGTGGAAACAGACTTTTCCCACTGAACTTCTAAGTTGTCTTTGGCGTTCACGGGTTGAGAAGTCTGGAAACCACCACAGCTGCCTGCAATTCAGTCCTCTGAGGCCTGGTCCAGGCGCGCTGCGGCCTGCGCTGTCAATCTAAACTGCGCTCCTCTCCCAGCCTGGCGCGATATACCTTTCGCATCAACCATCCAGGTTGACTTGGCTGGAAATTTGTTTCACTCTGTCTTCTTGTGGTTCTGTTGCTTTAGAATTTGTTTAGAGCCATTTTTTACAGGTATTTGGAGGGGTTTGGGAGAGTGCTCAAGCAAGTCACTGCTTTTACTCAGCCATCTTGGCTCCTCCCCCAGGATTCTAATTTTTAATCCTCTCTGCTATCTACTTCTGTTATGGGACAGCTCATCCCATTCACAATCACTGATATAATTACTAACTGAGTATTTCCCTCCATCCTGTTCCCCTCCCCCCATTTATACTTTTCTCTCTACTTTCATCCAGTCTGTCCTCACCAGTGTTTTGCTTCTAACCACCACCTCCCTTCATCTGCCCTCCCTTCTGTTAGCTCTCCCTCCATTTTCTTTCCCCTTTCTCCTACTTCTGACCTCTCTTCTGCTCTCCCTTCTGTTGGCTCCCCCTCCCTTTTCTTTCCCCTTTTTCCTCCTTCTTCCCTATAGGGCAAGATAAATTTTTATACCCAACTGAGTGTGTATGTTATTCCCTCTTTGAGCCAAATAAAATGAGAGTAATTTTCAAACAATGCTTACTTCCTCCTTTCTTTCCCTCTCTTGTAATAGGTCTTTTGTGCCCCTTTATGTGATGTAATTTACCCTATTCTTCCTCCCCCTTTCCTCTTCTCCCAGTATGATCCTTTTTGTTATCCCTTGATTTTTTATATCATAATATCAAAGTCAACTAATACCCACACCCTTTGTCTATTTATATTCCTTCTAACTGCCTTAATATAGATACAGTTCTCAAGAGTTTTAAGCATTATCTTCCCGTGTAGGCAAGCAAACAGTCTAACCTTATTGAATAACATATTTTTTTCTTTCCTGTTTATCTTTTTATGCTTCTCTTGCGTCTTGTATTTGAAGATAGAATTGTTTGTTCAGCTCTGTTCTTTTTATTAGGAAAGTGTGAAAGCTCCCTATTTCGTTGTATGTCGATCTTTTCCCCTGAAAGATTATCCTCAATTTCACTGGGTAGTTGATTCTTGGTTGCAATCCAAGCTCCTTTACCTTCTGGAATATCATATTCGAAGCCCTCTGATCCTTTAATATAGAAGGTGCTAAGTCCTATGTAATCCTGACTGTGAAACTTAAATCGTTTCTTTCTGGCTCCTTGTAGTATTTTCTCCTTATTCTGATAATTATGGAATTTGGCTACAATATTCCTTAGTGTTTTCATTTTGGGACCTCTTTCAGGAGGTGATTGGTGGGTTCTTTCAGTTACTATTTTACCCTCTGGTTCTAAGATATCAGGGCAGTTTTCCTTGATAATTTCTTGAAAGATGTTCTCTTTTTAAATCATGGTTTTCAGGTAGTCCAATAATTCTTAAATTGTTTCACCTGGTTCTGTTTTCCAGGTCAGTAATTTTTCCAATGAGGTATTTTACATTTTCTTCTATTTTTTCACTCTTTTGATTTTGTTTGGCTGATTCTTGATGTCTCACAGAGTAAGCTTCCACTTACCCAATTCTAATTTTTAAGGAAGTACTTTCTTTTGTTAGCTTTTGTGCCTCCTTTTCCTTTTTACTGATTCTACTTTTTAAGTCATTTTCTTTAGGGGATTTTTTCCCCACATTTGGCCAATTCTATTTTTAAGGAATTTTTTTTTATTCAATTTTTGTCCTTTCTTTTCCAAGGTGTTGGCTCTATCTTGCATAACACTTTTTTCTCAATTTTTCTTCTGCCTCTCTTATTTGATTTTTAAAATAATTTTTGAGCTCTTCCAAGAAGGCTCTTTGGGCTTGAGACCAATTTATATTCCCGTTTGTGGTTTCACATGTAGGCATTTTGACATTGTTGTCCTCTTCTAAATGCATTGCCATAGTAGCTTTCTATGATCAGGTCTCTTTTCTGATTTTCACTCATTTTCTAGTCTGTTGCATTACATTTAAAGCTGAGCTCTTCCTCTAGGACACAGGGGACACGGTCTCAAGCTCCTTCGGGGTTAGGGGCCTGCTCACTGATTTTTGTGCCCGGGGCCTTTAGTGCTGGCAGCTTGCCTACTGTGCTGGAGTGGCCCAGGCTAGTTGTACCTGTTGAGCTGAGGGTTCTGGGGCTGGCAGTTTGCCTTCTGTACTGGAGCTGGATGCCTCACAGCTGGCCTGCTGTGCCACTGGCCTACTGTGTCAGGACTGAGGGACCTCAGTTACTGATCTGTGCTGTGATCAAGAGCCTTCCACTGGCTTGCTCAGACACCATCTGCACTGGGCTGCACTCTCTTTTTCCCAAGTGAGACAGACCTTTCCTGAAGTCCTTCTATGTTATCTTAAGCCAGAAAATTGTTTCATTTCATCTTTTTGTAGGTTCTGTCACTCCAGAATACTTTTAGAGGATTGATTTCACATTGTTTCTGAGTGAAACTGGGGAGAGCTCAGGCAACTTTCTGGCTTTTTTCTGCCATCTTGGTTCTGCTTCTCAGGTTTAGTCATTTCTAGAAAGAGCCCTGTAAATTTAGGGGAGTTGGTATCTCACCAAATGGATAATTGTAGCTTCTTACAATTTGAGGCTAGAATGTTATAACAAGAACTAAATGCATGAAGAAGTTTCACTTGTAGGATTTGCTGTATAGTATAGCCTTTAAATGAATGCTAAGTAAGTAATAATTCTGTTGCTATTTAAGGAAAAGTCATCTAAGATGTATTTTAATTTTTCATAGACATTGGATAGTAAACAATGGATAGAAAAAGTATGTTTGGAGAACAGGGCCTCTATGCAGTACTGAGGGAAGTAGAAGAAGGGCCCCAGAATATTGAGTGGATTTCCTATGAAGTATTTACAGGGAGGCATGAACAAAAATCAGATAGGATGGACAGGTATAGGTTGGTTGTTCTCTAAATCATTGGAGAGAGAATATGAGCACTGAAGTATAGATATTGTTTACTTTTGGTGTCAACCTGAGAGTTCTCTTTTCTGGTCCTTACTCCCCTTTATCTTTTTTTCCCTCCTATTAGATTATAATCTCTCCCAGATCAGAGATTTTTTTCCCTTAAAATAGTGCCTGTCATATTATTAGTAAGCACTTAATAAGTGCTTTTTCATTTGTTCATAAATGTATTACTGAATATCCTTAATTCTTGTGTCTGAATGTGTAATACCCATAGTCTGTGTAATATGAGTGACCATTTTTGGTTTATGTTTCTGAAATAAATGTTTCAAAAATATATTTCCAACTTAGCAGATGAGATCCAGCACTTTGTGAACCTTAAAGTGCTATGTAATTGCTAGATATTATAATTATTAATGATTTCTTTTAGTTATTGATACAGCCTTGAATTATATACCAGGCTCAGTTTTTCTCTTCATTCCTAAGAAATCACATCCTTTGGGTACTTAAGAAAGTCTCTTTTAATCTCATTCCAGAGACTACCCTCTTTCTACACATTTGGTAAGGTACAGAGTGGCTAACTACCCCAAAATGAACATCCCCTATTTATGTGTTAGATTGTATAAGCATTCCATTTATATGAATAGGGAACGCTTCAAAACAAAAAGCCACTTTACATATGAGTGATGCCACCTAGTGCATCACGGTGAGGGGAATAAGGAAGACGCATGGAGCTGTACTCATCCATTGCTAGATGTTTCATTTATTTCCTTTAATAAACTACATAAGTGGGATTTGGCTCTGAATTCTCATTGTGTTGGGTCCCTAGGTCTAGATTAGGGCATAAAGCTTTTAGAACATATATCTAAGTGATCAAATAAGATTGTCTTAAGTTTAATTCATCAAACATTAAAAGCCTACTGTTCTTGTGCTAAGATATAGAAATAGAAACTCACATCTGTATAACTCTTTTACAAAGCATTTTCCTCTCAACCACCTAGTGAGACAATTAATGCAATTATTATTTCCATTTTATTGATGATGGAACCAAAGCTCTGAAAGATAGTCACTTGCCCATGATCACACATATAGCATTTAAAGTGGGGTTCAAACCCAAGGGTTCTGACCTCAAGGACTATCTTCATTTAGTGCAGCCATTAGTGAACATAACATGTGCAGTACATAGACACATATGATAGAAGGCAGAGTATTATACTCCCAGAGGAGAGATCCAAGGAGAAATCTCTAGGAAAATTCTGGGAGAGGAGATACCAGCACTTCCAGTTGGGGGTGGTGCAAGCAAGGTTTCATGGAGTAGGTAGCCCTTCAGTTATAGACTGAAAGAACAGAAGGATTTTTTAATGGCAGGGTTAAATAAAAAGTGCAGTTCTAGGGGGAGTAGGATGGCTTGTGTGAATACCTGGGGGCAGGAGATGACACCTCAAAGGGCTTCATGAAAGCCGTTAGTCATGTGGCCAGGATCTAAGCGCATAAAAAAAGCATTAAATTAAATTATGAAGGGAAAGGCTGAAGCGTTTGTAGTTTTCTTTATAGGTATAGGATATTAGATTTAGTCCTAGAAGATGTCATCTTGTACAGCCTGCTCGTTTTATAGATGAGGAAACTAAAACTGAGACATTAACTTACTTATCCAAGGTTATACAGATAGAAGAACAGGCAAAATTTGAAGCTGAGTCCTCAGACTCCAAATCTAATGACTTGTCTGTGACAATATCTAGGGAGCCAATGAAAGTTTTTGAGTAGAAGTGGGACATATGTCAGACCAGTGTATTTAGGGATAGCAAATGGAACTATTTTCCATTGGTATATAGAGCTTCCAGAAGAGAAAACTCTCTGTACCAATCCATGTTGACGTTTTCTTTGCAATCCATAGTTTCAGAGTGACTTAGAGCATTGAAAAGTTATGACTTACTCAGGGTTATATAGCTATTATGTATCAAAGATGAGAAGTGAATCCAGATCTTTCTGACTTTTTGAGGTCAGGTGTGTGTGTGTATGTGTGTGTGTGTGTGTGTGTGTGTGCGTGTATACACGTGTGTGTGTCAAACATTTATTAAGTGTCTACTGTGTGCCTGGCACTGTGATTTACAAACATCTCATTTGATCCTCACAACTTTGGGAGAGAGGTGCTGTTATTATTCCCATTTTGCAGTCAAGGAAATGGAGGCAGACAGAGATTTAAGTGATTTGCCTAGGGTCACATGGCTAGCAAGTGTCTGAGACTGGATTTCAGCTCAGGTCTTCCTAATTCTAGGTCCAGTGTTCTCACCACTGTGTCACCCAGATGCTAATGAGAGATGTTAAGGGTCTGAACTAGGGGGGTGACTGGGAGAAGATGTGAGACATGTAAAATCAGCAGGTCTTGAAGACTGACAAGATATGAGGGGTGGGAGAAAGAGTAACTTCTGCTAGATAGCAATTTTCTGAGAGTCTTTGAGTATTTGTCAGGTTATTATGTGAAAGAAAGGACCTTTGGCAGAAATAGAAGGAAACTGAGAGAATGGACAGGTTTTGGGGGATGATTTTCCCCTAAATGTTAATACCTGAGGCAGCATGGTAAGTTGGCTAGTGTCTAAGTCAGAATCGAGAGGCCCTGGGACCCAGGACTTGACAAATAGCTATTTGGCTCCAGTTCAGTCACTTGTCACAGGCAATAGTTGCCAATCTCCATTAGTAGGAGTTTCTCTACCTAGGCTTGCCTACACTAATGAAATCACAGGTTGAGATCCCCACGCACATCTCCACCCCTAAATGGTTTTTAATACCCAGAGATTTACTATCAGGTGATTTTTGAATATAACAATTGTAGCAGAGTTGTTAGCGTGCATACATTTGTTGCTGTTCTCTCTATTCTCCATGTTGTCATCTCGCAAGAGATAGCTTTCCTGTCCCCATCATAATTTTTTAAAAATGTCCTATTTTATATGATGTCACAAACTCGTGGGACTACTACTTCTCATCACCTATTAAGTATTTACTCTCCAAAACTTAAAGAATACACTTTAAGGTAATATGTTAGTATTAATTGCTCCACATTCAGTTGATTAACAAGTTTTTTTGTTTTGTTTTGTTTTGTTTTTGAGAGCCTAACTTATTATTATTTTTTTGTTGTTGTTTTGGTGAGGCAATTGGGGTTAAGTGACTTGCCCAGAGTCACACAGCTAGTGAGTGTTATGTTATGTGTCTGAGGCTGGATTTGAACTCAGGTGCTGCTGACTCCAGGGCCGGTGCTCTATCCACTGTGCCACCTAGCTGCCCAAGAGCCTAACTTTTTTGGTAGTGGTGAAGGTGAGATTTGAGATTTGTCTTGTTGGATGCACAGGCAGAGAGAGAATTAGAGTGAAAGGAAAGATGGGGTAGAAGGAAATGGAGGTAGGCGCTCCTGGAGATCCAGGAAGGGTTGAAGTTTGTCTGAATAATACTAATATGACACTGTGATATTGAACAGGTGAACCTCAACACTTTAAGTACAATTACATGACTGGCCAACTTTTTCTCCCTTATCAAGGCTCCTTGGAATGCCAAAAGCATTTGGTGCCCTCCTAGGGTTTTCATTCCTTGAAAGAGCTGTTGATTTCATTTTTTGTTGTTGCAGAGCATGGACTCTTAAAACCACAAGAGCCAGAAACATGATGGAAATAGGAAACATGTAGAACTAATTATTAACAGTTAATTTTTGCCCCTCCTTTTTCAAGCTATTGACTCTCTTGCATACCTCTCATTTCTTTTCCCATTTTTTCTTCTACCTCTCTCATTTGACTTTTAAAATCTGTCTTGAGCTCTTCTAAAAAGACTTTTTGGGCTTCAGACCAGTACATATTCCCTTTTGCGGTTTCTGATGTGGGTTTGTTGACAGTGTTGTTCTCTTGCAAATTTCTGTCTTGATCTTCACTCTTCCCATAATAAGAATCTATCATATGTTTCTTTTTGCTGATGGTGTTTGCTTATTTCCTGGCCTTTAAAGAGATTGGGCTCTCCTGCTGGGGAGTTTCTTGTGTTGGGAGCCTAGGGCCTGGTCGATGGCTTTGTGGTGCTGGGGCCTCCAGTGTTGGCAGTTGGAGGCTGTAGGATTCTGGCAGCTTACCTGGGGTTGGGTGGGAATCAGCAACACTGGAACTCTAGGGGTAGGATTGGGTAGTGTGGCCCCTGGAGATTTCCTGCTCACCTGGGCCTTTCCTTCCTTTTGCTTTCTTCAGCTCCTTCCAGCTGGATATTGCAGGATGTTTATCTGCCCTGGGCCCCTTGCAGGGCTGCTTCCCTTAGTTTTGCTGAGGCACTGGAAGACCCAGTTGCTGTAGAATGCCCAGGCACCTGGTGGTTTTCCGAGCTGGTTTCCACCAGTTCTGCCACCCTCACTGAGGCACTTGGGGGTCCTGTGTTGGTGTTTGCTTTCTGCACCACCTAGGTTTTAGGATCTCCTCCATGTATGCTGAGGTGGGGCTTTCCACTCACTTGCTGGGACTCCTCTCATTCTGTACTGCTCCCCAGGGCAAGAGGGACCTTTCCTGTTAATCCCTCAAGCTACCTGGGTGACTGGACTGCTGCACCCCATCTTTCTTCTGGTTCAGCTGTTCCATGGTTTTTCCTGGGGTGATATTTTCTGGGCTTTCAGAGGTTAATAAGGGAGGGTAAGAGCCACTTCTTATTCCACCATCTGGGCTTCTGGAAGCAGAAGTCTTTTACTTCATATTTTAAAGTGTTGTTTTTGTTTTTTGTTTTTTTTTTTGTCTGTGTTTTCTTTAAAAACATGAATATTATGGTTTTGTTTTGCATGATTGCACATGTATAATCTATATAGAATTGCTTGCCTTCTCAAACGGGATGTGGGGGGGAGAGAGGAATGGAGAGAATTTGGAACTCAGAAATTTTAAAAAGAAATGTGAAAAATTATTTTTACATGTAACTGGGAAAAGATAAAATGCTGAATAAAAGCTACAAAAAGAACACTGAGTTGCACAGTACGGAGGACAGATCCTTAGGGTACCCCCGAGGGTGAAGACTCCCTTCCAGGTGAACTTTGAACCATTACTCAAAGAGTAGGAATTTGAATTCAGTCATTCAACCAGTTTTGAACCCATTTGATTATGTTATCATCTTGTCCACATTTATCTTCTCCTCAAGAAGAGTATGGTTTACTTTATCAAAAGCTTTGCTAAAGTCTAGGGGAACAGAAATCTTTTGATCTACTAGTTTAGTCCTTTGGTCAGAAAAGGAAATGAGGTTAATCTGGCATGATGTATACTGAAAGCCATATTGGCTCTCTGTAATTATGACTTCCTTTTCTCATTGTTTGTCAACCATTTCTTTAGTGAGCAGTTGTGGAATTTAAGTAAGTCAAACTCTCTGGTATATAGTTTGCACATTTTGCTCCCCTTCCTCCAGGGCAAGAGGGGCCTTTCTTGCTAATCCCTCAAGGTACCTGGGCTACCAGACTGCTGCACCCCATCTTTATGCTCCAGGGTTTTTCCTGGGGTGATATTTTCTGGGCTTTCAGAGGTTAATAAGGCACCGTGAGAGAGACTTATTTCTTACTCTGCCATCTTGGCTTCAGGAAGCAGAACTCTAGAACCAACTCTTGAAATCAAGTCTTTGGCCTCTCTGAAATCAAGGATATCTATAATAAGAAAGCTGTTTCCTGTAATATAATAAATAGAGGAACATTGTATCTGGAGAACTGACTTTAGTATTAAGGTCAAGGAGTTTGGACGGGTCCTCAACTTTCTTGAAATGAAGGTTTTAAAGTAGGTGAACATGAAAGAGTGGGGGTAAAGCTCAGGACAATGATGTTTTTTGTAGGATTTGTCATTTTCCAAAGAACTTTACAAATATTTATTAATACCCACAGCTCTCGGAATGAGGCCACTTTGAAGAGGAGGAAGCTGTGATACAGAATGACCAAAGAACTCAGTTCCATCCTAAAGTTGTTGACAGAATTTGAGATTTGAAATTCATCCTTTCTTAGCCTCTTTTCTAATAACAGGCTTTCTAAACAGTATTTTTAAAATGATAGAAAAATATTTTGGTCTTCCTGAAGATAAGATTAGATAAAATCTATAACACTTCTAGGGAGAACCCCATCCCCAACAATATCCTATCTCCTGAAAATTAAGCTTAAAATTCCTATCCAAGTTCAAAGAGCTCGTAAAATACACGTTTTTCATATCTGGCCTGGAAGAAGCTAGAAGGTGATTGGTTTGCCAGTCATAGTAATTGAAATAATAATAGCTGACATTTGTGTAATGATTCAAGGTTTGCAAACAACTTCATATACTTTCTCATTTGAGATGACAATGAAGGATATCCCTAAATGAGTGTATTTTGTGGCACCATAGCTCTAAGGTACACACATTTATAAATTTACAAGTTATATATAAATTTATAAATATAAACACAGCAAACTCAGCAAATTAAATAGGTTGAGGAAGTAAGATCTTAATAGCTGACTTCCATCAAAGTGAATAAGATTCTATGTAGTGTTAAAATAAAATGTTGTACAATGAATGGAGCATGACTTTACATATCGATATTTGGTCTGCACATTAACTGCACATGACCCTACTTAAAGACTGTACTGCATGGTACAAAATCCAAATGATTTCTTTTGGAGATACCAGTCCATTACTGCATCTGCCCAACCTGTCTAGATATATTTCAGGCCCTAGGTTGTAGACTCATTTTTTAGTTACATTTACCTAAGAAATGTTACATCATGTGTATATCAGGTTCTCTCTTTCCAAGAATATTATAACAAATACATGTTAGATTTACTAATCTTTGCAAAATATGAAAATAAACATTAAAATAATATTTGGTTACTTAACGTGTGGTAAATTGAAAAGGAGTAAAGTTAAGTTAGTACTATATAGAAGAAAGCTGTGAATGCAAGGCAAATGAAAAGAACTTTACAAATATTTATTAATCCATACATCATTATTCAATATATAATAGGGAACCATTGACGATTTTTGTGCAGAGGAGTTTCATGGACGACTCAAGGAATAAAGAAGAAGTCTGGCAGAAGAATGGATAGGCTTGTTCTGTGTAAAGCCTTTCCTGTCTCCCCCCGCCCTTTGCATGTAGTGCCCTCTGTCCTAAACTATGTAGTATTTAACTATTTTGCATCTACTTATATTTATCACTTTTTATTTATTCTGTACATATGTGCTCATATATATATATATGTATACATACACACATATATGTGTGTATATGTTTGTTGTCTGCATTAGAATGTAAGTTTCTTGTGAGTGGAGATTGTTTTTACTATATGTACCTATTTTTTACTATATTGCACTATATGTACAATGTCTGACACATAATAGACCCTTAATAAATAATTGTTGATTAAGTGAGTTGTTGAAAAGGTGGGGATATGGAAGAAAATAACTTAGCAAATAATTGCAGTAGTCTAAGCAGGAAGTGGGGCAGCTAGGTGGCCCAGTAGATAGAGCACCAGGCCTGGAGTCAAGCTAGCCATGTGTCCCTGGGCCCACTATTTAACTCTGTTTGCCTCAGTTTCCTCATCTGTAAAGTGAGCTTCAGAAGGAAATGCAAACCACTCCAGTCTCTTTGTCAAGAAAACTCCAAATGGGGCACAAAGAGTTAGACACGACTGAAAAATGACTAAACAACAAAGCAGGAAGTAATAAGGATCTATAGTGGATGGATACAGTGGGTGGCTAGGTTGTCAGTAAGCATTTATTAAGCACCTACTGTGTGTGAAGCACTGTGCTAAGTGCTGAGATTGCAAACAGAGACAGAAGAAAGTCCCTGCCCTCAAGGAGCTCACAATCTAATGTAGGAGACAACAAGCAAACTAATATGTACAAACTATATCCAGATAAAATTAGGAATTAATTAAATGAAGGATGGCACTAGAATGAAGAGGGGTTGAAAGAAGGTGAAATTTGAATTGGGACTTGAATGAAGACAGGGAAGCCAGGGGCAGAGATGAGGAGGGAGAACATTCTAGGGGAGGAATGGGGAACAGACAGAGGAAAATACCTGGAGCCCAGATATGGCATTTATTATTCATGGGACAGCAAGGACACCAGTATCAGTGGCACAAAGATTATATAGTGGGGGAGTAAGGTGTAAGAAGACTGGAAAGATGGTGGGGTGGGGTGGGGCACTAGGTTATGAAATATAGACTAGAAAGGATAAATATCAGAGATTTCTGTGGTGCTAATGACAGCCTTTGGTAATTGGCTGGATAAGAGAGGTGAGAGAGAAGAAAGCATTCTAAGCGATACCAAGGTCTCATACTCTCTTTCCTGTAGAAAATATCATGATAAGTACAGTCACTATATGCCAGTGGTTAGTGGCAGAACTTTGCAGATCTCTTTTAAAAGAAGGGCCTAGGAAAGAGTGGTTGCCTATGTGTACCTTAACACTAGCTGCTATCCATTTAATTTGTTAATGTCAAAAAGTTTTTGATCCCAGTTTATTAAATTAAGGTTGTTCTATGCATTGGGAAAAATGTGAGTGTGTTTGATTATTTATACACTTGATATTTTCAAAGTAAAATTGACTTTTGAAGCTGGAGACACAAGTTAATATGTTAACTTAAGGCAGTGGTGTATTCCATGATGCAGCTGCTGTGAATTATATATACAAGCAATCTCCTTAAATGTGCTCTGTTTTTGTAGTTGTAACATTCACAATTTATAGGAGTGAAGACCCTACAGTAGTAATCTGAGTGGTGAGGAAAGTTCCTTCAGTAGACATTAGGCAATAAAATGGAGTGTTTTATCGTTTAATAATTGGCCTTTAATAGATATGAGTATTTTAAGTTGCTACTATAAGCACTTTAAAAGTATTATAACAGGGAATATTAAATTTGCTTTATTGACCTTCCTTGATGGTACCTTGTACTTAGGTTAGTGAATACATTATTTAAGATCATATGTTTTATTTGAACTCATTTGACTTTCTGAAATGCTTTGCTGTTGAACTACTGATACATCATTCATCTGGAGTCAGGAAGACCAGATTTCAAATTCAGCCTCAGACAATTACTAGTTGTGTGACCTTGGGCAAGTCACTTAACCTCTGCTTCAGTTTCCTCAACTGTAAAATGGAAATAATAACAGCATCTATCTCATAGGATTGTTGTGAGGGTTGAAATACATATATGTGTGTATAGTATAAACATGTAAAATAATATGTATGTGTATATGTATGTATGTGTGTATATATGTATGTATTGTATATATATATGTATATTTGTGTGTGTGTTTATATATGTGTGTATATATATGTGTGTGTGTGTGTGTATATATACATATATGTATATATATGTATCACTTAGCACAGTGGCACATAATAGGTGTTCTATAATTACTTATTTCCTGTCTCCTTCCCTCCATCTCCCCTCTGAAGTTCTTTGATGACTGAACCTAGGGGTGGTATAAGGGGGCTAGTATCCATTTCTGAAACTTATCATTTAAAATACTGGCGAGTAAAATGTGTAAAGGTTTGGAGTATGGAGCGGAGAGGTCTGCTTAGGCATCTGGGTCAGTAAATATCTAGTGCTGAGGTCTAGCAGACCTCCATCCTTATAAACTCGTGCCATAAGAAGATAAAATATGTACTTGTAGGTACTCTAGTACCATTCAGTCAGCAAGCATTTATTAAGCACCTATGTGCCCAACATTGTGCTAAGCACAGGGAATACAAAGAAAGACAAAGACAGTCTTGGATCTCTAGGATTTTACAGTCTAATGAGGGAGATACCATGCAATAAAACTATGTTCAAACAAGACATATACAGCATAAATTAGAAATGATCAAAGGGAAGGCACTAGCATTAAGGGGATAAGGAAAAAGCTTGTTGTAGAAGGTGGGATTTTTAGCTGAGACTGGAAGGAAGCCAGGGAAACTAGGAGAGAGATAGTTCCAGGCATGGAGAATAGCCATTGAAAGAGTATAGAGTCAGGATATGGTGTCTAGTGCAAGGGGGCCTGTGCTATTGCATGGCAGAATAAGAGGGTGACGAGTGTTTGAGGAAGAAGACAGGAAAAGTAGAAGGGGCCAGATTATGGAGGGCTTTCAAAACCAAACAGAGGATTTTAAATTTGATCTTGGAGGCACTGGGGTCTGGAATTGATTAAAAGGGGAGTGATAGGGTCCAACTTGTGCTTTAGGAAGATTAATTTGAAAGCAAAGTGGAGGAGAGAGTGGAATGGAGAGAGAATTGAGTCAGAGAGACCAACCAGAAAGCTATTGGCATATCGCCACAAGTTTTTCATTGAAGTGCAAGGCAAGGTTGTCACCTAGGTGGGTGGGCTGTGAGGGAGCCATGGGACATTTGAGGAGGGGTGGGAAGGTTTGGAAGAATTGCTATGGCTTGTGGGATAGTGAGTTAATTAGGATGGTGTAAAAGCATTACCCTTGCCACGGGGAGTGCCAATTGTGAATATGTAACATAGATTTCTAGTGGACTCAGAGTGATTTCATGATTATCTTCAGGTTCATTCAACATTGAATGTATAGGAGTGAAGGCAGCATATGATAGAAGAAATTTACAACGTGCCAGGGCAAGATCTTTGATAAGAAAAGCAGGCAAGAGAATTGAGAGAAGAGGGTAAGGTAGAGTAGAATTGGTTCACCGAGGGGTCAAGATGGGGACAGAATTGAGGGGTAGAGGGACTGGGGGCCATGGTGAGGGTGAAGAATAGGTCTGGGGCTTTATTGACCTTCCTTGATGGTACCTTGTACTTAGGTCAGTGAATACATTATTTAAGATCATATGTTTTATTTGAACTCATTTGACTTTTTGAAATGCTTTGCTGTTGAACTACTGATACACCATTCATCTGGAGTCAGGAAGACCAGATTTCAAATTCAGCCTCAGACAATTACTAGTTGTGTGACCTTGGGAGGAGAGGCAGAAGAGCAACAGATTGTGATCAGGTAAAAGAATGTGCGAATTGATGAAGGTGAAAGTGATATATTTGTGATCTATGGCAAGATCAAAGATATGACTTATTTCTGTGTGTTGTGCAGTGGAGTGAAGACTGTGTGCCAGACACTGCTCTACTGTACTGAGGATACAAATATGAAAAAGAAAGACAGCCCCTGCCTTCAAGGGGCTCACTATCCAATAGAGGAAGACAGTATACAAAAGGAAGATGAAAAGGGAAGAAGTTATACATCATGGAGGCTAAATGGAGTCCAGGCCAAGGAGGGCAAGCTGATAAGAAACGAAGAAGGTCATGGGAGATGAGTAAGGTGTAGAACTGGGAAGTTAAGGTATTTGATGTAGTATCAATGTGTTTGTTGAAGTACCTTAGAATGAGAGCAGGAGGAGAGGAGGAGGGGAGGAGAGGAAGACTGTGACTCAAACACTTAATTCATTAAGGAAGGGAGGAGAATACACTAGACAGCTGTAGACAGCAGCCACCAGAATCTTGATTAGGTGATAAATTTGAGTTGTATGAATCTTGGAGAGAGAGTTACAGAGTTGGTCAGTAAATAAGTGTTTATTAAGCACATACAGTGTGCCAGGCACTGTGCTAAATGCTGTGGATACAAAAAGAGACAAAATATCCCTCACAGTCTAATGGGGGAGACAACAAGAAAACTATTATATACAAACAAGCTATATAAAGGAATAATAGAAAATAATTAAAAGAGAGCTTAGAATTAAGAAGGGTTGGAAAAGGCTTTTTGTAGAAGATGAGATCTTAGCTGGGACCTGGAGGAAGCCAGTAAGAGGGGATGAGGAGAAAAATCATTCCAGGCATGGGGGACAACCAGAGAAAATTGTCAGAGCTTAAAGATGAAGTGTCTTGTTCAAGAAATAGCAGGGAGACCACTGTTACTGGATCAAAGAGTACCTGATAGGGATTAAGGGGTAAGAATTTTAGAAAAGTGTAGGGGTGATGGTGGTTATGAAGGGCTTTGAATATCAAATAGAAGATACTGTATTTGATCCTGGAGGTAATAGGAGTTTATTGAGTAGTAAGTGGGAGGGCAGTGACATGATTAGACCTGCTTTAGAAAAATAAATTTGAATGGAGAATGGTTTGGAAAGGTGAGAAAATTAAGGCAGGCAGACCCATCAACAGGGTATTGCAATAGTCTAAGCATGTAGCGAAGAGAATCTGCATGAGAGTGGTGGCAGTATCAGAGGAGAGAAAGGGGAATATTCGAATGATGCTGTAAAGGTGAAATCCACAGGCCTTGGCAACAGATTGGGGCGAGGGGTGAGATGGTGAAGAGCTAAGGAGGGTGCCTCAGGGACTAGGAAGATGTTATTGCCCTCAACAGTAATAGGAAAATTAACAGAGGACAGTTGAGGGAGAAAGATAATGAACACAGTTTTGGATGTTTTGAGTTTAAGATGTCTACTGGACATTCATTTCTGTCTGAAAGGCGGTTGGACATGTGAGACCGGAGGTCAGCAGAGAGATTAGGACAGGATAAGTTGATTGAAGAAACGTTAGCATAAATATGGTAATTAAATCCAGTGGAACTGATGAGATCGCCAAATGAAATAGTTGTAGAGGGAGAAGAGGGCCGAGGGCAGAGCCTTGTGGGACCCTGAGTGATGGTATTAGAAGGAGAGCCAGGTAGTGGCAGGGGGAATAAGGAATGTTCCTATTCCCCTAGCACCACCTGTGAATCAGATCTGGGTAAAAGTGCAACAAGCTGGAAAGAGGAGGCAGTGGGAGGACCAAGAGCAGAGTGTGAACAGTGGCAGTTAGGGCTTCAGAATCGCCTCGATGTGGAGAGAATAATGGCATGGGAGCATGTTAATCATTGAATGAGTTTCAGGTAGGCTGTCATCGTCTATAGAGATTCATCCTGGATGACTTGGGAACAGGCATGCCAACTGCCAGGCTGAGAGAGCGCTTAGAGTTCTTAGGCTCCTCTCCTGTGGCAAGGTACCTGGTGCTGATTCTATTCCAGCTGAGATTTACAAGGTGGAGGGGTCATTGCCCATACAAAAGCTGGCTGAAATTTTCTGGATTATATGGCAAGAGGAAGGTATCCCCCAGGAGTTCAAGGATGTCTCCATTGTCCATCTTTGTAAAGGTAAAGGGAATGGATTGTGCTGCGACAATCACAGGGGGGTCTCTGTCTTAGTCATTGCTGGCGAGATTCTTGCCAGAGTCCTCCTTAATAGGTTGATCCTGGCCTTCTCCATCTCCTCCTCACTTGTTTGACCTTTCTCTGAACTTGTCCGCAGAGCCTAGCTGTTATTGTCAACATGGTGGTGGGAAATGCCAAGATTGGGTACCCAGCCCCCAGTTTCAGAGCTACAGCTGTTATGCCAGATAGGCAGTTCAAAGACATCAGCCTTTCCAACTACAAAGGGAAATACGTTGTGTTGTTCTTCTACCCCTTGGACTTCACCTTCGTGTGCCTCACGGAGATTATTGCATTCAGTGATGGCGCTGAAGAATTTAAGAAACTCAGCTGCCAAGAAATTGGTGCTTCTGTGGATTTACACTTCTGTCACCTTGCCTGGGTCAACACGGTCAAGAAGAATGGTGGATGGGGAGCCGTGAAGATCCCATTGATGTCTGACCCCAAATGTACCATTGCTCAAGATTATGGAGTCTTGAAGGCAGATGAGGGAATTTCATTCAGGGGTCTCTTCATCATTGATGACAAAAGGGATCCTTCGCCAGATCACCATCAATGACCAACCTGTGGGCCGCTCTGTAGATGAAACTCTGTGGCTTGTCCAGGCCTTCCAGTTCACAGACAAGCATGGTGAAGTATGCCCTGATGGCTGGAAATCAAAGTGACACCATCAAGGCCAATGTTCAGGGGAGTAAGGAATACTTCTCCAAGCAGAACTGAGCTGCTCTCTGCAGCCGTGAATGTTCCCCCTTTCCCCCCACCGTGGGGCCTGTGGACTCACTAGCTGCTGTCTCCAGGACAAATGTGCTTGATCTTCCCCAAGCTTCCAACTGGAAGGCCATTTTAGGGGGAGCCCAAACAGTGTGGGCTAGCTGGGCATGCCCTTTCCTCATGGGGCCTGATTCATTCAGATCCTTCCTTCCTCCCTCCCTCAAGGCAGCAGCCAGTTGGCTGAGTCTGCCAGATCTTTCTCACTCTTAATGACTAAGTGCTGTGTTAACAATGTTTGTACCATAGCCACCCCTTTGGGCTTGAGCCCATCTGATGTTTTGTAGTTGTATTAAACTTGTCCTAAGAAAAAAAAATAGGTTGATCCTTCACCTGGAAGATGGTCACCTACCTGAGAGTCAGTGTGGCTTCAGAACAGTGTGGCCAAGGAACAGTCAACATGGTCTTTCCTGCCTGACAACTTCAGATGACATGCCAGGAGCAGAACAGAGGTCTGTACACAATGTTCACTGATATGACCAAGGCCTTTTATACTCTTAGATGTGAGAGCTTATGGAAAATTATGTCAAAATTTGGTTGCCCAGAGAAGTTCATTAGTACTGTATGTCAGTTTCATAATTGCCCCATACCTTGCCCCAGTTCTGGATAATGGGCAATACTTTTGTGCTTTCCCAGTCACCAATGGAGGGAAGCAAGGTTGTGTGCTTGCTCCCATACTTTTTAGCATGATGTTTTCAGCAATGCCATCAGAAGCCTTCGATGAAGATGGACATTGCTACTGCACTGATGGTAAATTATTTATCTTGGGAAGACTACAAGCCAAGACTAAAGGAGAGGGAGAGTTGCTGCATGATTTTCTATTTGCAGATGTTTGTACACTCAATGCAGCCTCTGATGCTGAGGTATAACAAAGTATGTATCTATTCTCTGCTGCTTGTGCTAATTTTGACCTTGAAATTAACACCAAGAAAGTACAGGTTCTCCACTAGCCAGCACATCACACCATCCATATGTGGAACCATCAGTTACAGCATATGGAGAAGTTTCAAATACTGTGGATAAGTTCATTCACCTTGGCAGTATATTTTTCAGGGATGTACACATTGCTAATGAGGTTGAGGCACACATGTCCAGAGCTAGCTCAGTATTTGAGAAGCTTCTAAGGAAAGTGTGGGAGAGAAGAGGTATTAGACTGCCTACCAAACTGAAAGCCTACAGAGCTGTACTAATTTCATTGTTGTATGCCTATGAAACCTGGACAGTCTATCAGTGCCATGCCAGGAAACTGAAACACTTCCATTTGAATTGTCTTAGAAAAATTCTGAAGATCACCTAGCAGGATAAGGTACCGGACACTGAGGTCCTTTTTCAAACTGAACTGCCAGGCATTCAACTTCTCTTGCAAAGGGGGTGCAACTCTAATGGGCTGGCCATGTTGTTTATATACCAAAAGAACATTTGCTTAAAAGACTGTTTTAAACAAGTCAAACTTTTGTACAATGGTCAGAAGTGAAACAAAGACACTCTCAAAGTCTTTCTAAAGAATTTTGGAATTGATTACATGACATGAGAGACACTGGCAAAGGACCACTTGGCATGGCATGACAGCATCAAAGAAGGCACTGTGCTTTATGAGCAAAGCAGAATTATAGTACCTTAAAAGAAATATGAGATGCACAAATTTAGAGATACCTCCACCCCAAATGTTCATATGGACTATTTGTGCCTGACCTGTGATAGAGCATTCTGACATTTATTGGTCAGATCAGCCATAGGCTGATACCTGTAACTTGACTCCAACATAGAAACGTCATTTTGGTCCTTTTCGAGAACAAAGGATAACAGCCTTATCCAGGTAACCATTTCTGAGCCTCTATTTACCCAGTCTTCAAAACGGCAGTGATAGTACCTACTCCCAGTATGTCTGTTGGGATAAAATAAAATAATGTAAGTAAAACAGTTAATAAACCTTAAAGCCTTTTATAAATTTCAACTATTGATTTGTTTCTTCTTGTGCCTAAGACAAATGCCACTTACTTTTCTGTCTTATCATCCTTCACAAGTACTTATTTTAAAACAAACAACAAAAAAATAATTTCTCCTTTTGTTGCTTTAAAATGAACTTTTAATGCATCTGTTACCAAAGGGAATCTCTAATGCTGAGAATTAAGTATTAAATTGATGTCCGCAAGTATCTTACCTCACTTGTTGATTGATTGGACACCAATCTCTGGTGGTCTGTGCCTATCACTGCTCTAGCTGCTGAGGAAGCCACAGAAGAAGTGTAAAACACAGTCTTCTCCCTTGTGGAACTTATTTTCTAGAGAAAATATTGATATGTGGAATAAAGCAAAATAGAAAAACTGCATCTAAGAAAAGCTGAATTATACGCCCAGGCAAATCTACATGCTATGCGAGTTTAGAAATGAAGAAAGTCAGTGTAGGCTGAAGTAATCAAGGCTTGATCTGTGCTTTGAAGGATAAAGATTTATACTTCCTTGTCTATCAGAGAATTGACTACAGATTTACCATCCAATTAATACAGCATGTTGCAGGCTAAGGCAATCGATGCTCATTTTGATTGACAGAACACCAGCTTACTCAGATCCAACCCATCAAGCCTTTGTTAAGCACCCACCTGGTGGAAGAGGTGCTGGATACAGAAAGTTTCTGCTGATAAGGCATTTTTATTTGTAGAGGGGAGAGGGGATACAATCAGTAAACAGTATGAGTGACAATATGAGGAAGGAGAGAGCAATAACAATTAGAGGTTTCAAGAATGGCTTCCCATAGGAGGTGGCGTATCAGCCTTTGCCTTAAAAGAAGTCAGGAATTATAAAAGATGGTGGTAAAGAAGCAGTTGTTATAGGCATTGGATAGCCGGGACCAAAGACGTATAAGAACATATAACCTTAGAGCTGGATGGGAACTTGCAGATAAATCAAGCCCCTTCATTGTGTAAATGGGGAAACTCAAGTTTAGAGATGTTAAGTGATCTGTATATTGGAAGCAGAATCTGAAGTTAGGTCTTCCTGACATCAAATCTACCCCTTTATTCATAATGCCACCTTGCTGCCTCACTGCTAAAGGTAGGAGATAGAATGTGATTTTCCTCAAACAGGAATGAGGCCAATTTGGCTAGAACGGAGACTTTATGGTTTGGAATAATGTGGAATAAGCATGGAATGGCAGTCTGGAGGCAGACCATCCTCTCATAATACAGAATGGGAATGAGTGTCAGCATCTGAATATACTAAAATCTACACTCACAAATTGCTTACTAAAATGTTCATTTTGTCCAAATGAAAAACAAGGGGTCCTTGTGACCTGTCCTGATCTAGCATTACTTTTTTTTTCCTCTTTTTTTCTCCCCCTCATTGTATCCATTGGTATATCATTACACTTGAACATGACAGATGATCTCATATGCTGCCAGGGAGAATGTGAGGCTCCAAGAAATTGAAAACAAAATCATCACATGTTGATTGTATTCTTGATGACAGTTACAAAAGAAATGTGTTAATATACTAGTTAATAGACACATGGTTTGAGGAAAATTTTCAGGAAAAATGAACTAGATGAACCTTTAACACAGAAGCAATTCTAGGCTTCAGTGTTGAAAATGTAATGTTCTAAGGGGGAGCAGGGGGATGGGAAGATACCTCAAACTGAATTCTAACCAAGCTTCAGGGAGAAATAAAATTTTTACCTTCATGAAAAACAGGCATTTGCTTCTTATCCCTCCACATCCGCCTTAATATATGCTAATGAAAAGGGAAATGTTGAGGAAGAAAGTAGCTAATGAGAGAACCTCAAATTTTGATGGCTGGTTTCTGGGAGTCTATTTTATATTTGCTGATTAGATGATAGCCTTGGGAGTAACTGTGGATGGGGAAACAGTGGAAACAGTTGGATATTGGAATGTTTTTCCATGTGGTTAGTGATAATATCTAAGCATGATTTAAAAAAAAATATTGTACCAACAGGCTTTTAGTTACACCAGTCTGTTGTTGCACCGGAGACAGTGTGATACTTAGGAAGTAGAAGTCTGGAAAATATTGTAGCAAATATTACTCATATTTAAATAGAACCCTGGCGATTTTCAAGATGCTTTCCTCACAGCAACTCTAATTGGTAAGTGGGACAATTGGGAGGCTTAGGGCTGGGGAAGTCGGTGGGTGGCAGTAAGAGAAGTACTCCTGAGCTCACACAGGGAAATCCTTTACACGTTAATTTGTGATGTATGTCTAGTTATACAGATAGTTTCAGAATTATAAGAAATCTTAGAGTCCATCTATGGTAGTTAAATTAGCACCTAACCAAAAGATTCTTTCTCCAACATCCTCTTAAAATGGTCATTTAATCTTTGTTGGACCTTTAGTGAGGGAAGGAGAGAGAGGGGAAGGAGACCACTTTCTTCCAACCAACTCATTAATTTTTGGTCAGTTCTGATAATTACACATTTTTCATTACATCAAAGTTAATCTGACTCTTTGCAAACATCCACCAATTGCATCTATTTCTGCCATCTAGGGCCAAATAAAACCAGTCCAATCCCTCTTTATCACCATAGTTCTTCATGTACCTTAAACAGCTACCATGTTCTTTCTAAGTCTTCTTCAGGCTAAACATTCCCTGTTTAATCCACTGAACCTCAAATGTCTTATGATCTTGGTTGACCTTTCCTGAGTGAGGTCCAGCTTGGAATGCAAGATGATGGCCAGTAGTAGAATGAGGGATAGTCAGTTATTCCATCAACAATAATTTGTTAATCTTATTATGTGTCACGCACTCTCCAGGCTGTGCTCTGGATCTCCTCTATGATGCTCCAGCTTTTTATCCTGACCAACTCTGGAAAATCACACATTGAAAGTACACTCCACCTCTAGTGCCTCCCAGAACCTCCATTTAAAGCGTACACCTGACCAGTCATGTACCCGTCTCCACCCCCCCGCCAAGAGTAGCTCTGCATCCCTTTCAGCTTCCTTGTATGTGTTATTCCCCTACTAGAATGTAAGTTCCTTGAGGACAAGGATAAGGACTATCTTTATTTCTTCCTATATTTTTATTCCCAATCCTTAGCACAGTATCTGGCATTAATATTTAGCAAGTGCTTAATAAATGCTTTTTGACTGACATGTTGACTGCCCACATGGGGATGCAAAGAAAAAAAAAAGAACAGAGCCTCTGCTCTAAAGGATTTCACATTGGAATGAGGGAGAAAACATGAAGATAACTATGTAAATATAAGATATATACTGAGTTGATGAAAGATAATTTCTCAAGGAACAGGCAGTAGTGGTACTTGTGCCACTAATCAGAAATGCCTAGTAAGAATTGGGCAAGGGGGCAGCTAGGTGCCACAGTGGATAGAGCACCAGCCTTGGAGTCAGGAGGAAATGAGTTCTAAACTGGCCTCAGACACTTACTAGTTGTATGACCCTGGGTAAGTCACTTAACCCCAATTGCCAAAAAAAAAAAAAAAAAAGACTTGAGCAAGTACCTTACATTCCGTTGACAACTGGATATAAAAGTCTTGTCAGTTTGTAAAAGTAGAGGATGAAAAATTAATAATTAAACAGATAAACAAATCTAGGTTGTTAGACTGTGCATATTATCTATTCAAGACTTAAGCCTTTAATAATACTCTGCACATCAAACCAGTTAGATCTGACCAGATTTTTGGCTGACATGGAGTGTTATTTTCATTGGTGTCATCCTGATTCCAAAAGGATGCCTTTATTGATCAGCCACTCCATACATGTCAAGACTGGTCCTTGGACAGATGAATTCTGTCATCATGACCCTACTGAAAGTCTTGACAGTTTGGTAAAAACAAAACAAAACAAAACAAAACAAAAAAGACCTTCTGTAACATGCACATCAATGGCATAGTCTTGATCACCTCTACTCTATGATGAAACATTGATGTGGAACTCAAAAGTGTAAAGTCTAAGGATATCCAGAGTAGCAGATGAGTGTTGTTACCCTGAATCTGAACTGAAATCAGATTTGTTAATTACTTTTTATTGATTTGACATTTCTCCCTTTATTAAAAGAAGAAAAAAAATTATAGCCTCATCACCAGGTCCTTCTTAGCTAAACTCATGTTTCATTGTATTTGTTAAGCAGGATGTAATTTGTTTGCTTAAAGTAGAGTTCCATTTAGACAAATTAGCCTCTTGAACAATATCCATGTTAATTGGGTTTGCTGTACTAAATATTCATTACAGCATGAAACTTGAAGTTTTAATTGCAGAGAATTGGTCTAAATTTGTTTTTAAAAAAGGAAAAATTTAAACTAAATAAAACCTCAAATAGGAATTTTCTTTTATCCCATTCTGTTTAAATGTTAAAATTATTATGAGTTGATTGTAACTCTGTAAGTATAATACATATATCATAGAAAAATAATTTAATTTCTGTTTTGTTTATTTAAGAGTGGTGAGTAGGGAGAGATCTGCCAGTAGGAATATGGAGTTAGATCTGGCCTTTGGGATCCGGGCTTTAGTCGTTTTAGCTGCCAGCTCAGGGAATAATTCTCACCTTTCCTGTACCTATGACACTCTAGAAAAACAATCAGTCCAGTTTATAAAGCTTAAAGAATTGGAGCATTTGAAGATCTGTCAGTTAGGGTGTTTTTGCATAGCACAGAGGAGCATGATGGTTGGGGGAGCTTCCCCATCATTTTTACTTAGCTGCTTTTTATATCTGAAGAACTAGATACCTAGGAACACTTGCCCCCCCAGGGGGCTATGATAAAAACAAAGAATTAAAATGAGTTCATTACCACAAATCAATTGATGTTTGAATCAAGAGAAAGGAGATGTTAAAGAAGAGAACAGTTAAAGGAGCAAATGTTGCAACTTGATTGAGGGGAAATAGTTTCTGCTGTGGACTTACTAACCACAACATTTCCCAGTGGTTGCTATAGAGAGTTGTGGATAATACTGAAGATAGTCTTTTACCTGAAAGCTCCTCCCCTGCTAGAACTCCTAATCACAGCACTATCTCTAGTGCTATTATAGAGATGACTGACAAACCTGAGAGGTGTAGACCTGTCTTGGAAGGGAGTGACTTACTAATCACGGCATTCCTCAGTGGATAAACAGAGTATTGGGTGGCCCTGAACATGACTTGACAACTAAAAATAAGCAAGGAATATTAGAGATGTAGTTCTCATTGGTGAGCAGCCCCAAGGAAGAGCAGAGTGTAACCAAATTACCAGTACACAGAAGGAGCACTACGATGTCTTAAGCATGTCGCCCATCTGAGTGTGAGCCCTGCTTGCATATGTTTTCTATATATTTATCCTTTATAATAGTGCCCTGTCTATACATGTTCCCCATATATGCATGCCCCATGCACCATTCTTGTGAATGTTTACATTTCCCTCTGAGGATCTGCATATTTGTGTGAGTAAGCATGAGGTTAATTGGCAGTAATGTTCTGTTATTATTTTATTGCTTTGGTATTTCACGAAAAGCCTTTGTTTTAGTCTTTGTTTAGTCCTTTGACTAGTCAAAGTGGACATAGCTGGTAGGGGCTTATGAACTATAGTTTAGCGAAGCTTTTGACTCATAAAGGATTTTTTAACCTGCTAGAGCTTTCTGCGGTCCCACCAGCGATGGAGTGGGGGTTGGATACTACAGAGATATCTGTAGCCTACAGTGGCAAAAAATTCACATGAGTAGTGCAGATAATAAGTGGCATGGCATCTTTAGAAGGTCTGACCTGAATAACCAAAAAAAGCGTTCTTTACAAAGTGGTATTTGAGCTTAAACTTTAAGAATAAGAAATATATTAATAGGTAGAATTGGTGGAGCACTGGTATGGGAGTGTGGATAGGATGGGGGAAAGTATTCCAGGTAGGAGAAATAGCATTAACTTCCCTTTATAAATCTTCCTCTCAACCCCTGTATACTGCTCTCATTTTCTCTTCTTTCTCCTCTTCCTGTCTCTCTTTTCTTCTCCTTCCTACTTCTCCTTTCTTGTCTTTCCTCCTTTCTTTTCTTCTAAGTCTGGTAAATTATCTCCTTCCCTTTCTTTCTCTCTGTTCCACCATCTCTCTTTTCCATTTCTCTCCTCTGCTCTTATTTTCAGACAGTTTGGTTCTATTTATTCTCTTTCTACCAATCTTTCAATGGCTGCAATATAAAACTGAAGTTCATCTTTTTTTAAGCTTATTCCTTATTGAAGACAAATTTATGTTTCTTTGAAATTTGAAAGCTGATGAATCAAATGATTTATATTTGTGTGTCTCTAATAATTTTTTTTTATTTGAGCTATTGGTCCCTAATAGATGAAGTTTCTTTATCATGGTTCTAGGTAGACTTGGAAAGGCTTTATGGTTAAAAAGTTTTTTAAAACATGAACTTCTATTTTGGTTTGTAAACTCTTTTTTTAGGTTTCCAAAATAATGAGAATTTATTAGGGACTTGAAATGACATGTTACTCATGTAATGCTGGAAAACTATCTCTACAATGAATATAGTGGAACAAGACGAAAACTTCCTATATAGCATGTAAAGGATGTTACGCATATAGTATCATAGGGTTGGGTACTCTCACATCTGGTCTGTTGGTTTCTTGGATAGACCTTACCTGGGATTTTTATGTAGCCATCCTGAACTCCAGTTCCAGAAACTCAATCAACTTTGGATTAATGAGGTTGTGAGGCCAATAACTCCTGATTTTTAAGAGTTTTCCTGGAGGCTATATAAATACCCTCTTTTCCTTCTAAAGTTTTGTTTTCTTTGGTCAGCTTTTTTCAGTGATTCTTTGTGACCCTATTTAGGATTTTCTTGGCAAAGATACTGGAGTGGTTTGCGATTTCCTTCTACAGCTCGTTTTGCAGATGAAGAACTAAGTAAAAGAAAGTTAAATAGCTTGTCCAGGGTCACACAGCTAGTAAGTGTCTGAGGCTAGATTTGAACTCAAGAACCTAAGTTTTACTGATTCCCAGCCCATGTTCTATCCACCATGTCTCCTAGTGGCCCTTCTCAAGTATTGCGCTTGATCAGTTTGTTTGTACCATTAATGTCATGTGTGTTGAATATTCTTAGAAAACCTAACTCCAATCGGTCAGATGAATGAACTCTGGGTAATAGACCTTGCCCAATGGAGAGGGTAGGGGAAGGATTGCATTAATGGGATTCCTTCAGTGACCAATTTTTAATATTTTTGAATGGTATTTGAATGTTACAAGTTTAACAGCAATAGCACAGTGTACATTATAAGAATGGTGGATATCGTTAACGCTTTCAATTATATCTCCTCAATACAGTTTTCTTTGATCATTGACAAGGAAATATTTCTTATTCCCTGTTCCTAACATCCATTAGAACGGTGTATCAAAAATAAATAATAAAAATTGATTACTGTTCAAATTGAAAAAGATTTGACACAGTTTGGAAGGATTCTTGCATGCCCAAAACCCAGCCTCAGTGCCATGCCTAGATTGTTGTGAACCATTGGAAAAATATGAAATGGTAGAGTTGGGACCTTGGATGGGAAAAGACTCTACGTTTCCTGTTACATGCAATTGTCTGTTAGATGTTAAATATAGAAGGGGGATGGAGTGACAGGAGTGTCACATGGGCCACTCATCAAGAGGTACCTCTTGTATGTTAGGGAACCACGTGACCTCCTTTTGGCCCATGGGTAATACTTTTCTGATTACCTTGAGTAAGTGCAGAAAGTAAGGAATCAAAGCCACAGGACTCTCCATATATACCTTTATTCATTTCAGGATGACCTGTTAGATCTGGCTAAGGTTTTTATTGATGGAGGTTCATTGATCTTGATTAATTAATAAGAGAGTTACATACAGCCAATTGCAGATTCTGTCAGTGATTTCTTGGAAGGAGACATGACTTAAAGGCAAGACTGCACTACACAAGTCAGATACTCTTCCCGGTGTCCCCCCCTTTTTTTTCCTTGACATTTTCACTCCCCCTTCTTCAGATGGTAAACAAAGCAGATTTTCAGGAGTGACATTAGCTTATCTGCTCTTCATTTGTTCAAGCATTTAGTTAAAATTAATAGGTAGAAAAGCTTATAGGGAATACCAGGATATTGGATCGTTTGCCTTTCAAAATGGTTCTATTCTGGATTTCAAATTTGGGAACATTAGCCATAGCATGACTCTTCCTTATAAGTAGGAAACTGACCATTCCCAATTTGGCTAAAATGAACAAGTATCAAATTTCCTCCTCTTATCTAATTCATTAATTTTGAATATGAAATTTTGAAGAACATCTTTCAGCTCAACTTTTGTTGAATAAAGTATTTTCTTTATATTTAGAAGCACAATGTGTTTGTAAAATGAAAACTTGCATTTTGATGTAATGTCAGCCAATAAAAAATGTAAAAAATAACATGAGCAGATTCCCAGTTTTAAGCCTTTGATTATGATAGGAAACTTGAGACATAATAAATTTGTGCCATAAAATCTCAGTTAATGAATGAAGGAATTAAAATACATTTATTTAGCATTTCTTATTTGTTAAGCACTGAGAATACAAATACAACAGTAAAACAGTCCCCACCTTCAAATAGCTCACATTATGATAGAGGGAGATAATATATGCAAAGGAGCAATGACTGTTGAAGATTTCAAGCATAGAAATCACGGGGAGGTTGACCTGTGCCAGAAAGGAACTGAAATACCCTTCTCAAAAGCAATGTAGTGTTGGTCTGATTGTAGTTTGAAGAGCAAGAGGTGGAAAGATAGTGTTAGGAGCAAGAGGGTTATGCTGGAGTAGGACAGATGGCAAAGAGATGGCTGGAGTGCAGAGTAGGGTATGAAACATGCCTGGGGCAGACTAGGTATAGTGGGTGATAGAAGTTTGTGCTCACCAGCCAGGATCACTTGGTCCAAATTCCAAAGCTGAGTGGATTAATCTCCTAGGGCATTTTCTCTGGACATCTGGTGTTAACAGAGATAACTTCACAAATAGTTTGGAGCAAAGGATAAAAACTAATGAAAAATAACCTAAGAATCAGTTATAGTTGACTCTACATTTTATATTTACCTTTGAATATAGGTGGGTGTGATATCTCTGTTAATTCAAATCAAAGCAAACAGATAATGCAGAGCCATACTAGGAATATCTAATTCAGTAGGAACTGGACAGTGATTTAGTCTTCTGGTGGTGTTGTAGTTGATGTTGTTTGACCATTTCAGTCATGTCCAACTGTTCGTGACCCAATTCAGGGTTTCCTTGGCAAAGAAATGGCAAAGTGGTTTGCTATTTCCTTCTCCATCTCATTTCACATATGAGGAAACTGAGGCAAACAGCGGTAGGTGACTTGCCCAGGGTCATATAGCAAAGAAGTGTCTGAAGCTACATTTGAACTCAGGTCTTCTTAACTCTAGGCCCAGCACTCTATCCACTGTGCCAACTAGCTGCGTCAGTCTTTTTATAGTCTTCTGTGAAATTCCTCCCCACATACCGCTCCGTGCTCTCTTAGCTAGCTAACTATCTTTTAGCACCCTCTGAGCAGAATGAAAGTCTCTTAATCTCCTGTGCTATAGAGATGGTACAAAGTGTTTAGATTTCAAGAGTTATCTCCACATGCAAAGTCTTAATAGAAAGACTGAGATGTCAGCCAAACATTTTCAAAGAATATTAATTAGAATATTATTACTCAATAACCTGGAAAACAAGATTTACAATTAGCATGATATAATACAGAAAGTGACCAGTATAGTAGAATTAAGAGTTTTGACCATATACAATTACAGGAGATCATTTTATTAACTTTTATTTCTTACAAACCATTGTGTTCTTCCACATGGAGGGGAGATGTTTATGTCATCCTTATTGTTCATTGGATTTTGTTGTTGTTCAGTCATTTCAGATGTGTCTGAGTCTATATGATGCCAATTGGGGTTTTCTTGGCAGAGATATTGAATTGGTTTGCCATTTCCATCAGGAAACTGAGGCAAATAGGGTTAAGTGACTTGCCCAGGGTCACATATCTAGTATGTTTCTGAGGCCAGATCTAAACTCAGGTCTTCCTGACTCCAGGCCAACCTCTCTATCCACTATGTCACCTAGTTCCCCCATGTTCAATATATATCCTTCTCCCATTAGAAGGTTATGAAGAAATAAGGGAGAAACAGTAAGCATTTAAAGTGCCTACTATATGTCAGGTATTTTGCTAAATGTCCCATAAATATTATCTCGTTTAATCTTGATGATAACCTTGTGAGGTAGGTGCTGTTATTGTTTCCATTTTAGAGATGAGGAAACAGAGGCAGACAGAAGTTAAGACATTTGCCCAGAGTTGCGCAGCTTGTTAAGGGTATGGCTGTATTGGAACTCAGGTTTTCCTAACTATCTGGTCTAGTACTGCTCTTTATCACATGATCCTCCCACCTTCCTCAAATTATCTATTTAGAGAGACCTCAATATTCTTTCCATATTTCTGTGGCTGGTGGTAAGTTACATGCTTGAGAATGAGCCCCTTTTCAGGGTCTCTGGGTGCTGAATTAGTAAATGCTCCAAAATTTTTGGGCCCCCAAGAGAGAATTAACCTCCTGAGACAGTTAGGACCCCTCCCCAATTGCACAGTTTCTATGTAGAGCATGCATGAAGAAGAGTCAATAGGCTGCCTCATCAGAGATGATCTGCCCCCTCCATCTTCCTTTGCTTTGAACAAAAGAGCAGAATCTTTCAGACATTTGAGGAGAATGTTTGTCATTCTAGCCATATAGGAAGAAACTGTCTGAACTTCCAATATTTGTAGCCCCCGTGAACAAAGCAGAGAATAGATCTAGCTATTATTATTTCAGTCACTCATCCTAACACAGCTGGAAGGGTGACTTTTCCTAAAGGTGATACGTTTTTAATGGCTTTTGGCCAACAACAGTGATTTGGGGCAAAGATTGTGGGTGTCTTTGTGAAGGGGCTGTGAGGTATAATATCTGTTTAAAAAAAAGAGATAGGGTTCTTTGTGTTCACCTACAGTATCTTAGCTCGGAGAGTGATTTGTGCCCTCCCCAACAATCAGAATGCATTTTATTTATGGGATATTTAATTGCTTTTGTTGAACAAGATGAAAACAATTAGAACTAATTTTCATCAGAGTTTAAGCTGCAGCTTGTCCATCATTAGTGAGGAATAGTGAGTGAATGGGCCTAATTGGGAATGGCTATTTTTATTAACTTGTGGATCTGATTTGGTTTTATGGGTAACCTTTGAAACAGAGAACACTATGAAAGTAAAATGATGGCATTTCACTCTTCATTTGTCTTTTGCATATGAGGGATGGCTTCTATTTGGCACCTGGTATTAAATGGGCCATCTGTCTTCTGGATTCCTTGCTGAGACTAGATTTATAGTAACATGTGGGTGTGTGGGAAGTAAACCTCTGTTAGCGTCCTTTCTAATAAGGTCATATCTGTGTGATATCTGAAGACTATTGGAGCTAGTGATGGAAGGACTGCATACATCTTTCTTCAGCTCTTCATCATCTATGCTTTAAAAAAATATTTGCCAATTTCAGGAACATAGCTTTAACCTTCCTATATGTCAGTGTTCATTCATTCATTCCTATTGAGAGTACATGATTTATGTTAAGCATAAATGCTAAATAATTTGCTGCTGTCTAATACTTTTCCAAGTGCCAATTTTAGGAGAATGGCCAGATCTCTTTTTCACTGTTGGGTTTAAATATTCCCACTCCTCCAAGCCCATAGGTATATCAGAGAATAAATGTGGCTTCTTTATGAACTCATAGATCCTAACCACTTAGTTTCTCATTAATTATTCTTATCTACTGTTTTTACTCTAGACTCATTCTCCCAGGCAATTAAAAGGACTGTTTTCCTCCCTCCTCTAGGTACTGAGCTTTATGGGAATAAATCTTCAGTTTTATTTGATTACTTGATTCCCTTTACCTTGCCTGAGTATTTGCCCTCTGAGTACCATACTTCATTTCTCACCCTTCCCCCAGCCTCCAGTAACGATTCATCCATGAGGAAATGTGTTTTAGTCCTTGGATTACTTACTATGTTGTTTCTCTTTTCTGTCTCTTAATTTTTCAAAATCTCCCTTAAATCATTAACCCCTTAAATCTTTTTCACCCTTAACAATCTCTTTCTTCTATTTTTGCCCTTTGAAGATGGCAAAATTTTTAAACAGTAGGTTTGTCTAGCTCTATTATCATAAGGGTTGGATTAATTTATAGTAACAATAGCAATAATAATTAGCATTTGCATGGTACTTGAAGTTTTGCAAAGCATCATACAAATATTATCTAATTTTATCCTCAAAAAGCCCTGGAAAGCAAATGCTAATAATACTTACAGATGAGGCAACTGAGGCATTTTTCGATTTTTTTTTATAGATGAGGAAACTAAGGCAGATTGAGGTTAATTGACTTGTCCATAGCAACACAGTTAAGTTTTCTTGTTTATCACACTTAGATTCATTCTTTGTTTCTCTTGTTTGAAGTGCATGGATGTTGGATAGCATGCTCAGTTCTGAATTCTTTTAGAGGTACCCTGTTACTGAAGCCATTCTTTCTATTATCATTTATGGTCAGGTTTATCTTTGCTAGAAATTACTGTAGTATGCATCTCTTTCCTTTGCTTTTTGGAATCAATCACTCAATTAGCGAGTATTTATTAAGTGCTTACCATATGATAAGCATTATGTTAAGCTCTGCTAATACAAATAACAAGAATAGTTTCTATCCTCAAGCTTCCAAGCTTACATTCTAATGAATGAAAGAAGTGAAAAACATGTACATATGTAAGTATATTAAAGATACATGCAAGATAAAGTCACCTTACAGGGAAAGACATTGGGGGAGGGGAGTATCAGGAAAGGCCTCATGAATAAGGTAGTGCTTGAGATAATTCTTGAAGAAAATTAGGGATTCTAAGAATTAGAAGAGAGGATGGAGAGCATTTCAGGTAGGGTGATGTGTGAAGGACCTTTTTTATTTTCTTGTAGACAAGGAGTAATAATCCTCTTAAAGAAGATTTTAGGCTTCTTAAATTGATTTTACTTGATGGCTAAAAGGTTTCCTCTTGGATGCTGGTGATATTTGCTGTTTAACATTGAAATTCTGAAGTTGAACCACTGCATGTCATGGTGATTAAAGCTTGGGGTTTCTCTCCATTGATGTTCTAGAGAGTCTTTCAATCTCTACCATGTCCACTATTTTCAGTAATTCTAGGTACCATGCCGTAGTATAGCGTTCAGATATATTACTTGATCGTATTTCTGTTGGAGACTTAGGATCTTTAAATTATCCACATATTTTATCCTCAAAGTTATCTGCTTTGATTTATAGAAAACTCATGTGATCATCCAGTGCTACAGGGTTTGGAATTTGTTTGTTTGTTTGTTAACACAATTTAGACAATTTTCTCCCTAGATGTATATTTTTTTCAATTTTACAGGGGCCATTTAGCATACTTCCTGTCTTAGAGAAATTCTTTGTGTTGTTTTTTTTTTGTAGTTGTTTTTAAGTTAATTTGTTTTTTTAGTTTTTAATATTCACTTCCACAAGATTTTGATTTCCAAATTTTCTCCCCATTTTGTCCCACCCCCCTATCCCAAGATGACATGCATTCTGAATACCCTTGATCTGACCCCCCTTCTGTCTCTCCGCCCTTTCTCTTATCCCCTTCCCCTTCAATTTTCCTATAAGGCAGGGTAGATTTCTATACCCCATTTCCTGTATATCTTACTTGCCAATTGCATGTGAAAACAATTTTTTTAACTTTTGTTTTTAAAATTTTGGGTTTCAAATTTTCTGCCTTCCTCCCTCCCCACCCACCCTCATTGAGAAGGCAAGCAATTCAATACAGGTTATACATGTGTAGTCATGCAAAACACTTCCATAGTAGTCATGTTGTAAAAAACTAGGTATATTTCCCATCAACCTGTCCCATCCCTCATTTATTCTGTTCTCTCTTTTGACCCTATCCCTCCTCAGAAGTGTTTGCTTTTGATTATCCCCTCCCCCAATCTGCCCTACCCTCTGTCATCCTCCTGCTCTCTTGTCCCCTTCTCCCCCTATTTTCTGTAGGGTAAGATAGATTTTCATACCCAATTGAGTGGATAATTTCTCTCCCTAAGCCAAATCCTATGAGAATAAGATTCACTCATTCCCTCTCACCTTCCCCCATTTCCCCTCCACTGTAAAAGCCTTTTCTTGTCTGTTTCATGTGAGATCATTTACCTCATTCTACTTCTCCCTTTCTCTTTCTCCCAGTATAATCCTCTCTCACTCCTTAATTTTATTTTCCAGATGTTACTCCTTCATCTTCAACTCAGCCTGTGCCCTCTCTTTATCTATCTATCCATCCATATGCATACATATAATTTTTCCCCTCCAACTACTCTAATACTGACAAAGGACTCATGAGTTACAAATATCATCTTTCCATGCAGAATGTAAACAGTTAATCCTTAATAAGTCTCTTATGATTTCTCTTTCCTGTTTACCTCTTCATGTTTCTCTTGAGTCTTATATCTGAAAGTCAAATTTTCTATTCAGCTCTGGTCTTTTCAGCAAGAATGCCTGAAAGTCCTCTATTTCACTGAATGTCCATTTTTCCCCTGAAGGATTATGCTCAGTTTTGCTGGGTAGGTGATTCTTGGTTGTAATCCTATCTCCTTTGCCCTCTGGAATATTATATTCCAAGCCCTGTGGTCCCTTAATGTAGAAGCTGCTAAATCTTGTGTTGTCTTGATTGTGTTTCCACAACACATGAATTGTTTCTTTCTTGGCTGCTTGCAATATTTTCTCCTTGATGTAGGAACTCTGGAATTTGGCTACAATATTCCTCTGAGTTTTTCTTTAGGGATCTCTTTCAAGAGGTGATCGGTGGATTCTTTCTACTTCTATTTTGCCCTCTGGTTCTAAAATATCAGGGCAGTTTTCCTTGAAAATTTCTTGAAAGATGATGTCTGGGCTCTTTTTTTTTGATCATGGCTTTCAGATAGTCCAATAATTTTTAAAATTCTCTCTCCTGGATCTATTTTCCAGGTCAGTTGTTTTTCCAATGAGATATTTCACATTGTTTTCTATTTTTTTTATTCTTTTGAATCTGTTTTACAGTGCTTTCGGACTTCCTTTTCCATTTGGA
>NW_020954619.1:16327938-16328271 GCF_900497805.2 Vombatus ursinus
TTTTTGGACCTCTTTTGCCATTTGAGTTAGGCTATTTTTTAAGGTGTTATTTTATTCAAGTTTTTTTTNTTTTTGGACCTCTTTTGCCATTTGAGTTAGGCTATTTTTTAAGGTGTTATTTTATTCAAGTGTTTTTTGTTGTTGTTGTTTTTGTTTTTGTTTCTTTTTTTTTTTTAGGTCTGCGTTAGCAAGCTGTTGACTTGTTTTTCATGATTTTCTTGCATCACTCTCAGTTTTTCCTCTACTTCTCTTACTTGCTTCTCAAGATCCTTGTTGAGCTCTTCCATGGCCTGGGACCAATTCATATTTTTCTTGGAGGTTTTGGATGTAGGG
>NW_020954619.1:16328393-16331748 GCF_900497805.2 Vombatus ursinus
CAGCTGTTTTCAGAGATACTTCCAGGGACCTGAAAATTTTCAGTTCTTCCAAGGTGCTATGTTCAAGGGAGAGGTGTTTACACCTTTCCTGGCCTGTACTGTGGTCTATGAGTGACCACAAACACTCTTTTCAGTCTTGAAACTGTGAGGATTTCCTCTCCACAGCCACTATAAGTTCCACCATGCCAGCGATCCTCCTCCTTCCCCCAGGACCGCCACCCAGAACTGTGACCCAGATCCAAGCACGGGCAAAGCAAGAGTATCCTGCACCAGCAAAGAGATCCCTGCAATCCCCCTCTGTTCAGCTCCTCAATTCCCCCTCAGTCTGTGGGCTGGAAGTTCCAGAGGCAGCCGCTGCTCTGGGGCAGTGCTCTGGGACTGGGACTGGGACTGAGCTTGCGGCCATGCTTCTTTCTCACCACCTCAGACGCACATTTTTCCCACTGACCTTCTACGTTGTCTTTGGAGTTCGTGGGTTGAGAAGTCTGGACACCTCCACAGTTGCCTGTGATTCAGTCCTCTGAGGCCTGCTTCAGGTTCACTGTGACCTGTGTGCCCACACCACACTGTGCTCGTCTCCCCGCCCGGCACAATATACCTTTCTGATCAACCATCCAGGTTATTTTGGGCTGGAAATTTGTTTTACTCTGTCTTTTTGTGGGTTCTGCTTTAGAATCTGTTCAGAGCCATTTTTTACAGGTATTTGGAGGGGTTTGGCATAGAGCTCAAGCAAGTCACTGCTTTTACTCTGCCATCTTGGCTCCACCCCCTGTGTTGTGTCCTAAATTGCCAATTCTTTTGTCTTATTGAATTCTTTTAGAGCACTGATTTATACCCTAATTTCATTCTTAATTTACAGATTTCTTTATTCTTGTAGTTGTTTAATTTCTCTTTTGTACCATTCTAGAGTTTCTTGATTTTGATTCATCAACATTATTTTAGGAGAACCCATAGAATTTGTTGCTTTATTTTCCTTTTAATTGAGGATTTGGGGCCTATTTTCTATTGAATGATATTTCTTTATCATATTATTAAATTTTCTGATCTTCCTACTCATTTCTCCTTTTATGGTGAGTTTTTCTGCTGATTTTTCCATTTAGGAAGTTGACTTATTGCCTAGTTTTCCATGTTGTGCTTTTTGGTTTTTATCTCTAGCCTCTCATTATAAGGAGGGATTGTATCAGGTTGCCCCACTTTCTGGTCTCTACTGTAAGCACTGCTTTTATTTTCTCCTGTCCACATCACTGAGTTTAGGTAATTTCAGAGATGTCTATGAATTGGTAAATAGGGGGAAATTACTCTCTGTATGACTGCCTATTTTGACTGAAGCTAAATCACCCCCACCCCCTCCCATCCCTCGCCATGCACAAATATAAACATAGATTAGCTTTGTATTGTTGAGTCTTTCCCTTCCAACCCCAACATTCCGTATTCATTTACCCTTACTAAATCTCATATATATGTACATATATATGTATGTGTTTATATATGTATATACCTATATCCATACACATGTATGTATGTATGTATGCATATGTATATACATGTGTGTGTGTATACAAACACNCCTTACTAAATCTCATATATATGTACATATATATGTATGTGTTTATATATGTATATACCTACATCCATACACATGTATGTATGTATGTATGCGTATGTATATACATGTGTGTGTATACAAACACACGCATACATGTATACACATTGTGTGTGTGCATGTGTGTGTGAAGACCAGACTGACTCTTTCAGGACTGTACTAGTAGGGTACATCAAAAGCTATTTGGGATAGGAGTTCTAGGCCTCAGTATGCTTATTTGTAAAATGAGATTCTTAGGCCACTAAATTTACTTCTAGCTTTCAATCTATGATCCTCTAAAGACAAACTCTGAGACATTTAGATCAAGGCTTGGCCTTGCATGCAGCCATATTTCATTGCCTTCTATTCTTGTTTGGATTCTTGTTGTGAAACTACATCTGACACATAATTAATTATCTGATATGATGAATTCTGGGAGTTATGTTGAGATGACATTTTTATTCCATCTTCTGTCACATGGTTCCAATTGACTAAAATTCAGATCTCATTTGTAGTAGAATGCTACTTTTAGTATGTGATACTAACTTTGATTTTCCTAAATAGCATATCACAAATTATTGTGGGTTCTAGCTGCTTGGCATTTGAACCAGAAGACAAACAGTTCATTACCTATGAAGCTACCAGGGAGCTCCCTAAAAACTAGAGTACTAGGTTTCTAAATTATTGCCTATATGACAATATGACCCATATGTTTTTGGGGACCTCTGACCTCCCCTCTTACCCCTAGTCTTGTCCCCTCATGCCTCATTTCCTCCAGGTAGCTCTCTTTTTTTTAATTTCCTTCTTCTCTCTTACTCATTCCCATCCTAAGATATATTTTTTTTTGCTTTCATTTGGTTATTGAGAAATTTCTACTAAACTATTCCCTGATTTACTTTCTCTAAGGGACTCTGGAATTTCCCCCCTTCTTCCCTCTCTCTTCAGTTGTCCTCTAAAATAGAAAAAATATCAGTTTCTCTCTCTCCCTTGCCAAACTATAGAGGTACTAAGAAAAGGAGAAGAGAGAAACACAATCCTCTGAAAAGGAAAGGAAGAGTATAGCATTTGTGTTGAAGAATTCTACATCTTGTAAGCTTTAAAATTCTGTATCAATGTGAATTGTTATTATTGTTGTTATAGTCTAATACAATGTAGCTCATCAAAATTATTTATTATTTAACAAGAAAGAGAGCATAGGGAAGTAGAAATTAACACTATTTTGCATGACTGAATAGCCTGTATTACATGTTTTAGAGTGATTTTTAAAATTTTTTAAATTTAATTTATTAATTTATTTTTTTTTTAGGCAATTGAGGTTAAGTGACTTGCCCAGGGTCACACAGCTAGTAAGTGTCAAGTGTTTGATCTGAGGCCAAATTTGAACTCAGGTCCTCCTGACTTCAGGGCCGGTGATATATCCACTGTGCCACCTAGCTGCCCTCTAGAGTGATTTTTTAAAAGTGTGATTTAAAATATTCTTCAATAGAAGCTTTGGCCTTTAATGATTGGGATTGGGTACCATAATCTTGTTCCTTAGATTTTAGCCTTATCCCAAACCAGGATGCATTAAGTACTAAAATGCAAGTAAAGACCCCTTTTAATCGAGTGTTGTGCCAAAGTCTAATTTTGGGAGATAGTTTTGCCCAGGTGGGAAATTTGGCCTTCCCTGAAGCTTAAACCAATTGGAGCAGTCAGTGGAGTGATTGGGAAATGACAATAAGCAATGAAAGAAATTTCTAGTTGCAAACAGAGCTCTATTAGGAGTTTTGCCAT
>NW_020954619.1:16331794-16333218 GCF_900497805.2 Vombatus ursinus
GGTTTGTAGCTATGGGGGAATCTGAGAGATTTTCAGTGATAATGAAAAGCACCAAGGCAGCTTTTAAGATGAAGTGGAATTCTCTTTTGTTTTAATTTCATTTTTGCAATGATGTGTTAAATATATTTGAGATAGGGTGAGGTCCTTTATAGATGTTAATAAGTTTTTAAATTATAGAGCTACTGAATGTCAAGAAATGAAGGATCTACTCTCCTGATAAGCTAACATGGGTGGGGCCACTCATGATCATTGTTTCTCCCAACAGTCTGTTTTATAGGTACCAGATGAATAAACATCTCTGATTGGGCCTTCCCCAAGACCAGCAGAGATGGAGAAATAGCTGAAAGGGGTGACTTATTGGTGACACATCAAATTAAGATTTGACAAAGCCCTTCAATTCATTTAAGCAAATAAAACAAGTCAGATCAGATAGCTGCAGGTCTGCATGTCAGCTGTGATAGACAATGAAGCCAAACTTCCTTACGAAATGTTATGTGAAGTCATAGGTCTGATTTTATTGCAGGTTGGATCATGAACCCTGGGTATATTTCAAGGTATTCAGGAATATGCTGGGGCCAGCTTTAACTGGCTCTTAAGGATCATTTATTAATTTTTCAATGTGAGCAGCATTTACACAATGCTACAGATCAGGATTGCTTTATTGTTTTGTTGATTATCTAGACATAAGAAAGTGATGAAGAAAATATGAATAATGAAGATGGAACTTAAAAGTGTCATGTGAACATTTTCTTTTTGGAGACCCAATTTTTAAACATTTACCAGCATACCATTGATAGAGTCCCTTTGTTGCCAGAGGAGAGGAAGTAAACAATATTATCATGCATATTCTCACTGGGTTCTTTTTCATTTCAGGTTTGAATGTTGGCTCTTTTGGTCTGTGAAATAGTTTCTTTTAGAAATTAAAAATTCTTTTAGAAAAAAATTAAAAAAATTATTCTCCAAACAATGTACTCACACCAAAAGCTATTAGTAGCCTATTGTCAAATTCAGTTCATTTAACAAAATCAAAACTAATGCCTGAGATTCCAGTGCTGGGAGAGGTAGATGTGACAGTTATAATCTTCTGAACACTTTTGCCAGTGTGATACCTTTCACAGGAAAGAATCATTTAAGCAATGAAATGGAGACCTCCATTCATAGGCTTTGGGCTTCCTTGTCCATCACTAAGTGGCTTGTACTATGTGAGTTATGATATGCTTTGTCTATGAATCTCCATTACCTCATTTGTAAACTAGGATTAGTACCTGCCTCACAGGATTGTTCTGAAGCTCAAATTATATAATGTACATATAAGCAGGCTTCCAGCCAAGCCTAGAAAGGTTTGCAGGCTACTGTGTTGGTGGAGAGAAGTGTGATTTCCTAATTTGTGAGAGACAATGCTGATGCGAAGCTATGGTCCTCAA
>NW_020954619.1:16333424-16333534 GCF_900497805.2 Vombatus ursinus
ATTTCCCCGGTCTTAATTGGAAGCTCAGGCACATATGTAAAATATTTTATAAAATTTAAAGTCCTGTATAAATATCCAATGCTGTTATTTTTGTCATAATTATTATTATT
>NW_020954619.1:16333567-16333832 GCF_900497805.2 Vombatus ursinus
TCTATTGATTATTATCAGCCCACTTGGAACTGGGTTCCCCAAATCACAAGGTATAATCGAGTAGAAGGAAATTAGAGGACAAAGCTTTCCATGGTGAGACAAGACTGAGAGAAGAATTCTTAGCATTATATCAAATCTTGGATTTAACAAAGCAGCATTCCATAACTTGTTGGTTATACAATCAGTGATTCAGAGAATTTGAAGTCCAGCTACTCTTGCTCTTCATTTTACAAACAAGGAAATTTTCTCCTAGAAAGGTTACACG
>NW_020954619.1:16333863-16333981 GCF_900497805.2 Vombatus ursinus
TAGTAAATTGCAGGACCAGGGTTTAACCCATGTCCACTGACTCCATAGCTAGTGTTCTTTCTACTGAATCAGTTATATGATTACTATCTGTGTCTTTCTCTCCATCCTTCCCCCCTCT
>NW_020954619.1:16334098-16334466 GCF_900497805.2 Vombatus ursinus
ACCCTGTTCATGTTTTTCTCTCTCCTCTCTCCCTTTCCCTCCTACCCCTGTTCCTTCTGACCACTGCCTCCCTCAGTCTGCCCTCCCTTCTATCCACCCCCTTTTCTTTTCTTTCTCCTTTCCCCTACTACTTCTTACCTCCATTCTGCCTTCCTTTTTATCCACCTCTATACTTTTCCTTTCCCCTTTTTCCTCCTACTTCCTGTAGGGTAAGATGCATTTCTACACCCAACTGAGTGTGTGTGTTATAACCTTTTTCAAACAAATCCAATGAGAGTAAGGTTCAAACAATGCTCACCTCCCTCCCGTCTTTCCCTCTATTGTAATAAATCTTTGTGCCTCTTCCTTTTCTCTTCTACCAGTATCCA
>NW_020954619.1:16334503-16335146 GCF_900497805.2 Vombatus ursinus
TTTTTTTGCCTCTTAATTTTTTTTATCATTTTGTTAAAGTCATCTTATACCCACACCCTCTGTCTGTGTATCCCCTTCTAAATATTGTAATAAAGATACAGTTATCAAGAGTTACAAGTATCATATTCCCATGTAGGGATGTAATCTTATTGAATAACATGTTTATTTTTCTTTCCTGTTTACCTCTTTATGCTTCTTTTGAGTCTTGTATTTGAAGATCAAATTTTCTGTCAGCTCTGGTTTTTCATCAGGAAAGTTTGGAAGTCCCCTATTTAACTGAGTGTCCATATCCTCCCCTGAAAGATTATGCTCAGTTTTGCTGGGTAGTTGATTTTTGGTTGTAATCCAAGCTCCTTTGCCTTCTGGAATATCATATTCCAAACCCTCTGATCCTGCAATGTAGAAGCTGCTAGGTCCTGCGTAATCCTGACTATGGTTCCATGATATTTAAATTGTTTCTTTTTGGCTGCTTGCAGTGTTTTTTTCCTCGACCTGATAATTCTGGAATTTGGCTACAGTATTGCTTGGAATTTTCATTTTGGGAGCTGAGGTGATCAGTGGATTCTTTCAATGACTATTTTATCCTCTGGTTGTAGGCTATCAGGGCAATTTTCCTTGATAATTCCTTGAAGGTTGCTGTACA
>NW_020954619.1:16335200-16356071 GCF_900497805.2 Vombatus ursinus
GATCTATTTTCCAGGTCAGTTGTTTTTCCAAAGAGGTATTTTACATTTTTTCTACTTTTTTCATTCTTTTGAGTTTGTTTGATTCTTGATGTCTTATAGAGTTGTTAGTTTCCACTTACCCAATTCTAATTTTTAAGGAATTGTTTTCTTCAGCTAGCTTTTGTACCTTCTTTTCCATTTGGCCAATTCTGCTTTTTAAGGAGTTGCTTTCTTCAGTGGATTTTTTTTTTCCATTTGGCCACTTGTCTTTTTTAATGAATTGTTTTCTACACCCAATTTTTGTTCTTCCTTTTCCAAGATGTTGACTCTCTCTTGCATACCTCTCATTTCTTTTCCCAATTTTTCTTATACCTCTCTTATTTGACTTTTAAAAACCTTCTTGAGCTCTTCCAAGAAGGCTGTTTGGGCTTGAGACCAATTCATGTTCCCCTTTGAGGTTTTGGATGTAGTTATATTGACAATGTTGTCCTCTTCTGAGTTTGTTTTGATCTTCCCTGTCCCCACAGAAACTGTCTGTGGTCAGTGTTAATTTTTGCTTTTTCCTCATGATATTTGCCTATTTATTATCTTTTAAAGTTGAGTTCTGCTTCTGGAGCACAGAGGTCACTGCTTCTTGTGCTGGGGGCCAGGGGCCTGGTTATTGGCTTTGTGTGCTGGCGCCTCAGATACTGGCAGTTGGAGGCTGTTGGCGTCTGGCAGCTTACCTGGTGCTGAGCTGGGTTCCTAGTGGTAGTGTCTGGCATGTGCTGAAACCTGGTGGGATTTTTCTGCATTTCCCTGGGGATGTACTGAGGTTTGGGGTGCTGGAAGATGCCTGCTTGCTTGGGGCTATGTCTGCACATGACGTGGTTCTCTGAACTTGAATCTGCCAGTTCCCCTTGCTATGCTAAGGCATGTGGCGGGGGGGTGGGGGTGGGGGGGGCGGTCCTGGTCTTGGTATTTGCCTGCTCCAGTACCCTGAGCCTCATGATCTTCCAGTGATTCACTGGGTTGCAGCTTGCTGTGTTGCTTTCTGTCCCAGAATGCACTCCCCTTTTACCTAAGTGAGACAGACCTTTCTTGTCAATCTTTCAAGTTTCCCACACTAAATGACTGTTCCACCCCATCTTTCCATTGGCTGTTGACTCTGTTGTTCCAGGTTTTTTCCTGGGGCACTATTTTCTGGTTTTATCAGAGGTCAGTAAGGGAGAGTGACAGCAATTTACTGCTTACTCCAACATCTTGGCTCCCAGAGGTTGGACCCCCACCCCCCATGCCTTTTTGTACGGAAGAGCCACAGTCCATTTCATCAAAACGTGAGATCAGTGCCTGGGAGATAGAGAAAATATCTATGGTGGAGTTGTAAGATCACTGAGAGTTCATGAGTGATCATCACTGCTAGCAATGTTTGCCTCCTTTCAGAGGATGAGGATGAGCATGATGGCAACAGCTGGCTTGGAAATCTAGCAGGTGAGGCACCAGAATTAGTGGTTAGGCCTGATTTGCTTTCTGGTTAGTCCCCAACCCACACCCATACCCCCCACCCACTTAAGAGATGCCACAGATAGCTTCAGCTGGATTTTAGGTATTAACAGATTTGTTGTTTTTTCTGTGATATTTGTTGACACTCAACTTCATTTTACATACAATAACATGGAGAGACTGCTAGACATAGCAGATAAAGAGTTGGCCTCAAAGACCAGAAGCCTTGGCATCAGTCCCACTTAGGACACATCCTAGTTGTGTGACCCTGGCAAGTTACTTACCTTTTCAGTACTCTAGGCATTTATGTAAGATTATGAATTGCAGAGAAAGCATGGACTTGTATTAATGGAGGGAAGGGAAAGAAAAGGAATAAGCATTTATATATCTCCTACTATGTAAAAGAACACTATGGTAAGTGTTTCATATATATATATATATACATACATATGTATACACATACATACACACATACATGCATACATATATACATACAGACAGACACACAAACACACAGACACACACGCACATATGTATATATATAAAATCTCATTTGAGGGAACTTCCTTAGCTGGTAGTTTTCAGATACCAATGAAATTCCACAGTTCAGTTTCCTTTTCCAACTGACTGTAGATTATAACCTGTGTCAAAACATCAATTGTTTAGATGAATGCCAGATAATTCTAAAACGTAAAGGCTTGCTTGCTAGAATCATAAACTACCTAAAATAAGACTTTTGACTTTAAAAGAACACCTTTTAGTGAACAATTTAAATCTTTCACATTTTTCCTATGTAGCAATTAACACTGTGTTTTGCCTTATTTAAATTATAGCTTGAACTCCTTAGCTGCTGTTTGATCTAAGAAGGCTATAGATTATCCTAATGGATTTACTTTATTACAGCAAAACTCAGAACACATCAATATCTGTAATGTAAATGAGGTCTGTTCTGAGTAATAATTGCAAAAATATAATGTTGATTATAAAGTTGTGCTATTAATTATGACATTTTATATGCATTCCTGAATTTGGTATCACTGTATTATCCACCCTGCAGTACTTAAATAAGCACATTTTATTACTTCATTTGGGCTAGTTAAATAAAATGGGTAATGCTTTGTCATATTTTAAATCAACCCAGTAATAAATCTCCCTGCAAAATATTTGTAGATATTTCTTTAAATAGGCCAATTTCTTTCTATCTATCTATCTATCTATCCATCCATCTATCTATCTATCTAAATATATTTTAATTTGGAAATCCCTCAACATCACTTGTTGCATATTTTCAAGGAAATAAAAACTTATTGCTCATAGCATCTTGTATCATATGACCAGTTGAAAAATCCTCATAAAGCTTTCCATAATCCAATTAATTTAAGACCTCTTTCCTCTCTTACCCTACAAATCTTCTAATCATTAAAACCAATTCCAGGGTTACTCCAATGTTTTCTGAGTTCCTTGAGGAGAATATCACTGGCACAATTTTATTTCCATCAAGTCCTAACCTCTTAGAAAAAGCGTCAAGACTTGACTTTAAAACACATTTCCTAATTATCAGTTTAGGTCTATTGACTTGAGATAATTTTCAGACCTACATTAACTTGCCACTTTTGATATATTATAATGCAGAATATTGCTACAAGGTGCAGCAAATAGGGCACCAGAGACATGGTCTTGGTGTCAGGAAGACTCTTCTTCAAGAGTTCAAATCTGGCCTCAGACACTTACTAGCTGTGTGACCCTGGGCATAGGGTCTCAGTTTCCTCATATATAAAATGAGCTGGAGAAGAAAATGGCAAACCACTCCAGTATCTTTGCCATGAAAACATCAAATGGGATCAAGAAGAGTCAGACAGGACTAAAATGATTGAGCAACAGCAGCAGCTAATAGAGTACTGGACCTAGAGTCAGGAATTGTACCTGAGTTCAGATTCTTCCTCAGACACTTACCAACTGTGTGACCCGAGGCAAGTCACTTAACCTCTCCCTGTCATAGTTTCCCTATCTATAAAATGAGGATAATAGTAGCACCTACCTCCCAAGGTTGTTTTGAGGATAAAATGAGATAATATTTGGAAAGTAACTTGCAAACCTTAAAGCATTATATTAATAGTATGATGATGAAGTTGAAGAAGAGTATGATGATTACGTGTGCTTTAGATTTTGGGGAGGGAGGGGGAGAGGACTGAGAGGAATTTGTTTTTATAAAGTATTTTCAGGCTGAATCCTTCTCTTACCTCCCCTATTAATAATAAACTAAACGAGTGCAGTGTTGTAGGCTGAGTGGCATTGGACATAGAGAAGTTTTGTTATTGGTCTGCAAAAGCTAAGTAATCCAGTTGACCAGAATTAGAATTTAGTAATCAAGCTCTTGATAAAAGCGATAACTGCTTTTTTTGTCAGGTGGTGGTTGCTGATGTCTGCAGTTTTATTTATGGGTTCTTGGGAGTCAGCATGCTGAAGAACACATTCAGTATCATCATTCATTTTCCCCCTCAGGATTTTAAAAGAGCAATGAGTCAGTCAACAAGCATTTGTTAGGCACCTACTATGTGCCAGGCATTGTTCTAGGCACTGGGGATACAAAGAAAGATTAAAAAAAACAAAACAAAACAGTCCGTACCTTCAAAGGAACTGACATTCTAATGGGGGAGGCACCAAGTAAATAATGACACACATGAAGGATACATAAGGAGCATATAGACAGTATCAATAAATTTAATCAATCAATCATTCAGTCAGTAAACATTTGTTAAGTGCCTGCAGTATGCCAGACACTGTGCTAAGTGCTGGGGATACATAAGAAGAGGCAGAAGACAGTCCCTGTCCTTAAGGAGCTTAGAATCTAATGGGGAAGACAACATGCAAACCAATCTATACAAAGCGAACTATTTAAGAGATAAGTAGAAAATATATTAAAAGAAGGAGGGACTAGAGTTAAGAGGGTTTGGGAGTGGCTTCCTGTAGAAGATGGGATTTTAGTTGGGACTTAAAGAAAGGCAGGGATGCTAGTAAGTAGAGATGAGAAGAGACAACATTCCAGACCTGGAGGACAGCCAGAGAAAATTCTTGGAGCTGAGAGATAGACTGCCTTGTTCTAGGAATAACAAGAAGGCTAGTGTCCCTGGATTGAAGAATATATGGTGGGGAGTAAGGTGTAAGAAAATTGGAAACGTACAAGGGGGATAAGGTAAGCTTTCAAGGTGGATTTTGTATGTGATCCTGGAGGTGATAGGGAGCCCCTGAAATCTACTGTATTTCACTGAAAAATCGTCACAGATATTATGCCATTTTTTTTCAAAAAAGTGTCTGTGACCTTTATGTGAAGCTTTAAAAAATGTGCTGATACTTAAAAATCATTTATTACTAAACCATCTTTGGTGCAAGATTAAGATGCGTGGAATACTCGTGAATATACATTAAAATTGGGGAGAAGCAAGTCTTACCATATCACATGACTTACTCATGGCAGCTTCGCCAGCCTGCCTGCTCCCCTTGCACCTATGACTCTTCATTGGGTTGAGTGACATTACTGTTAGTTCTGCATTGCTCTAAACAAACCAGTCGGCTTTCAGAAATATACTGACAATGCGATGCACTGGGAATTCTAGACTCACAGCGTAAGAGATAAATGCATATCCACGTGCCACTGGTTAATACATTGCTGCTCTGTTTACCTTTTAAGTGGCATGATGAACAGAATTATACCATGTGACAATTACACAATGAAAAGTTATAAACCAGTTTTTGGACTAAAAAAACAGGGTGCAACAATTATGCAGTCGTGACAATTATGCAGTGAAATAGGGTATTGAGTAGAGGGAGTGACACGGTTGACCTGCACTTTAGGAAAATGATTTTAAATGGTGGCCTGAAGGATGGATTGGAGTGAGGAGAGACATGAGACATGAAGACCTACCAGCAGGCTATTGCAACAATACGAGTGTGAGATGATGAGAACCTGCAGTAAAGTAGTGGCAGTAAAGGGTGAAATGTGTGTGCATGGAAGAGGAGCACTGAGAAGGGTCTCCCGTAGAAGGTAGGATTTGAGCTGACCCTTGAAGGAACCCCAGGAAGCTAAGAGGCAGAGGTGGGGAGGGAATGCATCTCAGTTATTTTTGTTGTTTAGTTATTTCAGTTGTGTACCAAGTCTCCATGATTCCATTTGGGGTTTTCCTAGGCAAAGCTATTGGAGTAGTTTACCATTTCCTTCTCCACCTCATTTTGCAGATGAAGAAACTGAGGCAAACATGATTAAGTAACTTGCCCAGGGTCACACAGCTAATGTCTGAGATTTAAACTCAGACCTTCCTGAATCTGGGTCCAGCACTCTCTCCACTGCACCACCTAGCTGCTCTAGCTCAGTTACGGGGGAACAGTAAGTGCAAATGCTCTGAGAAGCTGGAGATGTAATATCCTGTGCCCAAGGAACCAAAAGGACAGTGACAGAATCCTAATAAACTCTCCCCAGCCCCGATATGCTAACTTCCTTATGGGCTTCACTGAATAGTAGGCATGTCCTAATTTGACAACACAATCTGGCTTTAACCATACTACAGGTCCCCAGACTCAATATCCTAACTTCCTCATATATGCCTCACTAGAACAGTAGGTGTGTCCATGTGATGGAATCCTAGTCATCTAGCTAACCACTGCCCCCAGACCCATTCCTCATATTCCTCATAGAAACAGCAGGTATGTCCATGCATTCAACTACAACCACATCCATCTAATCTCAGAAAGGAACGCAGTGGCCAGCCAATCAGAAAGCAGCACAAGTATGATGCCCAAGCAGGATGTAGATCCCAAAACAAGAGAAGATACTTTAAGTAGGCACTGCACAGTAATAGCAAAAGCTGTTTTACAGGTGAGCATATGACATAGACAGGCTTATTTTAATATCATTATCATACATATATGCCTCCCTCAAAAGTGTTTTTCTGTATGCGTTATAGGAAATTGCATATACAGTTTCATCAAGGCTGGGACCCCTCCCCTATTACCTAATCCCTTGACAAACCCCTCCTGCCTTTTTAGTATTTATAATTGCTGTTGTGTAATTAGTATCATCACACTATAAAATTATCTGTCTTGTCTTACTGAAGCTGACAGCTCCCTCTTGGAACTCAGCCGCTGGAGAGTGTAATTCTCAGTCAATGCCTTTGCTTGGGTTAGAGATGGTCTGAGTCTGTGGATTCTTTCGAGATGATCCCCACAACACACCATAAAAGTGCAACAACGGTGTAGCTTGTCAGACAGTGTGTGGAGGGGAAGCATAAGAAAACTGGAAAGGTAACAAGGGGCCTGGTTGTGAAGAACTTTAAATGCCTATCAGGGGACTTTATATTTAATACTTAGAGGTCATAGAGAGCCACTAGAGTTTATTTTAAGTAGGGATGTGATGTAGTCAAACTTATACTTTAGAAAAATTTCTTTGTCAGCTGAATGGAGGATGGATTAAAGTAGGGAAGGATTTAAGGCAAGGAGACCAATCTGATGTCTGTTGTAATAGACTGGCTGGGAGGTGATGAGGGCCTGTCCTAGCATGGTGGGGATACCTTGGAGAAGTAGCTTTTGAAACCTGAACAGCATATAAACTAAAGACACTTCTTCAAAATATTAGTGAAATAAAATTAAATTTAACTCAATAAGCACGTATTAAATGTCTTTTTACATAGCATTGTGCTAGAAAGGGTCAGGAATTGGTTATTACCTTCACCATTAAGGCTATGCTCATTCTATTGGATTACCTATCCCATATGGGTACTGTGCTATACCTCCAGCTATGGGATTGTCATTAGGACTGATTTACCCAGAACATCCCTGAGCCCCTGCCAACTGTCAAGACCTTACCTATTTTTGCTATATTTTATGGACCCCAAGACACAACATGGAGTCACTTTCCACAGGTATAGAGAGAAAATGTTCCAATAATGTACACACTGTTGTACTCTTGGTAGTTTGGCAGAGAGGATAAAGGGCCTGCTTCAGAACAAGGAGGACCTTGATTTAAGTCCCACCTCTGACACATACTGGTTATGTCAATCAATCAAAAACATTTATTAAGTGCCTACTGTGTGCCAGGCAATGTGCTAATGCTAGGGATAAAAGAAAGAGTTAAAAGACAGTCCCTGCCCTCAAGGAGCTCACAATCTTTTGGGGCAGACAACAACCAAACAAATAGAGACAAAGGAGCTATATACAGGACAAAAAGGAAATAGCAGGGGGAAGGCACTAGAATTAAGAGGGGGTGAGAAGGGCTAATTACACAACAGAAATTATGAATATTAAAAAGGTGGGAGGGGTTTGCCAAGGGATTAGGTAATAGGGGAGGGGTCCCAGCCTTGGTGAAACTGTGTATGCAATTTCCCATAATGCATATAGAAGCTGGAATTTTAATTGGGACTTAAAGAAAGTCATGAAAGTCAGTAGGCTGAGTTGAGGATGTGATGAGGCACAAATGATTTAACCTCTTAGTATATAGGTAATTCTTTAAGACCATAAATGACAAGGAAGGTACCCACCTGCCATGATAGAGTGTTTCCTCAACTGTGTCAATAAGCTCATGTAGGCAGTCTTTTTCTCTTTCCCTATAGGAATGATAGATTAAGCATCAAATAATATATACAACGATATCCACTATGCAATTGTATACCCACAGGTTCTCTTGTACCCAGGCTGCCTGTAGAGAGTTCATTGATCACTGAATCCAGGAGTTCTAGGAAAGATAAAATTTGCTTCTTCAGTTTCTGAAAAGGAGTATAGAAAATGCAATCTGGTGCCCAAATGATGTGTGACTCATGTTTCTGCAGTAGTAAGCCTGATTTTCAGATGAAGATTGAGTCACTCTAGACTTGGGATTTGACTCCTTCTAAAGACTTGGGACACGGACTCAGGTTCTCATGTAATTGAAGGACCTGGCAGAAAACATTTTTCCATTTAGGGTCCTGTTGCTGGTGAGAACTTCTGATGCTTCTCACAGCACTTTGTTTATCTCTCATGGAGCAGTGGCATAGGCAAGAGCAGGACAGATAGGGAAAGAAGTGCTCTCTGCCTTCCTTGCCATCTTGCCTTCTCTGTTCCATCTTGTTTCTGACCTTGAGATTTTAATTTCAAGTTTCTAGTGGCATAAAGGCCGCTTACATCCTCTTTGTTTCTTAATCCTCTACTATAGCACCTCTGCCTTGATGACAACACTCCTCCCTGACCTCATCCTTCTGAATCTATCCTCTTTTTTTCTCCCCACTGGCAACCAGACATATTCTTCTGTGTACTGAAGAAGGGGCAGAGTGAGGGGGGCTCTTTAAGTGAGTGCATTAGTGAGGTACAGAACAAGTTGATATCCACAGTTTTAGGATAAAAAGACCATCATTACTGCTTAGGATGGTGATGGGATAAGGCCGTAGGGACTTGCGGAGGGATCACTAGGTCAGCCATGGGAAGAGACCAGGGTAGGTCTAAGTAAGGGAGAAAGTTACCTGGGGGTACCTGTCGTCTTTCAGGCTATTGCCTCTAGGGTAAATCAGCCTTCGTTCAATTTCATTTCAACACGGTTTTCTTTCCTTTGAAAACAGAAAAGAGTCTGGTTTGGACTGTGCCCCCTCCAACATAGTTGGCAACTCTCTATGAACCTTAATCATCTAATCTCTCCATGCTTCAAGCAGGCAAAGGTTAGAAGAAGGCATGATCATTTTCTTCTTCAATCCCAGGTTGGTGAGCCCCAAGAGATGGGCTTGTCCATATGGGTGATGGCCCAGTTAATGATGCAAAGGACTGGAAAGCTTTGTTATGGATGACACACAGCTAGTGCCAGATGGGAGGCTGAGTACCTCAGTTGGTGCTCCAAGCCCTCAGCCTCCTTAATTCCCTCTGCCTGTACCCCAGAATACTTTTACCATTCCTCTGGGTTGCTCTGGCAACCCTTTTCTTGCTAAGGTATTTTAGGCAGATAGTTGATAGTGAAGTTCCTGAAACTATTCTGGAAATCTGTCCCTTCCTTTCTCTGCCTTGGATATTGAGAGTTGACTGGCAGGAATTGCCTTTACAACAGAAACCTGTGCTTGCTTAGGGCTTTCTAAGAGCTCAGAATAAGAATGCTTACACACCTTGGAAGGCTTCTCTTCCTGTCCAAAAAGGTGTGTGGGGCTCTAAACTTTCCAGTAAAATTATTAGGATAGTTTACCTGTCCAGGAGATGTGAATCCCTATCGTAGCTTAATTTTACTGAGAATTTGCATACAAGTAAACTTTTCTGTATAAGTTGATTTAAAAAACAAATATGCTGCTAGAACAGAGGAGTAAAGAAAATCATCTTAAAGATATTAGGAAGAGAAGTTCGGGCCAAGGAGCAGGAAGTCCTGCCCACCCTAGAGAAGAAGTTTGGGAAACAGGACAACACCCTTGGGATCTGGCTATTTTTGTATCTGATGTAAATAGCTAAATTGTCTGTGAAGGCCACCTAGGAGAGGAAGTTATATCCTGGTAAATGTTAGTGCCTGGAAGAAAGCACTGACTTCTTTCCATCTTAGTTCTCTGGCTCTGGGAAGGAGTATCCAGAAAGGAAGGGTAGTATTTATAAAGAAGAAAAAGAAGGTGGTATGTTCATGGCAAGCGTCTACCCCCAAGGTATTGCTTTGATTTTTCGTATAATTGAGGTAAAAATATGGTAAGGGCCTATATCATTGAAATGTTTTGTTTCACCTAATTTTTTTTTCCCTTAGAAAGATATGGGAATCTTAAAGTTGTGGACGTTAGGGACTGGCATTTTGAAAGTATAGTATATTTTTATTATGATCCTTATCTTAGGTGAAAAATGTTGAAATTTTCAGGTATTTTTCAGTTGTGTCGGTTCTTCGTGAGCCCATATGGAGTTTTCTTGGCAAAGATACTGGAGTGGTTTGTCATTTCCTTCTCTGGCTTATTTTACAGATGAGGAAGCTGAGGCAAACAGGGTTAAGTGACTTGCCCAGGGTCACACAAATAGTATGTGTCTGAAGTCAAATTTGAACTCAGATCTTCCTGACTCCAGGCCCAGAACTCTATCCACTGCAGTGGATACCCAGTTGCGCTTATGTTGAAATAATAAAGAATAAAAAGATCATTTTTATTAAATGTTTTCTCTGAAAAAGGATATCCCATTCCTATTTTTATATTTTGATTACATGTCAATCCCTGTTAGATTGCAGATGTTCAGTAATCACCCAGATACTTTTTTGTATGTTAGTTTAAAAGCCTGCATTTAACTATGTCACTTATTTTTAGTTTTGCACTCATAATTGTATTTTGAGAAATATGTTGTCATTGCGTAATGTCTCCTCCAGAGTTATAGTTCTTTCATAATATGCCATTCCATATGTTTAAAATGATTCTTTTGAATAGCCACTTTTTTTCAAATAATGTTCAAAAGTAGTTTATATATTGTTCTTTTCCAAGAAATAATTTATTAATAAAGAGGTTTCACTTAATTTCTAACATCATTTGATCTAGTGTAGGGAAGTTCAAATGGACTTAATGAACTTAAAATTCTCTGAATTGTGTAATGACATTTATTTTTTGTCTTAAATAGTTATTTCTATTATATCACCAAGTCCAATTTGTTTGGGAATAACAGCTGTACCTTTAAAGTGATTTGTGAAACTTTCTAGAATTATTGCAGGCAGTGAAGTGGTGCAGAGGATAGCGTACCTGACCTGGATTCAGAAAGACCCAAGTTCAAATCCAGCCTCAGACACTTACTAGTCATGTGATCCTGGGCAAGTCTCTTAACCTGTTTGCCTTAATCCACTGGAGAAGGAAATGGCAAACAGCTCTAGTATCTTTGCCTAGAAAACCCCAAATGGAGTCATAAGGACATGGACACAGCAGAAACAACTGAACAGTAAGAAGCTCAAATCCTTCCTCAAATACTTACTAACTATGTGACCCTGGCCAAGTCACTTAACCTCCTTCAGCCACAGTTTATTTATCTGTAAAATGGCATAATAATGACACCTATCTCACAGGGTTTTGTGAGGATCAAAATCAGATTTTTAAATATATATACACATATATACATATACATGTATATGTATATATGTGTGTATATATGCATATATGTATGTATATATGTGTGTGTATATGTGTCTATGTATTTGATTTATGCTAGGGGTAGCTAGAGTAGCACAGGGGATAGACTGCTGGACCTGGAGTCGGAAAGCCATGAGTTAAAATCTAGCATGGACACTTCCTACCTCTGCGTGACCAAGGCAGGGCAAGCCACTTAAATTCTGACTGCCTCAGTTTCCTTGAGAAAAATGGGAATGATAATAATACCCTTGTCCTAAATGAGTATCAAATAAGATAATATGTGTGATATGTTTTGCAAACTTTAAAGTTTTATATTAATAATAATATTATTAGGTTCTGACATTTCAGGTAGAGTAATATGAATACAACTGTGGTTTATTGAAGCTCTTTTGGCTCTTGATATCAAATTATGAATTCCCTCCCACAATATCTGCTAGCTAAAAGAGGAAAAGAAAAAGCTCTTCATTTTATATAGAAACTCAGATGTGACTAGATAGCTTTCTAATATTGGATTCTCTTGAAAATTTGAAAGTAATGTTAAATTTGACATACCTCAAGCAGGCTAAATGATGTGTTCTTGCAGTTTTCTATATTAAAATTATGACTTTAGTAAGTGAAATTAATAGAAAACAAAGGTCACACCTCCCTTCACATAGGAATACATATGAAAAAGGCCATCTAAATGGTTTAGCTTACCTGAGGAAATTTTACCATCTTCATTCATAACCTGTTCCTATTAAGTAATCCTCTCTCTGTGTTAGAAGGAATTGATGCTATTGATAGCTGACATTTTTAAAGAACTTTATGTTTTTATAAAACCCTTTACATGTATTGTCTCATCTGAACCTCCCAACAACCCTCTGATGTAGGCACTATTATTCTGTCAGGTTTAGAGATGAGGAGGTGAGTGCCCTCCTAATGTTACATAGTTCCAGTAAGTAGAGACTTGACCCCAGGTCTTCCCAACCACAAGTCCAACCATTTACTCTATGCTGACTCTCTCTCTCTTAAGGAATTTAAAAAAAAAAAGTTTATTCTGAATTCTTCATACTTCATTCTGTCCTTATTTGTACTTGTTTTGTTCTTTGGTCCTCTGATGGTCACCCTGCTTTGTGTAGCAACACTTTTATGTTTTCAGAAATAGCTATTAAATCATCCTTCAACTCAGTCTTTTCTAGGCCAAACCATCATGGTATTTGTCTTTCCTCTTCTCAGAAAATGTCTCCCTGTTCTACCTTTTGTTTCTGTTAACAATACTTGTGGAACTACCTATCCTTCTCAAGATTCTTATTTTCCTGAAACATACATGCCACAAGCTCAAGATGAATTCCAGAAACGAAATCACATTTTGTGGTCCTAGGCAAATAAAAGTAAGACTATTGACATTGTCACCTTTTTGTGCTATTGTGTTTATCAGTTATTTCCTGATGGATTGTTCCAGGAATATAGTCTGTTGTTGACCATCCTTGTTCAAGCTACAGACACGTTAGATTGAGAGAGAAGGGGGAAGATGACCAATGGTCTAACTTGTTTTAAGTAAATTCAGATATATGAATTGAGCTGTTCCAGTGTGCTAAAAAGGGAAAGTCATTCTTTTAATAATTTTGAAGCCTTATATATTAGAAATGTAAAGTCTGGAGTCATTTGTCAAAAGTGCCCTTTTTTTTTCTGAGCAGTTGCAGAGAGTTTCAACTGGCTTAGGGCACAGGGACTTAATCATAGAAGTTAAGGTCCATATGCTGAGAGACAGAAATACAAGAATCAAGAATAAGACCAGTTTGGGTGACATAGAAATATGCAGTAGATGAGTTAGAAAGATGGTATACAACACCGAAGGTCCAAGCAAGGCAACTGGACCTTACTTTTCCACCCCTTACCCTTAATACAGCCCAAATTCACATGTTCCTGCCCACATAGCTTGCCTGCTTCCCTGTTGAGTCCCAATATCTATCAGGAATGTGGTATTGGGGGAAAGAAGGGAATAGGCATTTATTGGGAACTGTGCCAAGTGTTTTACAAATATTATCATATTTCATCCTCACAAAAACCCTTGTGGGGTAGGTGCTACTATTATTCCCATTTAACAGTTGAGGAAGTTGAGGCAGAAATCAAGGAATTTGCCCAGGGTCAAACAGCTAGTAGGTGTTTGAGAATGGATTTAAACTCAGCTTTTCCTGCCTCCAGGCTCTGTTCTATCCACTGCATCACCTAGCTGCTTCTTAACAAGCTAACTAGCTCTCTTGACCACAGTGTATACTCTGAAAAAAGCTTCAGGAGGGAAAACGTTCTGCTGACTTCCAGTGTAGAATTAGAGGAAAGGAATGATCCCAAGAAAAATATCTAAGTTTTGGTGAAATGGCAAGAGCAGTGAGGGGAGATTCTAAAATCACTGTTGATTCCTGTTGAAGTTATAAAATTTGAGTGTTTCAGTTACTTAATAACAGAGTTTTGTCAAAGGAAAAATAGGATTCACCTTACAGAAAATTTCTTTGTAGACATTTGTGACACCTTCCAAATATGTTGAGTGACATCCACAAAAAGGTTTTACCTTTATTACTTTATGAATTGGATTAAATTTAGGTTAATTTCTGCAAATCTTATAAGGTTCCTGAATTTTAAGACAAAAAAAGATTCTATGAATTTCTACGGAGATGTTTGTACTATTGCTACAATATAACAGCCAACCTATTATGGGAGTCTTAGGATCTCAGGACCAAAGAATCAAACGGGATCCAATCCATATCTCACAGAGAATTCCTCTTTCAACATTCCCACCAAGTATTTTTCTAGCATTTATTGGATGGCCACCTGTCAGGGGCACTGGGGGCAATCCATTCACACTTGGACAGTTCTAATGGTTAGGAATTTTTCCTTCCACCAATGGGCACAAGAGAAGCTAATCCCCTCTCCCATGTTAGCTCTTCAGAAACTTGAAGACAGTCTTCTCTTCCTCTTAATCTTCTTCCCACTAGGCAAAACAACCTCAGTTCCTTCTTCTAGTCCTTGTAGGGCACAGTGTTCGGGCTTGACTTTCCCTATTCTGGTTATCCTCTTCTAGAAGTTCTCCAACTTACCGATGTCCTTCCTATGATGTAGCATCAAGATGTGAAATTGTATTTTGACCAGGTGTTACTAGGGTAGAGCTCAGTTGAACTGTTATCTCTCGAACCATGGCCTCTGTCTCTCCTAGCTTAAGATTGAATTAGCTGCCATATCTCCCAGCTAATCCCTATGGAACTTGTCAAAACCCTAAAGGTTTTAAAATTGGAGCTTTTCATTTATTTCCTAATGGAGTTCAAAGGGAAAACAAGTTTCACTTTGCAGGAAAAATTTTGTAACAATTTTTGTTAATACACCTTCCATATATATTGAATCTTATTCATTTAGAAGTTTGTCTCTTAATGTTTTGTGAATATGATGAAATTTAGGTTAATTTTGGCAAATCTTATAAATTTCCTAAATTTTACGACACTTTAAGAAGCTATTATCAGAAACATTCTGTCTGCAGGCATATTTTTTTCCTTATTGTCTTCTAGATTTAGAAAAATCATGCATAAATTGAAAACCAACACTTTCTACAAACTGGCCTCCCAGTTGAAGAACTCTTTAACTTGGAAATATTAGCTATATAGCCCCACTCTTAAAAACTCAATCCCGCAGTTTTTTCAAGGGGAAATCCCCCATGAAAACAATGTCAAGTATGCCAAGGGGAAATTCTTCTATATGAAGATCAGATCTTTAATAATAATAATAATAATAAAAGATAAAAGCGCTTTGAGTCCTATTATTTGAAAATGCAAACAGAATCTACTTAAAGCCATATTTGATGGAATCTAAGGGTGCCACAGAGTACCATATCCTCCTGAGAAAATCCCCTGGCAAAGATTCATTGCAATAGACAAATGCATAAATGACTGCTAAAGAAATGCCTTTCCATATGCCACAGTTACCTCCTTGTGTACATAGGAATCTCAGATTTTAGTGGATTTAGTTTAATACCTCCCCAAGGTTATTTATTCAGATTTCTAACACATTTTATTATGGTATTTTCTTCCCATGGAGGTGGAATACACCTTATTCAAATGGTGATGAAAGTGGAAAGGAATGTGGAGCTATAACTATAAATATTTCATTCTATATCCTGGCAAAGATCACAGGGGGCAGATGAGTAGAAGGAAACAAATATGATGTTGCTTTCAAGTGCTCAGAGGAGGTTTCTATTAAACCAACTTGCCCAGCTTGCTTCCTGCCTTGCTTTTATGTTGTCAAGCCAGATGATAAAATCCTTTTGCAAATCTTTAGTTTACCTATTAGATGAGAACAGCAGACTGCCACTTAAAGTAGAATGAAATCATGTGGAACACTGTATTAGCACTTTGAGAATCTGATACGGAGCATAGAATTATTGATATTACAAATCACTCACCAAGAAGGGAAATATAATTATATGAATGCCACAGGAACTGAGATGTACTTTCAGGAATTGTGATCTCCATTAATTTATAGTTAAAAAGGTTTTAAACTAGGACAAATTAATTATAGAAGGAATATGAGTTAGATATCTGTAGTACCTTTTTAAAAAAGTCTTTTTAAATGACCCATTGACATTGAATATTTGTGTTCATAATTATGATGAATAGTAATTGACTAGGTGGTCAAGCCACTTCCCTTTCTTTCAGTTTTCTCATTTGTTAAATGGTATTAATAGTGACTCACACATTGCTCCTTCCTATGGCCCATATACCCAAATTCCTTATTTTGGATCTTCCTTAAAGTACAATGTAAATATCTATTATTATTGTTGTTGCTATAGCTATTTTTTCAAATCTCATAATCTTTCTTGCTATGGATAATTCAGTTACTCTTTCTATTTGTTTATAACTATAGGTATAGATGATATTGATGTGCAGATACATATATAGATACGTGTATACATTAGATAACACATATTATGAATAGATGTATATATGTGTGTATATATATACATATATGTATACTTATATGAATATCTGTAGATTACACACACACACACACACACACACACACACACACACACACACTCAGGAGAGCCAGTCTCATGTAGTGAATAGCAGGTCTGGCTTAGAGTTGATAAGATCTGGGTTTAAGTCCTACTAACACAGGTTATGAACCTGGACAAATCACTTAATGCCTTAGTGTCCCAAGAAACTCTTTAAGACTGTAAGCTGATCTGCGTTGGAGAAGAAGATTTGCTCTCTGTTCCCTATACCAGTGATATCTCAGGTCCTGACCAAATAGACATATGTACACACACACACACACACACACACACGCACATATGCCACACACATACATTCTCCATTATAGCCTTACCCTTGTGCCTAATCATATGTTCTGAACATCAGTTACTCAAAAACCATGTCAACAGGCAAACTCTAGCATATTCTACCAAGAAAAAAAAAGGTTTGAGTATGGATTTGCCATTTAAAAAACATCTTAGTTAAATTTGGAGAGGCTCATTACCAAAAGGTTGGTCACAAGGTGATTTTTTTTTGACACAAGATTCATAGGGCATTTTATTAAGGCATTGAAGTTGTGATCTTTGTCCATGGACGAAGTGTTCAACTAATGAAATCACGAATCCTTTTAACTAGCATCCAAACACACACACATAACACAAACACATGTGGTCCTGGCTCTCAGAAGCTGGATGAGAACACTTTACACATTGTCTATCACTTCTGAGTTTAGAGACTGTTTTCATGTGCCTTGTCATTACATCTTTTCAACAGCCCTCAACAATGTCAGTAGGGAGCTGTTATCTTCATTTTTATAGATGAAAAAATTAAGGCTCAGGTTAAGTGGATTGTCCTAGTTTATGCAACTAGTGAGGTGCAGGGCCTAGGTGTGAATCCAAGTCTCCTGAGTCCAAATTCAACTCTTTTCACTCCACTGTACCGTCTCTTCAAAGAGCACTGGACTCAGATTCAGGAGACCTAGATTTGACTCCGGGCTCTGCCACTTAACTAGTTTCTTCATCTGTGAAAAAGGGGGAATGATATGTTTTCTACCCATAGAAAGGAATTGCTGTGAGCAAAGTACCTTGAAAACCTTAAATTGTTATTTAAGTATCCATATTATTTTTGGCATGCCATATTGCTAGAAAAGCAGAATGTGTGCCCATTTGTGAGGGCAGACAGTATCTGCATAGGTAGTACACATATGAACATAGGTTACAAATTAGCTAAGACTCAGGCCAAGACTTTTTTTTGACAGTATTCACAGTTATTATGCCAAAGTGACTTGTAATCAGACATTACATTAATCTTAGTTATAATACCAATGCTATCTGAAGTTTTGAGATTATCATCATCTTCAAAAAAAAATATGTGAACGCAGACTATTGAACATTCAGATGTCTATTTGTTTTTTTTTTAATTAACCCTATTGAGGCAACATTTTTCCCATTATCCCCCCAAATTTTTTTTTAATTTTTTAGAAGGAAGAAATAGTTCCTTTTAACGATCAGTTTAACTAAGCTCATTAGAAAAAGATTGCCTACTATGACATTTTGGCTTTTGTTGGGGTAATGCAAAATAGGTAGGAAATTAAAGTCATTACCAACTCTTACAAAGCAGACTAAGAGCAAAAATATTGGTTAGTTGTAAGGAAAGTTAATGTGATGGTTACAATAAAGTATAAAAATAAATAGGAGAAAATTAAATTACTTCACTTCTTCAGCATGATGGTGAAGCATTGATTAAAATATCCTGAATCATCTTATTCTTAATTGCTAGTTAATTTTAGAACCTGTTTAATTTCTAAATTGCATTCATTCACTGCTGACTTGATTTGTACCTTGAAATATGAGGCAACTATAAAAGGAAACTCCATATTATAACATTTCTGTCCATTTGTGATATGTTTGAAAGGTGAGAAAGAAACGTACTTCTCTTCAATTACTATACTTGCTCCTTATATTAGCATTACCTTTTGGAAAAGGCATTAATCATATTTATAATATTTTAAAACATAACACTTGTTTTTGATTAAGCAATTGTAGTAAACTTCCACTTTTCATTGACTGCAGATAAATAAATAAATCTGCTTTGAAAGCCAATCTTCAAAAAACTTGTGAAATAGTGAAGAGGGAAGTAAATCGGAAAAATCTGTAACTGCATTAAAAGATCAATTTCTGCTCCTGTGGGGCCTTTATATATTTAAAAAAAATCTATTGCAAACTAATGAATTTAAGTGAGATTATTCTATTGTATTTAATTTTAAAGATTTGAATATTTATGGAAGAAAAAAAGAGTCAACTATAAAAAAAGGTAATCACTACCTAGTCTCCTTCATTCCAGTTGCCATGACTATCCAATGATGTATCAAAATCTAGTGGGAAACCATATTCAAGTCCTATTTATTGGTATCTAAAGTGAAAGGCTAAGTTGTTCTTTTTGGGATAAATTAAGAGCAGTGATATCTAGAATAGCTTACACAATCTGTCAATTCTTATTTCATCTCCATAATTTTTTTTGACTCTTTGTAGCACAGTTTCTTATGACTGAGCCCCTGACGTGAGAAGCAGCATGGTTTAGTAGCAAGAACGTCAGACTTTGAGCCATGAGACCCAAGTTCACATCTCTTACCTCTGGTGCAGAGCATAGAGTGTTAGAGCTGGAGTCAGGAAGAACTGAGTTCAAATGTTGCCTCAGACACTTACTAGCTTTGTGACCCTGGGTAGTTTCTTCAACAGTAAAATGGGGATAAATAATCACACCTACTTCCCAGGGTTCTGGTGAGGATCAGATGAAATAAATGAAATAATATTTATAAAACACTTAGCACAGAGTCTGGCACATAGTAGATACTTCAGAAATGCTCTTTTTCTTCCTTCTTCCCTCCCCAGTTTCTTCTTCTCTTCCTCCCTCCTTCCTTCCTTCCTTTCTTACTCTCTTCTTTCTTTTCTTCCCTCCCTTCTTCTTTCCTTTTTTCTTTCCCTCTTTCCTTCCCTCATTCCATCCTTCCTTTCTTCCTTCTTTCACTCCTTCCTTCCTTTCTTCCTCCTTTCTTGCCTTACTTTGCCATTTAAGTCCTGTGTGACTAGACAAGTCATTTAGTCTTATGGGGACTCAGGTTTCTTCTCTATAAAATGATGGTCTTAAACCATATGGCTTCTGAGGATCCTTTTGTTCTAGCTCTGTGATTTATGAATTTATAAACTTCCATTAGTAACAGTTATGTTAAAGCAAGATGACAGAATTTGGCCATGAAACTCAAACTTCTGGTAGACTGAGATAGACAAAAGGAACTTCAGTATCCTAGGTCTTCTTGAAGAAAAACTGATTTTGTGATTGTCCAATAACTTTTATCAAGTTTCAGGAGCCATATAAATAGCTCCAAGAGCTGGAGGAGTACAATGGAAACTAATACAATCCAGAAAGCATTTATTAAATATTTGTATGCATATGGTATTGTTCTAGCGACTACAGAATCAAGAACAAACCTGTAACACAGCCCCTGCCTTCACAGAGCTTACTTTCCCCATGGGGATCAGCATGGTTTTTGACTTTATCCAATAGCCTTCCCTCACCAGAGTAGAACCAGGTATAGAAAAAGTAGATAGTAATGGCAGATACCCAGGAATTAACAAAATAGACTAGTAGAAAATGTATAGGTTAAGATATTCGTAAGCAGTTTGTTGAAGAAACTGGACTTATGAGATAAACCAAGTGGGAAGACAAATAATGGCAGGAAGGAGAGTGGTGGAGGTGTAATTGCTAGGTGTAGTCATGGACTAATCCACTGGGCTTCCCATTCATGTGATGTTATAGTCTAGGTGTCAATCAACTAATCAGTCTTCATTTATTAAATGCCCACTAGGCCCAAAGTTAGAAAGTTGTAATTGTTGTTGTTTGGTCGTTTCAGTTGTGTCTGACCCTTTGTGACCCCATTTGGGGTTTTGTTGGCAAAGATACTAGAGTGGTTTGCCATTTCCTTCTCCAGCTCATTTTACAGATGAGGAACTGATGCAAGCTGGGTTAAGTGACTTGCCCAGGGTCACACAGCTAGTAAGTGTTTGAGGCTGGATTTGACTTCGAGGATGAGTCTTCCTGATTCCAAGCCCAGTGCTCTCTCCACCGAACCACCTAGAGTTCAGGTGTAAAGCTGTGTGACCCTGGGCAAGTCACTTAACACCTCCCTACATAAAACTGGAGAAAGAAATGGCAAAACACTCCAGTATCTTTGCCAGGAAAATTCCACGGACAGTTGGTTACCGTGGTCATCAGCTGAACGACTGAACGACAACAACATGTGCCAGGTACCGTGCTGAGTGCAGGATGTCATTCTCCATCCATTTGTT